>NC_054471.1:198448218-198785650 GCF_017639515.1 Carcharodon carcharias
TTGGTTGAGGAATAAGCAGGCTAGACAGCACAATCAGTGGAGGTGCAGAGAGAAGTGATCGAGAGGTAGAATTGGGTGCCATCACTATGTGTGGAACCCGATGCCATGTCTATGGATGATGATGACAAGGGACTGCAAGTATATAAAAAAGAGGAGAGTGCCAAGGGTAGATCATTGGGAGACTCCGGAGGTAACTATATGGGAGCGGGAGGATAAGGCATTACTGAAGATATCTGGCTACAGTTAGATAGGTGAAAGTGGAACTGAGAGGGCAACACATGTCAGCTGGATAATGGAGGGGAATAATTATGGGGAGGCGGTGGCGTAGTAGTATTGTCACTGTACTAGTACTCCAGAGATCCAGGCTAATTCTCGGGGGGACTCCGGTTTGAATCCCACCATGGCAGATGGTGAAATTTGAATTAAAAAAAAAACCTGGAATTAAAAGTCTAATGATGACCATGAAACCATTGTCGATTGTCATAAAAACCCACCTAGTTCACTAATGTCCTTTAGGGAAGGAAATGTGTCATCCTTACCTGTTCTGGCCCTACACGTGGCTCCAGGCTCACATGTGGTTGACTCTCAAATGCCCTCTGGAATAGCCTGGCAAGCCACTCAGTTCTGAAGGCCAATTGGGGATGGGCAATAAATGCTGACCCAACCGGCAACGCCCGCATCCTGTGAACGGATACAAAAATTGGAGGAGGGTGGTGGGGCCAATTGTGTTAAAAGCTGTGGGGAGATTGCAGGGGGTCACAGTCAGAGAATGTATTTTGCGACCCTTGTTAAGGCTGTTTCATGTCTGTGGTGGGAGAGGAAAAGGTTCAAACAAAAAGATGCAGAGGAAGTGGGCATGGATTTGAATGGTGACACGTCTAATGACTTTGGAGAGGAAAGGGTGTTTGGAGATGGGATGATAATTTGTGAGGAGAGAAGTCAAGTGTGGGTCATTTTGAGGAGGAGGGTGGTGATGTCAGATTTGAAAGAGAGGGGGGCAAAAGCTGAGGAGAGGGGACCATTTACAATGGACTAGATTGTTTATATGTTCTGGAAGTAGTTGAGATTCCAGCATTAAATGGGGCTCGTTATTGAGTGCATCAGATCAGTCTGGCATTCCTCCCTAGATGCTGCTTTTCTTTCAGCAAATTCCCTATCTACTTTTACTAGGGATACCCACAACTTTAATTTTTTGGGGAGAAAAATATACTTTATTCATAAAATATCTGAAAGAATATTACAAAATATTTCAAAATGGCCACCACAAAAAGTGCAATCTATTCAAGTTTTCCGCATAGATCATAAGGCATTTCAATACAATCAATGAACATTACAGACATTTCAACATGGTCATTACAGACAGTCAGTGCAATGCTATTCAAGTTATCTACATAGATCATGTTGCACTCTGAGGTGCTTCAGTACAATTGTGACACATAGTTTTCACTGCATACATTCATTGTGAGTCATACAGCCCGAGGGGTCTATACAAATTCCAGCTCCTTGGTGCCCTATGGCAGAAAGGTCTTAGACAGCGACCTTTCCCCTTTGGGCCTTTGCGGTGGCTGCCCCAAGCTTTAGTGCATCCCTCAGTATGTAGTCCTGGACCTTGGAATATGCCAGTCTGCAACACTTGGTTGGGGACAACTCTTTGCGCTGGAAGGCCAACAAGTTTTGGACAGACCAAAGAACGTCTTTCACCGAGTTGATGATCCTCCAGCTGCAGTTGATGCTTGTCTCGGTGTGTGTCCCTGGGAACAGCCCGTAGAGCGCAGAGTCCTGTGTCACAGAACTGCTCGGGATGAAACTCACCAAATACCACTGCATCTCTCTCCAGACCATCTTTGCAAAGGCACAATCCACAATCCACAAGGAGGTGAACAACGGTCTCTCCCCCACCACAGCCACCTCGAGGGCAATGTGCGGAGGGAGTGACACTCCTGGCGTGTAGGAAGGATCTGCCTAACAGCAGATGAATGTTGTAATGTGAAATAAAAGGTACTAACTTAATAAGAATATATTGCTGAGCAGAAATTAATTAGCTGTACAGAGAACAAGCTGCATTGATTTAAAATCATTTATCAGGTATTGGGAGCAAATTACCCTGATATATTTTCCTCTATGGATTTAATTTCAGGTTTTGAATTTGAAACTTAGTTGATTTTGAAAAAAACTGAAATGCATTCAAGTTTATTTTAGCAATTTACTACTGAATTTATATCTAATCAGTGGCATACCACAACGTGACTAAATATCACTTGACTGGGAGAAGAGCTGCCCAGCAAAATGGCTCTTCTCAGTCTCACATTTCAGGAGATAAATATGGAGTGAGGAATGCAAGGCTCACAACTGTTAGTCCATGTGACCTATTGCTTTAAAGAAAGGAGATACGACCCTCATGAAATGATTCTAAATTTAACTGTTTGCCCAGCAGTTGATGTTTCAGCCGAGACCAAAAGGTAGAAAAATCAGAGCTCCAAGGAGAGGGGAAAAAAATTAATTACTGCTTAACCGATCGAGTGAACCTCCTGACTTTGGGGATGAACCTTGCGGTGGGATTCAAACCGATGCTTGGAGGCGCACAGACAATGGACAGTTTGGAGAAGCAACTTATTTGTCCCATTTGTCTGGAAATGTTCACAAAACCAGTGGTAATTTTACCATGTCAGCATAACTTGTGTCGAAAATGCGCCAATGATGTTTTCCAGGTAGGTTTTTCAATTATTGCTGATATTTGACCATGGTATTGCTGTTAATTTTATGAATAGATTGAGTATTAAGAGTACCTGCTTTCTGTGTTTATATTTTTAGTAAATGTATAAACTTTTTAAGTAGGTGAAAAGTGCCCTTCAGAAAAATAGTTTTGAAAAGATGTTTGGAGGCCTGCTTGTGTGTGAGGTTGTTTAGATGGCCGAACTGCAAGTAAAAGGACAACAGAGAAGGGAAACGAGAAAGGAAAATATGTCAGATCACAAAATTTGGTGGGAGGGGAGAAATGATCACTGAGTCCGGCTCATTACTTTTTTTTTTAAAAAAAGCACATTCCTCCTTTCCTGACCAATGGTAGATGGCACTGGTGTTCAGCTGCTTTAATATAATTGAAGCAAAAAAAAACACACAATGGAGAAGAACTCCAAAAGAGGAAGATTGACAAGAAGACAAAAGAGTATCTGTAAACAGGTGGTGTGACTGAATCATTTTTCAGGGCTGATTGACATTTTCATTTGGTATGTAATTCTCAGGCTTCCAACCCATTCTGGCAGTCAAGGGGCTCGACTACGGTGCCTTCAGGGGGTCGCTTTCGCTGTCCTTCCTGCAGACATGAGGTAGTACTTGATCGCCACGGAGTTTATGGCCTGCAGAGAAATCTCCTGGTGGAAAATATCATTGACATCTACAAGCAAGAATCATCCAGGTTATGCAATATGCTTTATTTATAGAGACAGCTGGACAGAGAATATATATGCTTTAGTGAATGGTTTGCACCATAGAAGAAACATTTCATTTCTCTGCCGTTTCTCTTTGTTCTTGCTGCTTCATTGTTTGTGCAGAACCAGCCTCTTACAACCATTGCAGAATTACCTGGAAAAACTCAGCAGGTCTGGCAGCATCGGCGGAGAAGAAAAGAGTTGACGTTTCGAGTCCTCAGTTTTGAGGACTCGAAACGTCAACTCTTTTCTTCTCCGCCGATGCTGCCAGACCTGCTGAGTTTTTCCAGGTAATTCTGTTTTTGTTTTGGATTTCCAGCATCCGCAGTTTTTTTGTTTTTATCTCTTACAACCATTCACTCCTCTATTGTTCTATTAGCTGAGGTGGAAAAAGAAGCCAATTTTCCACCAGCTCCATTCAAGGATTCAATTGTTAGTAAGTGTGAAGAAACAATATTAAATATTCCCCTTGGGAATGGAGTAGAATTCCCCACAATGGAAATTCAAATAGGAATGGGTAAAAATGGTCACAGTTTTTAAATTAAGAAACCAGCATGGGTGGAAAGAAGAAAAGGGATGATGAGATAAGTTAGGCAAGTCTGATTAGAGAGCATCAAGCTTTGGACTTAACATCCTGACAACAGAGGAAAGGAAGGTGAAAATTGTTGAGTTCTACAGTTTACATTGTTGGGAAGCACAGAGCAAGGTTCTTTTATATGTAACTGGGCTTTTGGGAGCAATATTCAAATGGACCTTAGTGGTCCAGTGTTACCTCTTCATCTTTTGCTCAGGGTTTCCAGAATAGTAGGAGGCTATTTGGATCATGTCTGCGCTGACTCTTTACTAGAGCAATCCAAAACTATTCCTACTGCCTTGATCTCCCTCAACAGCCCTTTGTCTGCCACTGTTCCAAATAAATATTCAATTTTCCTTTAAAAGATGTCATGGCCTTTGCCTCAACTAGCAAAGAATTCCAGGTTCCAACAGCTTATTTTCTGTTGGAGTTCTAATTCAAGGCCTATTTAAGGCCAGAGACCAATGATTGATGGATAAAAGGGGGAAAATCTGACTCCACACATTTCGTGGAGTTGTTATTTGTAAAATCCTCAAAAATGAAGCTATCTGATGCCATCAGACATCTCTTTATATGACAGCGTACCGTCAACATCACTATTCATATAAAGCCACCTTTAAAGCAGGAAGCTGTGACTGATGGACTGCACTGTGCGGTCAATTCAAACCTCATGCAAACCATTTTAATGATAAAACTAAATTCTCAATGGCAAAGTTAATTTAATCACTTTTCTCTTCAGAATCTTCTGGTCTCATTCATTTAGACAATCTAGGGTTGTGGTTGTGACATATTTTTCCGGATAACAATAATGGGTAAAAGATCTAATTATTGACTTAAAAATTTATATCATGCTTTTCGCATTCATAGATAATCAGATGTGCTTTGCAGCCAATGAAGTCACTGTTGTAATTTAAGAAAACACGTCAGCCAGTTTGTGCACATTGGGATTCTGTAAACAGCAGTGAGATTAATGACAAAATAATTTGTTCTAGGAATAGGGGTTTAAGGCTATGAGTGACTGAATCAGAGACAAAGTGCTATCACTGAGTTAAGTATAGCACCTGATAAGTCCCCCAAGATCGATTTAATTATTAACCATTCATTTACATTTTATCTTGATATCTTGATCACTATTCTATTTTCTCTGAATTTATGATTAGTTATTAAACATTTCACATTTAAAGTTTATGAATTATGCAATGTTCTCTTTGGTTTACACATTTTTACGGCACTTTATATGGTTGGGGTTGGGTTTGGGGATGTGTTGGGGGTAGGGTTGGCGACGTGTTGGGGGTTAGGGGTAGGGTTGAGTCTGGGGGTGGGGGTGTTGGTGGAAGAGGTGCATTTGTTTTTGGAGAAACAGTTAGCTTCCCGAAATTATGGTCACAGTGTACTTTATTCTGCTTTAACATTTCTAATAATTCATCTCCTCCAGGCCTCTGCATACCAAATCTGACCAGCAGTTAATGTGTGAAGAGCATGAAGATGAAAAAGTAAATATTTACTGTCTAACTTGTGAGGTCCCAACTTGCTCAATGTGCAAAGTCTTTGGCGCTCACAAAGATTGTGAAGTGGCACCTCTTCAAAATGTCTACAAACGTCAAAAGGTATCTTATTGATATTTTGTTTTCATTTAGGATATAAATGTCCATCTTAAATTTCATATATATTCATCAGGATATAAATGCTTTAGAAGCAATTCAGAGAAGGTTCATTTGACTGATACCTAGGATGGAGTTGTTACCTTAAGAGGAAAGGTGAGGCTGGGCCTGTATCCATTGGAGTTTAGAAGATTGAGAGGTGATCTTATTGAAACATATAAGATCCTGAGGGGACTTGACAGGGTGGATGCTGAGAGGATGTTTCCCCTTGTGGGAGAGACTAGAACCAGGGGGCACAGTTTAAAAATAAGGTGTCTCCCATTTAAGATGGAGATGGTAAGAATTTTTTTCTCTCAGGGTCGTGAATCTTTGGAACTGTCTTCCCCAGGGCGCAGTGGAGGCAAGGACAATTAATATTTTTAAGGCAGAAGTAGATAGATTCTTGAGTAACAAGAGAGTCAAAGGTTATTGGGGATAGGCAAAATGTGGAGTTGAGGCCATAGTCAGATCAGTAATGATCTTAGCAAAATGGCAGAACAAGCTCAATAGGCCAAATGGCCTACTCCTGCTCCTAATTTGCATGTTCATATATCCTTATTTAAATAAAATCTATGTCCCCAATACTTTAAGAACATGAAACTGGGAGAATTGATTGACAGCTCATCACATACCAAATGATTGCTGCAGATGCGAATTCTGTCACTGATCTGGTTTTTTTTTTATTCATTCATGGGATGTGGGTGTCGCTGGCTAGGCCAGCGTTTTTTCCCCATCCCTAATTGCCCTTGAGAAAGTAAGTAATATATTCCATTTACATAAACTGGGAGCTGTTTGCACCTTGGCAAAACAGTGCAATCACTTGCCTGTATTTTATAGTTTGATTTTGTGCTTTACTCTAATTGGCTCAGATAAAATCTAGTTTTAAATAAAAACAGAAAATGCTGGAGAAACTCAGTAGGCCTGACAGCATCTGTGGAGAGAGAAACAGTTATTTGTTTCAGCAACAGCTGTTGTGCTATCTATCCAGCACTCTGACATCCACATGCTTTTTGTAATGAATGGAGTTCAGATTTTATCATTCTATGATCTGAGAAGCAGCAAACTCCACTATTCTATAGGGTTTTCATTGACAATTTTCTTGCAATTGGGGTTCGTGTTATAAAATGGCCTAGAAGGTTCTCTTGAGAATCTGCACAAAGAGACATTTGTTCATTATCTTCCTTGGTTTTCACCCCTTATAGCCTCCTATCACATGTGGAGCAGCTGTTTGTGATACCTGCTACCTGTTCCCTACCTTCCTGAATCCTGTGCATTTGCTCTTGCTATTTGTAAATACAGATAAGAAAGAGATCAACCATAATCTAATTGAATGACAGAATAGGCTAAAGGGACTGAATGTCCTATTCCTGATCCTTCGTATGTTTGAATTCATGATTGAAACAAACGCTCCTCCTTGGTACTCCTGCCTTTACTGACTGACATATACAATCGCACATGACTTCATTGAAGGGGAAGAGGAAGAGAAGAACATAAGCGAATAACAAATGAAGTTATGCTGTAAAAAAAGCAAGGTGACAAGAAAAA
This sequence comes from Carcharodon carcharias, assembly GCF_017639515.1. Taxonomy (NCBI): domain Eukaryota; kingdom Metazoa; phylum Chordata; class Chondrichthyes; order Lamniformes; family Lamnidae; genus Carcharodon; species Carcharodon carcharias. The sequence goes on from NC_054471.1 coordinate 198,455,406, forward strand.
CAAGAACAGAAAAAGTGAAAGGAGAAGAGAAGGACTCAGGGAGAGAGAAAAGCAAAGACAGAAAGGGACGAGCGCCTGGCGGGGTTTGTTGGCAGATTGCAAGCTGTTGTTGCTGTGCACTCGGCTATGGGATCGTTGGGCTGAGAGAAATGAAAGATTATTCATAGTTCCCTTTGGTGTAGAAAAGCTGGCGTACCTCAAATTGAGTGTTTAAAAATAATCTTAAAGGAGTTGCTATTAGGTTGCCTGCAGAGTTGTTCAATGCATTGAAGAAATGGATCTTGAGTTATCTTTGTTGACAAGAATAGCCTGTGCTCTGGCCTAATAAGTGTTGCTATTTTTTGCAGACTGAGCTGAGTGACGGTATTGCAATGCTGGTGGCAGGAAATGACAGAATCCAAGCAATCGTTACTCAGCTGGAAGAGATTTGTAAAACCATTGAGGTGAGTAGACCTACACCAGTATATTTGTAACTAAAGCTGTGAAATGATGACTCCCTTCGAGTTATTATCCATTCGATGGCCCTCAAGAAGTGTCTTAATTCAATTAATAAGAACTCCAAGCTTACAGGAGTTGTCAATCCCACTCTTCTATCATTCCCGTGTTCCCTGGTTTATATTAGTTCCCATTCCAGCAAGGCTTAATTTTGAAATTCTCATACTTGTTTTCAAATCCCTTCATGGTCTCACTCCTCCCCCCTCTCTGTAAACTCCTCCAGTCCCACAACTCTCCAAAATCATAACAAACTTCCACTTCTGAATCCCTCACATTCCCAATGATATTTGCTCTATCATTCATGGCCATGTTTTCAGTTACCTAAGCCCTAAACTCTGGAATTCCCTCCCACTGCTTCTCTAAATCGTTGTTCTCTTTTAAAATTCTCCGTAAGTCTTTTTAACAAGTTTTTAGTCACCTATCTTAATATCTCCTTCTATGGCTCAGTGTCAAATTTTGTTTGGCAACATTCCTGTGCAGTGCCTTGACACATTTTATTATGGTTAAAAACATGATGAAAATGCAAGCTGCTGTATAGTGTCAGTGAGTAAGGAGCAGTATTGTTTGGGTTTGTCATTAGCTACCATTTCCTTGCAAACATTTGGCAGCCAGGAGTCTTTAAGTCAATTGATGAAAGGACAAATAAAAAACAGGCAAGGGTCTGGGGCACTGTATCTTTTTAGATATGTCAGATCTATTCAATGTGTTATTTCATATAATAGTAAAGGTAATATCAGTGCCATGCAGGTGGTACTCTGCAAAAGGGCAGCATGAAGCTCTCCAGCATTATAGAGGTGTAGATGAAGTTTACCTCATTAAACACAGAATGAGTTATTCTGTTTCATCGCATATTTTAGTATGGTACATCAAAACCAGACCATTAAAATGCAAGTCTATTTTTTCTTATCTTTTAAAAAGCTGCAGACATCAAAGTGCTGATATCTCAAAATCCCAACAAAGTACAGCACAGCTTCCTAAATTTAAACTTTGAACTGTGGCTTTCCTGTGCCATGTCCAAAAATAAAACCAGTCTTAACCTATTTTCTATTTCAGAATGTGCTATAAACAGAGCAAATTCTGCCTTCCTGTAATTTGCTTCCTTCTGATTTAAATAAAATATTATTTTGCCATTAACATTTTGACAGATTATGTATGAAAATGAAAATTTATTTTTGTGGATAGTTGAAAACGTTTGATCTCAAGGCAGCTACTAACCTTAGCGACTCTTTAAAGTCGCGGAATGAATGTTGGAAATATATTTAATAAAAAATGTCCAAGTCTGGTATTAATAAGATAAATGATGTAGTAATCTCATTAGGTATATTACAATGATTTAACAATGAATTTAGTAACTGAAAAAGATTGCAGTCAATAACGAAAGAGAAAATGATGCTTGTATATTGGATGACGAGTTCATTGAAGCATAAGACAATGGCAGAATATTTCCTATAGCTCCTGAATACATACGGTGTGTGTTACCCATAGATTCATTGTTCAACATGAACTACTTTGTCACGCACTATGAATTAATAGTTTTGGTGTGTTTACATATTAAACCGTGAAGTTTTCCTTTTATTCTCTCATTTCTTTTATTTTCATCAGTATAGAAACAGGCCAGTTAGTTCTCCAAGCTTGTGCCTGTGTTTCTCTCCACGTGAGTTATCTAGTCTTGCTTTTCGTCAAAACATGCTAGTATCCCCCTTTTTAAGCAACGTTTAAAAGACTGAGCTTTGCAGCAGTGAATTCCAGGTCTTATTCATTCTATAAATATTTATTCTAACCTCCCCTTCGTTATTATTGTTAATTCGTACTTATTGACATATAGCCAACCAATGAAAACAATCTACTTACCCTAATATAACTCATAATATTATAGTCACCTCTTGTACGTCTCAACTCCAGAGAAAAAAATACTAAGGGCAGAATTGTTCCATTGTCAGGTAAGTGCGCACCAGTCCTGAACGAGAGTAAAATAGTGCACGATGACGTTGGGCAGGGACACGTTATCATGCACTCTCTCAATATTTCGCTCGGTGGGTGCGCGTGAGAGAGAGGCGGCAGTGTGCCCACCGACATTTAAGAGGCGTGTTAAGGCCTTTAATCAATTAGTTAAACAGATTTTTTGCTGCTCATCCAACCATTTGATTGGCGGGCAGGAGAATAGGCCAAGCGGCCTTTGCATTTTTTGCAAAGCCTCATGCACAGGTGGGATGAGGTTTCAACCAGTGATTTAAAAAAAAAACACTCATTTCTAACATGTCCCTGCTCATCTGACAGAGTCACATGAGCGGGGGACATGTTTTTGACATTTTTAAATTCTTTATGTTTTTAAAATCCTTCGGCTCCCTGAGGCATTTCTGTGCCTTCAAGGAGCTTTCAGTGCACTCAGCCGCGCCCATGTGGCATTTTAGAGCTCGCTCACCCCTCCGCCCCCCCACCCCCACCACCACCACCACCACCACCACCACCACCACCACCACCACCACCACCCTGGCAGCACTGAGCATTTCAGGGCACAATTCACACCGGCCAGCCGTTAATTGGCCAGCCAGCGTGAAATGGCAGCCGGGGCCCGATCGCGGGTGGCGGGCAGTTCCCAGGTCTGCCTGCTACCCCACCCGACATGGTAAAAATCCTGCCCTAACTTTTTAAACCTCTCTACTATGGTATGGTATGCAATCCCATTTCCCTGCCTGGGAGGTTGGTTAGCTCAGTTGGTTCGGTGGCGAGAGTGTGGCGCAGAATGATGCCAACAGCATGGGTCCAATCCCCATGGTGGTCATGGTAGCTCATGGAGGCCTGCCTACTGAGCATGGTTCATGCTTGATACAGGGCTGGTGCCCCACCAGCTATAAAACTACCCGTCCCTTTCTAATCGAGAGGGATGCCTATGGTTCCTCATGGACTGCGGCTAAAATTACTTCACCTCATTACATCCTATTGAATCCAATTTTGTATTGTCGACTCTTATGGTTTGCCATGGAATAAATAAAGCTAACTAACTTAAGTCCCTGGCTTAGCCCTGCCTCCTCCTTTGAAAAGCGAATCATTTTTGCCATCCTTTAGTTCTGTGGCATAATATTTCATCCCTTCATCAATAGGTCCTGAAGATGCTGGTTGTGAGAGGGGTTTTGGTGGTGGATGGGCTGCCCAGAGGTGTTTTGGTGGTGGATGAGCTGGCGCAAGGGGTTTTGGTGGTGGGTGGGCTGGCGCGAGGGGTTTTGGTGGTGGGTGGGCTGGCGAGAGGTGTTTTGGTGATGGATGAGCTGCAGAGAGGGGTTTTGGTGGTGGGTGAGCTGGCGAGAGGGGTTTTGGTGGTGGGTGGGCTGGTGAGAGGTGTTTTGGTGGTGGTTGAGCTGGTGAGAGGGGTTTTGGTGGTGGGTGGGCTGGCGAGAGGTGTTTTGGTGGTGGGTGGGCTAGTGAGAGGGGTTTTGGTGGTGGGTGGGCTGGCGAGAGGTGTTTTGGTGATGGGTGAGCTGCAGAGAGGGGTTTTGGTTGTGGGTGGGCTGGCGAGAGGTGTTTTGGTGGTGGGTGAGCTGGCGAGAGGGGTTTTGGTGGTGGGTGGGCTGGCGAGAGGTGTTTTGGTGGTGGGTGAGCTGGTGAGAGGGGTTTTGGTGGTGGGTGGGCTGGCGAGAGGTGTTTTGGTGGTGGGTGGGCTGGTGAGAGGGGTTTTGGTGGTGGGTGGGCTGGCGAGAGGTGTTTTGGTGTTGGGTGAGCTGCAGAGAGGGGTTTTGGTGGTGGGTGAGCTGGCGAGAGGTGTTTTGGTGGTGGGTGGGCTGGTGAGAGGGGTTTTGGTGGTGGGTGGGCTGGCGAGAGGTGTTTTGTGTTGGGTGAGCTGCAGAGAGGTGTTTTGGTGTTGGGTGAGCTGCAGAGAGGGGTTTTGGTGGTGGGTGAGCTGGCGAGAGGGGTTTTGGTGGTGGGTGGGCTGGCGAGAGGTGTTTTGGTGGTGGGTGAGCTGGCGAGAGGGGTTTTGGTGGTGGGTGAGCTGGCGAGAGGTGTTTTGGTGATGGGTGAGCTGCAGGGAGGGGTTTTGGTGGTGGGTGAGCTGGTGAGAGGTGTTTTGGTGCTGTGTGGGCTGCTGCAGTGGCAGTTGTTCCTGGAACCAAAGGTTTCTTTCAGCATTGGGATAAATGATGAGCTTCTTCTCCTGGTAAGTTTGTGCTGAGAAGGGGCTGAGACAGCTGAAGCCCTTTTCACCAACTTGGCCCTGAAATTGTAGTTAATGAGTAAAGCAGAGGATTAAGCATTTACTTGGCTTAGTTTGGGAGGTGTGATGGGCAGTGGGTAGCAATAAGCATTGATAACATGATATAGTCATAATGCAGCTGCATATTACAGGGTTAAAGGCAACAAACACACTGGATTTAAAAGTGAGAAATTGTTTCAAGTGTGTGATTTGGTTAAATTTGGTAGGACCCAGCCCCAGGTGAGGTTCCCCAAAGTTGTTGATCCAGGCGAAACCCCTCAACTTGTCACCGTCTTGTTGGAACACCCCAAAATTGGAAACCACGGGTGAGGAGGGATGAACTGTCTCCCACCCCCACTCCCACACCCCCCCTCGTACATCCCCCCCTCCCACCCCCACTCCCACACCCCCCCTCGTACATCCCCCCCTCCCACCCCCACTCCCACACCCCCCCTCGTACATCCCCCCTCCCACCCCCACTCCCACACCCCCCCTCGTACATCCCCCCCTCCCACCCCCACTCCCACACCCCCCCTCGTACATCCCCCCCTCCCACCCCCACTCCCACACCCCCCCTCGTACATCCCCCCCTCCCACCCCCACTCGCACACCCCCCCTCGTACATCCCCCCCTCCCACTCCCACTCCCACACCCCCCCTCGTACATCCCCCCTCCCACCCCCACTCCCACACCCCCCCTCGTACATCCCCCCCTCCCACACCCCCCCTCGTACATCCAGCCCCCTCCCACCCCCACTCCCACACCCCCCCTCGTACATCCCCCCCTCCCACTCCCACTCCCACACCCCCCCTCGTACATCCCCCCTCCCACCCCCACTCCCACACCCCCCTCGTACATCCCCCCCTCCCACACCCCCCCTCGTACATCCAGCCCCCTCCCACACCCCCACTCGCACACCCCCCCTCGTACATCCAGCCCCCTCCCACACCCCCACTCCCACACCCCCCCTCGTACATCCAGCCCCCTCCCACACCCCCACTCGCACACCCCCCCTCGTACATCCCCCCCTCCCACCCCCACTCCCACACCCCCCCTCGTACATCCCCCCCTCCCACCCCCACTCCCACACCCCCCCTCGTACATCCCCCCCTCCCACCCCCACTCCCACACCCCCCCTCGTACATCCCCCCCTCCCACCCCCACTCCCACACCCCCCCTCGTACATCCAGCCCCCTCCCACCCCCACTCGCACACCCCTCCTCGTACATCCCCCCCTCCCACCCCCACTCCCACACCCCCCCTCGTACATCCCCCCTCCCACCCCCACTCCCACACCCCCCCTCGTACATCCAGCCCCCTCCCACCCCCACTCCCACACCCCCCCTCGTACATCCCCCACTCCCACTCCCACTCCCACACCCCCCCTCGTACATCCAGCCCCCTCCCACCCCCACTCCCACACCCCCCCTCGTACATCCAGCCCCCTCCCACCCCCACTCCCACACCCCCCCTCGTACATCCCCCCCTCCCACCCCCACTCCCACACCCCCCCTCGTACATCCCCCCTCCCACCCCCACTCCCACACCCCCCCTCGTACATCCAGCCCCCTCCCACACCCCCACTCGCACACCCCCCCTCGTACATCCCCCCCTCCCACTCCCACTCCCACACCCCCCCTCGTACATCCCCCCCTCCCACCCCCACTCGCACACCCCCCCTCGTACATCCCCCCCTCCCACCCCCACTCGCACACCCCCCCTCGTACATCCCCCCTCCCACCCCCACTCCCACACCCCCCCTCGTACATCCCCCCCTCCCACCCCCACTCTCACACCCCCCCTCGTACATCCCCCACTCCCACTCCCACTCCCACACCCCCCCTCGTACATCCCCCCTCCCACCCCCACTCTCACACCCCCCCTCGTACATCCCCCCCTCCCACCCCCACTCCCACACCCCCCCTCGTACATCCAGCCCCCTCCCACACCCACTCCCACACCCCCCCTCGTACATCCCCCCTCCCACACCCCACTCTCACACCCCCCCTCGTACATCCAGCCCCCTCCCACACCCACTCCCACACCCCCCCTCGTACATCCAGCCCCCTCCCACACCCACTCCCACACCCCCCCTCGTACATCCCCCCTCCCACCCCCACTCCCACACCCCCCCTCGTACATCCCCCTCCCACGCTGCCCCTCCCACATCCTCCCTCCCACATCCTCCCTCCCACATGGTCCCCTCCCACATCCCCCCTCCCACACCACTGCCCCCCACCTCCCACACCAAGCCCCGACACACTGCCCCCACACCCCTCTTCCCACACCCCTCTTCCCACACCCCTCCTCCAACACCCCTCCTCCAACACCCCTCCTCCAACACCCCCCATTCCCACACCCCCCATTCCCACACCCCCCATTCCCACACCCCCATTCCTACACCCCCCATTCCTACACCCCCCATTCCTACACCCCCCATTCCTACACCCCCCATTCCTACACCCCCCATTCCCACACCCCCCATTCCCACACCCCCCATTCCCACACCCCCCACTCCCGCACCCCGCATTCCCACACCCCCCATTCCCACACCCCCCCATTCCCACACCCCCCATTCCCACACCCCCCACTCCCACACCCCCCATTCCCACACACCCCATTCCCACACCCCCCACTCCCACACCCCCCATTCCCACACACCCCATTCCCACACACCCCATTCCCACACCCCCCACTCCCACACCCCCCATTCCCACACACCCCATTCCCACACACCCCACTCCCACACCCCCCACTCCCACACCCCCCATTCCCACACCCCCCACTCCCACACCCCCCATTCCCACACCCCCCATTCCCACACCCCCCATTCCCACACCCCCCACTCCCACACCCCCCACTCCCACACCCCCCATTCCCACACCCCCCACTCCCACACCCCCCATTCCCACACACCCCACTCCCACACCCCCCATTCCCACACACCCCACTCCCGCACCCCCCATTCCCACACCCCCCATTCCCACACCCCCCATTCCTACACCCCCCATTCCTACACCCCCCATTCCCACACACCCCATTCCCACACCCCCCATTCCTACACCCCCCACTCCCACACCCCCCACTCCCACACCCCCCTCCTACATCCCCCATCCCCCCCCTCCCCCCACCACTACACCTTCTGTTGTGGCCACAATAAGATTTAATCACAGATACCTTTTCCCCAGACCCGATTGTTCTGGTTTTAAAGGAACCAGTTGGATCAGTTGGAACCAGTTGGATCAGTCTTGAGTTAAAGATAAGGGTAAGTTTATTAACTGCTAAAGGTAAGGAAGGATAAGGCACACGCATATACGGTCATACAGGTTAAAAGTAAGAATTTAGCTTGAAGTAAGTGAAGTAAAAAGGTATACGGAACAGTCCTTGACTCATGGGGAGTAGGTGACTGAGTGATGTGGCTGTTGCGATTCGAGATTCTAGTAGAATTGACTCCGTTAGATGAATAATTAGTTTCGAGGTTCCAGTACAGTTGACTCCAGTGGACGCATAGCCGGTTTCGAGGTTCCAGTAGAGTTGAATTTGGTAGAGAGGGAGAAAGATCTGGATACCTGCAAAATTGCGATTTTCAGGGGTACTGTATGTGGCTGTTAATTCTGAGTCAAACTTCCAGCACTTGCTCCCGCTCAGACACCCACCTACCAGACAGACACCAGGATAGCTTTTCAGTTCAGTTTTAACCCCTCCTCTGTATATTCCATGTGGGAAGTGAATTCACAAATCTGTCCGGTCATCGTTCACTCATCTCCCATTATGTCCCATTGTCTCTACCAGAGGGAGTAGTTAGTTTCTGGGTGTCTTTAGAAGTACCTTGTCTGGCAACAGGGTGGGGTTCCATTACCTCTTAGGGAGTCGCCCTGCAGCATTCCAGCCAGTGACTTGTGTGCATTTTAAAAACTCAGGTCTTATTTTTAAAGTCCAATATTTCTGGATACTATTTGGTGTTTTTCCTTCATTATCATGACAACAATGTATTGTTTTTGATAAGTAGCAGGGGACAGAATGCTCAGGCATTCTAACTGAAGGCAGGGTTGCGAAGGTTGCTGGTTCTATTGCTGAAAGCCACAAGACATCCTGGTGCATGTTGGTGATTCAAGCTGGAGCTGGAGAACAACTCACAACAATTATTTTATTATTCACACCTTTAGACAAAGACCTAAATATTAAAACTCTACCAGTACAATTAACCCCTACTATTTGAGGCACCAGACTGGGTGATTCAATGATTGCCAAGGTGTGACACCCTTAACATTGAATTATGCCTCTCTCATACCATCAAGTTTTACCAATACATTAATGCTAAAAGGTTAGTTAAGGAAAAAGTGGGACCTATCAGAGATGAAGATGGAAACTAGTGTGTAGATGCAGAGGCTGTGGGAAGGGTTTTGAATGAATATCTTGTCTCCGTGTTTACAAAGGAAAGGGAGGATGTAGATATAGTAGTCCAGGAGGAACACTGCGAGATATTGGACGGGATAGTCATAAAGAGAGAGGAAGTACTCGAAGGGTTGAAATCCTTGAAAGTTGATAAGTCACCAGGGACAGATGGATTGTCTTCGAGGCTGCTGAACAAAGTCAGGGAGGAGATAGCAGATGCTTTGAGGATGATTTTCCAATCTTCACTAGATACAGGGGAGGTACCGGAGGACTGGAGAAATGCAAACGCAGTTCCATTGTTTAAAAAGGAATCAAAGGAAATGCCAAACAATTATAGGCCAGTTAGTCTTACATCGGTGGTGAGCAAATTAGTAGAATCAATCCTGAGAGATAGGATTAACTGTCATGTAGAAAGGCATGGACTAGTCAGGGATGGTCAGCATGAATTTGTTAAAGGAAGGTCTTGCCTCACAAATTTGATTGAATTCTTTGAGGAAGTGACAAGAAGGGTTGATGAGGGTAGTGCAGTGGATGTTGTGTACATGGATTTTAGCAAGGCATTTGACAATGTCCCACATGGCAGATTGGCCAGGAAAGTAAAAGCCCATGGGATTCAGGTAATGTGGCAAACTGGATAAAAGGTTGGCTTTGTAACAGGAAACAAAGGATAATGGTCGATGGATGCCCTTGCGAATGGAAACTTGTCTCAAATGGTGTTCCACTGGGCTCTGTGTTGGGACCCTTGCTGTTTGTGTTATATATTAACAATTTGGACGTGAACGTGGGGGGCACGATTGGGAAATTTGCAGATGACACAAAGATTGGCCGAGTAGTGGATAGTGTAGAGGATAGCCATAATCTCCAAAACGATATAGATGGATTGGTGAAGTGGGCGGTAAAGTGGCAGATGGATTTTAACATAGAGAAGTGTGAGGTCATACATTTAGGGAGGTCAAACAGTTACAGGGATTACACAATAAATGGGAATATACTAAGAGGGGTAGATGAAGTGAGAGATCTTGGCGTACAAGTACACAGGTCCCTGAAGGCAGCAATTCAAGTAGATAAGGCTGTAAATAAGGCATATGGAATGCTCTTCTTCATTGGCAAAGGTATAGAATATAAAAGTAAGGATATAATGTTGCAATTGTATAAAACACTGGTGAGGCCACAACTGGAGTATTGTGTGCAGTTCTGGTCACCACATTACAGGAAGGACGTAATACCTCTGGACAGAGTGCAGAGGAGGTTTACAAGTATGTTGCCAGGGTTAGAAAAGAATAGCTACAAGGAGAGATTGGATAGGTTGGGGTTATTTTCCTTAGAACAAAGAAGGCTGAGAGGTGATTTGACTGAGGTGTACAAAATTATGAGGGGAATAGTTGAGTGGACAGGATAAAATTGTTTCCCTTGATGGAGAATCCTAGAAGCAGGGGACATAGATTCAAGATAAGTGTCAGAAGGTGTAGGGGGGACATGAAGAAGAACTTTTTTATGCATAGGGTAGTGGGTGTCTGGAATGCGCTGCCCAAGTTGGTGGTAGAGGCAGAAACTCTAAACTCTTTTAAAAAGTACCTGGATCTGCACCTAAAGTGCTGTAAGCTGCAGGGCTATGGGCCGGGTACAGGAAGGTGGCATTAGAAAGGGCACCTGGGTGTCCTCAGGCTGGCATGGACAAGATGGGCCAATGGCCTCCTTCTGTGCTGTAACTTCTCTATGGTTCTATGGTTCTAAATTCTGGGAGGCAGCACACCATTTGGGATTCGTTATTATGGTTTTCGAGCCTGTGTCCAGTCTCCCTATTAGTTCTCCTATTACCAATGTGTTCACCCGTTTAACTCTTCCCGTGGCCTGTGGGAAACCATACTTTCCCTGGTACAATAGCTTTCCTCGTAACTGCTGTTCTTGGAGTCAGCATCCTTGGAATAATATTCAATATTGAAAATTTATTTGTCAAGTTAATATCTTCAGGTTTCCCCTCATTCCTATTCCTCCTCCACCCAGATGACTGATTACCCAAACCTCATCCTCATCTTCTGTTACTCTGTCTGCCAGTGTGACAGCAACCTCTTGGAATGTGTGTTCCAAAAGCCCATATCCCTCATATACATGATGGAGTGTTCCCTTCTGTTCATATAGCTGAGCAACTTTGAGCAGCAGTAAATGAACTGAGGTGAAGTGGAGTGAGTTGGGTGGGAGGGGGGTGCGTGGGTGGGTGGTGGGGTGGGGTGGGAGGGGGTTGTGTGGGTGGGGTGGGGTGGGAAGGGTGGGGTGGGAGAGGGGGTATGTGGATGGGGTGGGAGGGGGGTGCGTGGGTGGGTGGGGTGGGGTGGGAGGGGGGTGCGTGGGTGGGAGGTACGTAGGGGGAACCAAGCCATCCTGGAAGTAACACATTCAGTGATATTTGCATAACTGCCTTTGTGCCCTTTTTAAACTTCTAATGTGTAGAACGACAGAATGGTACAGCACAGAAGAAGATCATTTGGCCCATTGTACCTGTGCTTGCTCAGTCAAAGAGCTATCCAACTATTCGCACTCCCTAATCTTTCCCCATAACCATGTAAATGGAACAAGGTGAGTACAATCCCACCCAACTAGACAACAATAGATGGCAGATGGTGAGGCCAACCTGTGTCTAAGGCAGCGGAGGGATAGTTTATCTTTGTCACAGTCACATAAGCTATACGTGAGACTCATGGTGGTTTCAGAAATGCCTGTCTATCCCTCTGACTATTGAACCCCCTCTGAGCGTTACATTTTTACACTTTGCCCGCCCACCCAGTGCAGTTTTTTACACATGGTGCCAAGGATGCTTTATACTGCAATCCCTCCCCTCCATTCCCTCGAAGTCTTGACATCCTCCCCAGTATCCAGTGGTGAAGATCAGTTTGAGAGTGTCACGAGGATTCCTGGATTTCCTGCCTCTTCTTACCCCATAGCCTCATTGCCATTCAGTTACAACCATCCTCAACACCCTGGGGCTGAGGAGTGACTACCTCCTGGAACGAGCACTCCAGGAAATTCTCAGCTTCCAGCATGTGTCCTCCCTTGAATGCAGCTGCTCTTCAAACTCAGAAACCCTAAATTTGAGTGCAAGTGGAGGCATTTCCTTCACACTTGTTTATCTCAGAAACATGAAACAAGCATGTTCCGACTTGGCACAGCATGTGTAGGCAATGGATCTCAGCTGTCCATCATTTTACTACAAACCTTTCTGCTTACTTTATACATTTTTTTAAGTTTGGTTGAAAGGTCAGAAAATTGGACTGAATATAGGGAACAGCAAAGGATGGCTAAAATATTAATAAGGAGGGAAAAATTAGAGTATGAGAGAAAGCTGGCCAGATATATAAAAACAGATAGTAAGAGTTTCTATAAATATTTTAAAAAGAAATGAGTTAACAAAGTAAGTGTTGGTCCAATGGAAAGTGAGTCTGGAGAATTGATAATGGAAAACAAGAAAGTGGCAGATGAATTGAACAGGTATTTTGCATCATTCTTCACCATAGAGCTTACAAATAACATCCCAGAAGCAGCTATAAATCAGGAAATGGAAGGGAGGGGGGAACTCAGGAAAATTACAATCACCAGAGAAGTGGTGCTGAGTAAATTGCTGGAGCTACGGGTTGACAAGTGCCCGGGTGGACTTCATCCTGGGGCCTTAAAAGGAGTGATTAGTGAAATAGTTGAAGCATTGATTTTAATTTTCCAAAACACCCTAGATTTGGAGAAGGTCCAATTAGATTGGAAGATAGAAAATATAACTCCACTATTCAAAAAGGGGAGACAGAAAGAAGGAAATGACAAGCCAGTTAGTTTAACATCTGTCATAGGGAAAATATTAGAAGCTAATATTTAAGAAGCTATATTAGGGTACTTGGATAGAATCAAATTAATCAGACAGAGTCAATATGGTTTTGTGAAAGATAAATCATGTTTAACCAATGTATTGGAGTTCTTTGAGGAAATAACGTGCTGTCAATAAAGGGGAACCAGTGGATGTACTGTACTTAGATTTCCAGAAGACATTTGATGAAGTGCCACGTCAGAGAGTATTGAGTAAAATAAAAGCTCATGGTATAGGGGGTAACATATTGGCATAGATAGAAGATTGACTGGCTAAGTGGAAACAGAGAATAGCCATAAATGGGTCTTTTTCAGGCTGACAAGATGTAACGAGTGGTGTGCCACAGGGATCAGTGCTGAGACTTTAACTGTTTATAATTTATATAAATGATGAAGGGATGGATGGGATGGTTGCCAAATTTGCTGATGACACAAAGTTAGGTGGGAAAGTAAATTGTGAAGATTATGTAAGGAGGCTACAAAAAGACATAGATAGGTTAATTGAGTGCAAAGATCTGGAGTATAACATGGGAAATGTGAAATTGTGCATTTTGGCAGGAAGAATAAAACAGAAGCATATTATCTAAATGGTGAGAGATTGCAGAACTCTGAGATGCAGAGGGATCTGGGTGTCCTAGTGCATGAATTGCAAAAGGTTCATACGCAGGTACAGCAAGTAATTAGGAAAGCTAATAGAATGTTATCATTTACTGCAAGAGGAATTGAGTACGAAAGTAGGGAGGTTATGCCAAGCAATAGTGAGAACACATCTGGAGTACTGTGTACAGTATTGGTCACCTTATTTAAGGAAGGGGTAAATGCGTTGGAAACAGTTCAGAGGAGGTTTGCCAAACTAATACGTGTAATGGGCGATTGTCTTATGGGGAAAGGTTGGACAGACTAGGTTTAATCCACTGGGGTTTAGAAGATTAAGAGGTGACTTGATTGAAACATAAAAGATCCTGAGGGGTCTTGACAGGGCTGATATTGAGAGGATGTTTCGTCTTTTGTGCAAATCTAGAACTAGGGGTCACTGTTTAAAAATAAGGGGACACCTATTTAAAATGGAGATGAGGCGAATTTTTTTTTTGAGGGTAGCGAGACTTTGGAACTCTCTTCCTGAAAAGGTGGTGGAAGCAGAGCCTTTGAATATTTTTAAGGCAGAGGTGGATAGATTCTTGGTAAACAAGGGGGTGATAGGTTATTGGGGGTAGGCTGGATGCAGATTTGAGGTTACTATCACATCAGCCATGATCTTATTGAATGGCAGAGCAGGCTCAAGGGGCTGAATGGCCTTCTCCTCCTTGTTTGTAGGTTTAGGATCTCTTGACTGGATTATTTTTGTATACCAGATTTTTAATTAGTGCAATTTGGATCCTTGTAATGTTGTTATCCTCTACTTAATTAATGTTATGCCCTTAAACCTAATTAATTACTGATTATTAACTTTATATTGTTGCCTCTTGGTTTAAATACTTAGCACCTTCTCCCATCTCTGCACTCCCACTCTCACTCTGTTCAGCCAAACCAATCAGTCCTGTGTGCACAGCTTTACAGAAACCTGTGCTATACAGGATATAAACATTTAAACAAATAATACATGTAGTTAAGTCATATTCAGTGTGTTCCTTTCACTGCCTCTGATCCTTCAGTGAGAGGGGGAAACCAAACTAACTTTGTGTCAATTGGGAAAAAAGGTCAGTGGGAGCGCTCCTCCTTTCAATGTATTTTTAATATTTCTTTGTCACTTTGTTGCCACATGGAGACAGGGCCTTGACTTCCTACTGGAAGCCCAACTGAATTACAAGATGCATAACTGGACATCCCTCTGGATATTCGTGTTGCAAATAGTCAAGAGGCCCACAATATGAAACCGGCTTGACAGCTGCTCCAGTGCTACCCAATCCCAAGGGATCACGCTATACGGTCTAGGATGCAGATTCCTCCATTTGTAACGTGGCTTCCGGAGGTCAGACTGCTCCAGTGTGGCCTCAAGGGCAGTCTAAATTCAGATCCTCTGCTGTTTACAAGGAGACACCTAAGGATACACAAGTGTTTGGTAATCCGGAGGAGTCTGGCAGAGAGGTGCATGGAGCAACAAAGCTGCTTAAAAGTCAGGGAATCATGATTTTTAACATCCCTGGAATTTCATGGTGTAATCTTACGCCGGATGACAGTGATAGTAAAAGACGCTGTTAGGTTTCAGTTGGCTATACACAGGGCCTAAAATGTGGCAACACTTGCTACCTTTACCTCTGATTTTACAGATCTTGAGCTTGTATGCGCTACGTGCCCCATATGCATTTTCTCTTCCTCTCACTTCAGATTTTTTTAAAAACTACATATAGTTAGCAAATGCCATACGTGCACACAGAAGATCTCAAAGGAAAACCTATTGCCTGAGAACCCCAGTAGTGTTCTTTTCCAGAAACTGGAAATGTTGCCTGACATAAAATTCAATGCCTAGCTGATTTCAGTTGAGTGGAAACTGCTGCTTTGTTCATTAACCTCTTTTTGTATCTAAGGCACTGTTAAACTGAGTAGTGAAATTTAGTATAGTATATGTAGATACTTATTCCAGATGGAGTTCAATTTGAAAGTAATGGATGAAACAGGATATGCTGAGTGTAGACATGACTTGCAATCCTAGCCTGTAAATATGCTCTGTGAATCTCTTGTTTATTTGAAATGTTAATCCACACTGAGGATGCAGTCTGTGTGGAACTGAAGTCATTGCATTAATATCTGTGGTATGTGCTTACTGCATGAGAGCAATATATTGCTTTGGATGTAGTAACTGAGCTCATGGCTTTGTTTAATCATTATTTACCAATGTATTCTTAAGTCTCATGAAAATGTACTGTAATAATCCACATTACAACAATTCAATCTAGTATATTTGATTTACCTGATTCCTGATACCTGATTCCTCTTTTGATCGTTGTATATAGAAGTTCAAATTTTTATTGTATAAAATTTTATTTCAATTTTAAAAGCTGATGTTATATTTGAATAAGTGAAAATACATTTGGCCTAGCTGAACAAATGAATTTCATTTTAAATAGTTTGGAGGAAATTAACTTAATAGTATGCTGTAAAAATTACTTCCAGATAACTTTGCTAAGGATGATTAAATAAATGTTTACTTTTAACTTGTAACTCTGTAAGTGAAGTGGATTTCATATTTGTTAATAATTTTGAGAGTCCCAATTTTTACATTTTGCCCAAAATCATATTGAGGATCTGGTTTTTGCATTTAAGTGTTGTGCACTGAATGCAAAAAACAAAAAAGAGAGAGCAGCATTATCTCTCAGAGCTGCAACATGCTGCTCTACATATTTGTGGAATGTGAATTTCCCCTCACAGTTCCCCACACAACCAGTTCCCAAACTTTTTATGCTTATCATGAGGAAAGTCCTGGGACAGAGTCGGCCCAGCTTTGCACTAAGTGCGGTAGTGGGCGTGGAAATTGACAGTTTACCCGCCGGCCGCAATGGCAGCTTCTCACGCTGTATTGTCCCAAACCCGCTGGGTTAATTATGCATTCCCAGGAAACACGCTGTTTCCATGGTGGGTGGGCTCTCATTCCCCTGCCACGCCATCACCTCGCTGCTTCATCATGCTGGGTGCCACATTTAAAGTGCAGCCGCACGAACACCTCTCAGTGCTTCCAGCCCAGGACCTGCTGCATGGAAGCCAGGATGGCCCCAAAAGGCAAAAAAGACGCAGCCCTCGGTTTAGTGACGTGTCCATCGAGCGCCATTTGGATGCCGCGGAGGCCCCGCCGTGATGTCCTCTACCCCCAGCTCTGGCCGCAGGAGGGGCAGCAACATTACCAATCTCACTTGGGAGGCAGTGGCAGCGGTGGTCAGTGCCAATGCCCTTCAAAAGAGGACAGCCACCCAGTGCCACAGGAGGATGAATGATCTCCTCCGTTCTGCCAGGGTAAGTCACTCTCCTCATCACTCTCAACTCACACACTCACAAACCCATCACACACTCACAGGGCCCTCACTCACTGTCAGTGCAAGGGTCATCACCATTCACTCTCTCACACTCACTGTCATTGTCCTCATCCTGTCCATGGGACCACCCACCTCCCACACAGGCCAGACATACTTATCATCTGGCCTGGCATGTGTCCCACTTACTCTGCCTCTCCATCTGTATCCATGCAGGACAAGCTGACACACAACAAGAGGGAGAGGTCACAGACTGGTACAGGAATGCCTGAAATCAAGGTCCTCACAGTCTTTGAAAACAGAGCCATCCAGCTGGCCGCCAATGACCAGGACCGGTCCTGTGCTGACAGTGATGTTGGTGCTGCTCAACCAAGTGAGGATCCAGCAGTGCAACATCCATCAGACAACCATGCTGTGAGTGATGTGTCCTGTTTCACAGGCCCCTGCCATGCACTGATTATCCCTCCTTGCTTCCGCTGGCACATCTGGGAAACAGCCGAGGGACTCCTATCGAGCCCCGAGGGAAGCTTTGAAGAAGAACCTGCTGAAAGCCTCCCTGAACTCCCGTCACAGCGCTCCCTCGCACACTTCACCAGCGCAGAGAGACATGCCTTCATGATACATAGCTTTAAAGCAGCCTCGGGATCACAAACTGGTGAGTACATCGCACTTTCTGATCCACAGCATGGGTTGGCAGAGGCTTCCCAGATCCCCGGCACTTGGAGGACTGCTGGAGGCCAGAAATTTGCTGAGTCCGAGTCAGATGACCAGCCTCTGGACTTGGTCATCCCTCAGTTGCTGGAGCTGCAAAGGCAAGTTCAGGAACATCAGGAAGGGATGTCCGCTGCACTCCTCAGATTGCAAGGCACGATGGAGGAATCCGTCAGCCTTCAGGCTGAGGTGATAGCGCCAGCATGTCAACACACCGAGTTCAACACTGGCAGGATGGCAGCTGCCATAGAGACCTTGGTCCTGCAGTGCTGCGCGGGCTGAACTCAATTGTCAATGCCATAGTTGGCCTCCAACAGTGTGTACGTGAGGGGAGTGCAGGGCAACTCGACCTCACTCCAGCCAAATCTTCCCCTCACGGAGTCAGCCAGGGGCCCTTGGGCACCCTTAGGGAGGAGGATCAGCAGGTGTACACCCCAGGTGGGGCCATCCATCCAGGTGACTCCAGGAATGTCCAGCCCACCTGAATCCCTTCTTCCTGTGACCTCAGCAGCTCCAGCTCCACAGGCCGAGGAGGGAGCCACTCCCACACAGCAGAATCCCGTAAGCAGGCCGGGGCCCTCCAGGTCTCAGCCTCCAGAGGATGCCACCAAGGTCATCACAGACAGGGTGTCGCAGTCAGCAGGCTGCCTCCACCTCCACTGTGGATGTCCAGGGAGCATCAAGACATAGCGGCAGAGTTAGGAAAGTTAAGAAGATATAGTTGCACAATCTGGGCATGGGTGTTATCACTTGTACATAATGTTCATTATTTTACTAAACTCTCAAGAATGTCTTCCTGCCAATGGCTCCTTGTTCTGATGAGCAGTGTTCGTGTCACTCAGAAACTGAACTGGACTAGCCATATAAATACTGTGGCTACAAGAGCAGGTCAAAGGCTAGGAACAGTGCGACGAGTAACTCACCTCCTGACTCCTCAAAGCCTGTCCACCATCTACAAAGCACAAGTCAGGAGTGTGATGGAGTACTCTCCACTTGCCTGGATGAGTGCAGCTCCCACAACACTGAAGAAGCTGGACACTGTCTAGGACAAAGCAGCCCGCTTGATTGGCACCCCACCCACAAACATTGACTCCCTCCACCACTGACGCACAGTAGCAGCAGTGTGTACCATCTCCAAGACGCAATGCAGGAATTCACCAAGGCTCCTTAGACAGCACCTTCCAAACCCACAACCACTACCACCTGGAAGGACAAGAGCAGCAGAATAATGGGAAGACCACAACCTGTAAGTTTACCACCAAGCCACTCACCATCCTGACTTGGAAATATATCACCATTTCTTCACTGTCGCTGTGTTAAATCCTGGAACTCCTTCCCTAACAGCACTGTGGGTGTACCTATACCACATGGACTGCAGCAGTTCAAGAAGGCAGCTCACCACCACCTTCTCAAGGGCAACTAGGGATGGGCAATAAATGCTGGCCCAGCCAGCGAAGCCCACATCCCATGAATGAATAACATCAGTGGTAGGGAAACTATTGGAAAAAATTCTGAGGGACAAGATTAATCTCCACTTGGAGAGGCAGGGATTAATCAGGAACAGTCAGCATAGCTTTGTCAGGGGGAGATCATGCCTAACAAATTTGGTTGCATTTTTCGAAGAGGTGACTAGTTGTATAGATGAGGTTGGTGCAGTTGAAGTAGTCTGCGTGGACTTCAGTAAGGCTTTTGACAAGGGCTCGCATGGGAGACTTGTCAAGAAGGTAAGAGCCCATGGGATCCAGGACAATTTGGCAAATTGGATTCAAAATTGGCTTAGTGGCAGGAGGCAGAGGGTGATGGTCGAAGGTCATTTTTGTGATTGGAAACCTGTGACGAGTTGTGTACCACAGGGATCGGTGCTGGGACCCTTGCTGTTTGTAGTGTATGTTAACAATTTAGAATATAGGAGCTTTGATCAGTAAGCTTGAAGATGACACGAAAATTGGTGATGTTGTAGATAGTGAGAAGGAAAGCCTTAGATTACAGGATATAGATGGGCTGGTAAGATGGTTAGAGCCATGGCAAATGGAATTTAATCCTGAGAAGTGTGAGATGATGCATTTTGGGAGGACTAACACAGCAAGGGAATACACAATGAATGGTAGGACCCTAGGAAGTACAGAGGATCAGAGGGACCTTGGTGTGCATGTCCATAGATCCCTGAAGGTAGCAGCACAGGTAGATAAGGTGGTTAAGAAGGCATATAGGATTCTTGCCTTTATTAGATGAGGCATAGAATATAAGAGCAGAGATATTATGTTGGAGCTGTATAAAACACTAGTTAGGTCTCAGCAGGAGTAGTATTTGCAGTTCTGGCAACCACAGTATAGGAAGGATGTGATTGCACTGGAGAGGTTGTAAAGGAGATTTACCAGGATGTTGCCTGGACTGGAGTGTTTCAGCTATGAAGAGAGACTGGATCGGCTGGGGTTGTTTTCATTAGAGCAGAGGAGGCTGACAGGGGACCTGACAGAGGTGTACAAAATTATGAGGGGTATAGATAGGGTAGACAGGAAGAAACTTTTCCCCTTAGCGGAGGCGTCAATAATCACAAGGCATCGATATAAGGTAAGGGGCAGGAGGTTTGGAGGGGATTTGAGGAAAAATATTTTCACCCAGAGGGTGGTTGGAATCTAGAACACACTGCCTGAGGGGGTAGTAGAGGCAGGAACCCTCACAATGTTTAAGAAGCATATAGATGAGCACTTGAAATGCCATAGCATACAGGGTTACAGGCCAAGTGCTGGGAAAATTGGATTAGAATAGATAGGTGATTGATGGCTGGCATGGACATGATGGGCCAAAGGGCCTGTTTCTGTGCTGTATAACTCTATGACTATGACATTCTCGGAGGCTATGTGAAGATCTATGGAGTGTCCTCACTGCATGTTGTCATCATCCTCCTACAATCGAGCGACTATTAGGGCCTCTACTGTGTCTCCATGACAGGAGCATTATCATAGAGAGTATGTGCACTGCCTTAAGCCAGACTGGAGTCAAACATTCCATGGTGTCTCCTCACTGCATGTCATTATCATCTTTCACAAATCTAGCAGCTGTGAGGGCCTCCCGAGCACACCTGCCTTGTCTGGCCAGTCTGAGGGCCTCATCGCCATCAGCATTGCTCTCAATGTCTTCCTCATTGGAGGAGACCTCCAGCTCCTGCATTTCCTCCTCAGCCAGCTCCTGTCTCGATTGCTGCGCAAGGCTGTAATGGCGCAGCAGACGAAAACGATGTGTGACACCCTCTGTGGACTGTATTGCTGGGCTCCACCAGACCAGTACAGGCACTGGAACCTCATCTTCAGCATCCTGATGGTCTGCTTCACCAAGTTGCGAGTTGCAGCATAAGCCTCGTTACACTGTCGCTCTGCTGCAGCCTGAGGCCAGCGCACAGGTATCATCAGCCACGTCCTCTGTGGGTAACCCTTGTCTCTGAGGAGCCATCCCTGCAGCTTCTGTGGACCCTGGAATTCTTCAGGGATCTGAGACGGAATGAGAATGTAGGAGTTGTGGACACATCTTGGATACCATGCGAGACCTGCAGGATGCGTTTGTGGTGGTTGCACACCAGCTGCAAATTCAGTGATTGGAACACCTTGCGGTTGACATAGTTGACCGTGTGTTGCGATGGGGATCTGAGCACCATGTGAGTGCAGTCGAAGGCACCCTGCACCTGTGGGAAACCTGAGATCTGGGCAAATCCAATCGCTCTTGCATCCTGACTTTCCTGGTCCCAGGCAAAATGCACAAAGTTGTGTTGCCCTCATGAAGATAGCATCCGTGACCTCATGAAGACATTTGTGGGTGAAGGCTTGTGACATCCTGCAGAGGTCACCTATGGAGCCCTGAAAGGGGCCACTTGTATAGAAATTGAGCATCACAGTCACTTTCACAGCCACTGGCAGTGGATGCCCTCCATGTCCCCTTGGTGCCAAATTCTGCAGCATCTGGCAGATATGACTGACCAGTTGCCTAGACATATGCAGAATTCAACAACACTGGTTCTCGATCATCTGCAGGAATGAAATGTGGCGTCTATAGATCCTGGGTCTAGCGAGGCACCAACCAATGACAGCCCATGGTGGGTCTTCAGCGGCATGTGCGGGAGCCTCAGCCGCCTCTTCTTCCTGAGGGTGCTGCTCCTCCCTCTGCATAGCCAGGAACCTCAGTCACTGTCTTCTCCATCATCTCTGCTCTCTGTATGCCATGCCGTGTACAATTAGTTCACCAGGCTCCATGCTCCTGATGTACTCCTCCTGCAGGATGAAAGACAGAGATGCGAGGGTTAGCATGGGTGTACTAAGAACCTCTCTTGGTTAAGTCTGAAGGCCCCTTAATGCATCCCGGAGAGTGCTGGACACCACTTGGTTGTCCAGAGTTCAGTGCGCTGCATGGTTGCCCGAAACCCCACCCACACCTGCCCCACTCCACCTGACCAATTGGCAGCAGCTTTGCCCATTGGACTGCAGGCTGTGCTCTCAGCTCAGGCACAGGCATTCTCCTAACCCACACTGCAAGGCTGCACCGTTAGCTTGAACCATGGGGGAGACTGGTCCACACGGGGATGATGACATTGCAAGGGGCTGTGAGCAGCTCCAGCAGTGACTGCTCCATGGCCGGCTTTAGTGAGGAGATTGTTCAATGTGCCCAGTCATCCAACTGTTCTACGATCCACTAAAACGCCCATTAGTTTACAGTCTGTGCTCAGGGGGTGAAAAGCTCTGGAGCATTTGGTGGCAATTTGGTGGCTCTACGTTGTTTGAGTGCCCAGATAAGCCACAGGCCTGGCTCCACGCATGGCAGTGTGGTTGCATCTGATTGGGCTCAGTTGCAGAGGAATGGTCACTTTATACAAGGTGGCTGCTTCCCTCCCTCCCACCCCACATGTGCTTGTGCACTACCTTCAAATTCAGGTCTGCCCTTGCCCCCACCCCCAAGCCGCTTCAACCTCAGGGCTTCCCTTGCCCCCACCCCCAAGTCACCTGAACTGCAGGGCAGCCCTTGCTTTCCCCTTCCAATGCGCCTCAACCTAGAAGCCCAACAGGCGATCTGGGAAAGCGCTGCACAATGTTACTGTGCGCTCACCTCCGAGTTCCCCTCAAAGTGCAGCCCGCCAAGTGCACGCCTTTTATATGCTGTTGTGAAACAGGCTGGTGAGGTGGCTGACGATCCAGGGTGGGGGCGATGATTCCAGCAGACTGTCCTTCCAACAATACGCTGATGTATCACAGTGAGGTTCCCGACATCCGATTGCAGGAACTGTGGCCTGCCGTTAGTGGGCTAAGCGGATGATCACAAACTGGTTTCACAACATGATGGTACCAGTTTCTGGCTGTCTCCCCATGTTGTCTGTTCACACCGCTAAGCACGCCCAATGCCAGTGGGTGGGAAAAATTCTGCCCTTAATGTTGGCTATGCACTTGCCCACCGAAATCAAAGGAAGTCAGCTGCAAGATATTTTAAAGTCCTATTGTGCATTTTCTAGCAGCAAGCGCAAGCATAACAATGGCATGAAAACACATTTCAAATACATAGGGCTCATGGAAAATAACTTTTATTTAGACTAAATCTGTTTCTGCTCTTAATTAGGGCCTTAAATAGCTCCTTGCATTGTTTTCGACCTACTTGGAAGTAAATTTTATGTCATGTTCACTGCAGTAACACATGACTGTAACAAGCTGAGAAAGCATCAAGTGCACCTGATACAAAACAACAGGAGAATCACGTCTAATAATCCTCCAAATTTATAATTTTTTTTTCCCGGCGACAACCACTGTTGAGTTGGAAAGTGACCCAGTGGTATAAGAAACTTTTTTAAAACGGCTTCACAAAGCAAAGTTTGACTCTGTTTATTTATTTATTTTTCATTCATTTATGGGATGTTGGCTTCACTGGCTGGGCCAGCATTTATTGCCCATCCCTACTTGCCCTTGAGAAGGTGGTCGTGAGCTGCCTTCTTGAACGGCTGCAGTCCATTTGGTGTAGGTACACCCATAGTGCTGTTAGGGAGGGAGTTCCAGGATTTTGACCCAGTGACAGTGAAGGAACAGTGATATATTTCCAAGTCAGGATGGTGGGTCACTTGGAGGGGAACTTCCAGGTGGATGGTGTTCCCATCCATCTGCTGCCCTTGTCCTTCTAGATGGTAGTGGTCATGGGTTTGGAAGGTGCTGTCTCAGGAGCCTTGGTGAATTCCTGCAGTGCATCTTGTAGATGGTACACACTGCTGCTACTGTGTGTTGGTGGTGGAGGGAGTGAATGTTTGTGGATGTGATGCCAATAAAGCGGGCTGATTTATCCTAGACAGTGTCAAGCTTGAGTGTTGTTGGAGCTGCACTCATCCAGGCAAGTGTGGAGTATTCCGTCACACTCCTGACTTGTGCCTTGTAGATGGTGGACAGGCTTTGGGGAGTTAGGAAGTGAGTTACTTGTCGCATGATTCCCAGCCTCTGACCTGCTCTTGTAGCCACAGTATTTATATGGCTAGTCCAGTTCAGTTTCTGGTCAATGGCAAACCCCAGGATGTTGATAATGGGGGATTTAGTAATGGTAACGCCATTAAACATCAAGGGGTGATGGTTGGATTCCCTCTTGTTGAGATGGTCATTGCCTGACACTTGTGTGGTGCAAATGTTACTTGCCATTTGTTAGCCCAAGCCTGGATATTGTCCAGGTCTTGCTGCATTTGGACATGGACTACTTCAGTATCTGAGGAGTTGCGAATGGTGCTGAACATTGTGCAATCATCTGTGAACATCCCCACCTCTGACCTTATGATGAAAGGAAGGTCATTGATGAAGCAGCTGAAGATGGTTGGGCCGAGGACACTACCCTGAGGAACTCCTGCAGTGATGTCCTGGAGTTGAGATGACTGACCTCCAACATCCACAACCATCTCCCTTTGTGCTAGGTATGGCTCCAACCAGTGGAGAGTTTTCCCCCTGATTCCCATTGATTCCAGTTTTGCTGGGGCTCCTTGATGCCACACTTGGTCAAATGCTGCCTTGATGTCAAGGGCAGTCACTCTCACCTCACCTCGGGAATTCAGCTCTTTTGTCCATGTTTGAACTAAGGCTGTAAAGAGGTCAGGAGCTGAGTGGCCCTGGCAGAACCCAAACTGGGCATTAGTTAGCAGGTTATTGCTTAGCAAGTGCCGTTTGATAGCACTGTTGTTGACCCCTTCCATTACTTTACTGATGATCGAGAGTAGACTGATGGGGTGGTAATTAGCCAGGTTGCATTTGTCCTGTTTTTCATGTACAGGACATACCTGGGCAATTTTCCACATAGCTGGGTAAATGCCAGTGTTGTAGCTGCCTTGTTGCTCTGCCAGTGCCTGCTGCACTTGCTAACAGATTCAGTGATACTGCCAACTCTGGCTTCAACCACAGGAACATGCTTATGTGTCTCCGAAAGCATCCTCAGAACATTTTTTTCAACGTTTTTTTAAGCTGAGTATTTTCTTTACATCACGCAACTCATCTCGTAACAGAGGAATGTTTCCAAAAGCAGGTTGTTAGGGTTTGTAAAATATGAACTTCCTTCAGTGCTTTCAGTGCATGTGCAGAAACCAGCCATTCCCTCGTGAGTATGACACACTGTCTCTAATTGTCTGCTCAACTTTTGATCCACGTTTCCATCCAGAAAGAACGCAGAATAATGTTTAATGAGTCAGTTCTGGAGCTTTTCTTTTTATCTTTTTATTTTATCCATCTGGACTTGTGCTTGATATTTTGATGCTTCAGGAAAACGTAACCAAAAAAGTAAGCACAGACTTAATTTGAAATTTGTCTTCTCTGAGAGCTGCTGGCAATATCATTATATACCTCATCCCAAGGGGGTATGGTAGAGCCCTTTGTGTTTTGTTTGCCATTTTCCTATGGCAAAGTACTTGGCTTATGTTTGGTGGCTTCCCAAACATCACAATTAAGAACAAGAATCTGGGACTTGAGCCTACATCCTGAACTCCCATGTCACAGGACAGGGCATTGGTGAATCAGAGGCGTACCAAATTTCTTCCTGTTTCACTCATTCTTTCAGTCATGTCCCTGTCACATGACTTGGATAGAAGGTTGGCTAGCGAACAGGACACAGAGGGCAGGCTTAAACGGGCCTTTTTCTGGTTGGAGGGATGTAATGAGCAGTGAGGGATCAGTGCTGGGGCCTCAACTTTTTACAATTTATATAAATGATCGATAAAAGGACTGAAGGTATGGTTGCTAAATTTTCTGATGATACAACGGTAGGTAAGGAAGTAAGGTGTGAGGAGGACACAATGAAGCTACAGAGGGATATACATAGGTTAAGTGAGTGGGCAAAGATCCGGTGAATGGAGTATAACGGTGGGGAAATGTGAAATTTTCCATTTTGGCTGGAGAAATAAAGAAGCATATTGTCTAAATGGTGAGAGATCGCAGAGGAATCTAGGGGTCCCAGTGCGTGAACTGCAAAAGGCTAGTATGCAGGTGCAGCAAGTAATTGGGAAAGCTGGAAGCATTAGAATGTATCATTCATTGTTCGGGGAATTGAATACTAAAGTAGGGAGATTATGCTTCAGTTATCCAGGGCATTGGTGAGACTACATCTGGAATACTGTGTACAGCATTAGTCTCCTTATTTAAGGAAGGATGTAAATGTTTTGGAAGGAGTTCAGAGAAGGTTCACTAAACTAGTACCTGGGATGGGCGTGTTGTCTTATGAGGAAAGGTTGGACAGACTAGGATTGTATCTGCTGGAGTTTAGAAGAGTAAGAGGCAGCTTGATTGAAACATATAAGATTCTGAGGGATCTTGACAGGGTTGATGTGGAGAGCATGTTTCCTCTTGTGGGAGAAAATAGAACTAGGAGCCACTGTTTGAAAATAATGGGTCACTCATTTAGGACAGAAATGTGGAGACATTTTTTTCTCTCAAGGTTGTGAGCCTTTGGAATTCTCTTCCTCAAAAGGTGGTGGAAACAGAGTCTTTGAATATTTTTAAGGCAGAGCTAGATAGATTCTTGAATAACAAGGGAGTGGAAGGTTATCAGCGGTTGGCAAGAAGGTGGGGTTGAGGTTCCAATCAGATCAGCCATGATCTTATTGAATGGCGGAGCAGACACAAAGGGCCAAGCGGCCTACTCCTGCTCCTAATTCATATGTTTGTGTGTTCATGTTCCCTAACTGAAAGGGCTTATGATTGGTTAAGAGGCCTAACTGGGTATGAAGAAATCCATGACAGCAAAATAGCTTAAAAGCAAAAAACTGCGGACGCTGGAAATCCAAAACAAAAACAAAAATACCTGGAGAAACTCAGCAGGTCTGACAGCATCTGCGGAGAGGAACACAGTTAACGTTTCGAGTCCGTATGACTCTTCACTCGAAACATTAACTGTGTTCCTCTCCGCAGATGCTGTCAGACCTGCTGAGGTTTTCCAGGTATTTTTGTTTTTGTTCAGCAAACCAGCTGCCTCATACTTCTTGATTTTCGTGGAAGGTGCCGCTACGTCCTTCAACTGAACATTGGGAAGACCAAAGCCTTAGCAGGCCCAACAGTAAGCTTTACTCCATTGCCCATGAAACCTGCCCCAATCTGGGAGCTTCTTCAGGTAAAACCACACTGTGTGAAATTATGCATAATGTTCCACCTGAAGCAGAGCTTCATATCCCACATCCTGTCCAGCATTAAGATTGCTTACTTACACTTCTGCAGAATTTCCTGCCTCTACCTCTCCACTGCTGTTATCCTCAAACTTGATTATTCCAATGCCTACCGTTCCAGCATTCTCCAAAATCAGCAGCCTACATTTTATCCTTTGCCAAGTCCCACTTGACAACAATCTCCATCCCCAATAATCTACGTTGACTTCCTCCAGCATAATTTATTGGATTTAACATTTTCATTCTTGTATTTAG
Source organism: Carcharodon carcharias (assembly GCF_017639515.1). Lineage (NCBI taxonomy): Eukaryota > Metazoa > Chordata > Chondrichthyes > Lamniformes > Lamnidae > Carcharodon > Carcharodon carcharias. Next base: position 198,482,899 of record NC_054471.1, read on the forward strand.
ATCACTCCATAGTCTTGCCCTACCTCTGTAATTTCTTTCAGCCTTGTCGACCACCACCCCCTCCTGGCACCCATTGATTCTATCATCCCATGCCCTTAGAAACTTTGAGGCTGCCCTTTATGCATCATTCCTTCTTTAAACCACTCCATCTCTCCACTTCTCTGCCTTTTTAAAAAAAAACTTACGCAAAACTCATTTCTTCTATGTGGTTTTTGGTTACCCTTCCTAATCATTTTCTGTATTTCTCCTCTGCCCTGTCCCCTGTAGTTCAGTGACTATTCCTTATCTATCGCCATTGTCAAAGATAATTTTTTTTACACCAGAAGCATTGTATAAACACAAGCAGTTCTTGATGTTTTACATATGTGCCATTTGGAACCTCATCCGAGCAGCAAGTATATAAGCATATGAAATAAAGTGCAGGAGTGGGCCATTCAGCCCCTCGAGCCTGCTCCACCATTCAATAAGATCATGGCTGATTTTTTTTGTGTTTTGAATTCCACGTTCACATGTATCCCTAATAACGTTTGACTCCCTTGCCTAAAAAGAATCTGTTTACCTCCATCTTAAAAATATTCAGTGACTCAGCCTCCACCACCTTCTGAGGCAGAGTGTTCCAAAGTCATAGGATCCTCTGGATGAAGAAATTTCTCCTCATCTCTGTCCTAAAACAGTATCCCCTCATTTTGGACTCGCCCACAAGATCCTTTCCACATCCATCTTGTCAAGACCATTCAGGATCTTGCATACTTCAGTCAAGTCACCCCTCACTTTTCTAAACTCCAGTGGAAACAAGCCCAGTCTGTCCAACCTTTCCTCATAAGACAACCCACTCATTCCAGGTATCAATCTAATAAACCTCCGCTAAACCGCCTCCAAAGCATTTACATCCTTCCTTAAATAAGGGGACCAAAACTATACACAGTATTCGAGATTTGGCTTCACCAATGCCCTGTATAACTAAAGCACAGCATCCTTACTTTTATGTTTAATTCGTCTTGTAGTAAGGGATAGCATTCCATTAGCCGCCTTAATTATTTTCCGTCCCTACATACTAAATTTTTGTGACTCGTGCACCAGAACACCTAGATCCATCTGCACCTTGGAATTCTACAGTCGTTCTCCGTTTAAGTAACACTCTGCTTTATTATTCTTCCTGCCAAAGTAAACAACTTCACATTTTCCATATTATACTCCATCTGCCAGATTTTTGCCCACTCACCCAGCCTATCTATATCTGTCTGCAACTCCTTATGTTCTCTTCAGAACATATTTTCTTCCTATCTTTGTGTCATCCGCAAATTTAGCGACCATGCCTTCGCTCCCCTGATCTAAGTCATTGATGTAAATTGTTAAAAGTTGAGGCCCCAACACAGACATCTGTGGGACTCCACTCGTCACATCCTGACAATCAGACAAAGACCCATTTATGCATATTCTCTGTTTTCTGCCAGCCAGCCAATCTTCTATCCATGCTAATATGTTACCCCCTACACCATGAGCTTTTATTTTCCGCTATAACCTTTGATGTGGCACTTTATTAAATGCCTTCTGGAAATCCAAGTACAATACGTTTACAGGCTCCCCTTTATTCATAGCGCCTGTTACTTATTCAAAGAGTTCCAATAAATTGGTTAAACATGATTTCTCTTTCATAAAACCATGCTGACTCTTCCCAATTACCTTGAGTTTTTCCAGAGTGCTTGCCCCATGACAGACATCAAGCTAACTGGCCTATAGTTTCCTGTTTTCTGCCTCCTTCCCTTCTTGAACAGAGGGTTATATTTGTTACTTTCCAGTCTGGCGGAGCCTTTCACTTTTTCCTTTATATCCCTGTGCTCTTTTTTCACACAACATATATTTGCAAGTAAGTGCTTTTTCTTAGGCCAAAAGCATTTCCCTTTGTTTTATTTCCTTGCCCTAGTGTAGCAGTAGAAAAAAAGTGAGATAATCATCTATGTTAATGCCTAATATCTGCTCCAACTGCAGATTATTAATAATCCATTCCTAGTCACCGTTGAGTAATCTGCCTGCACACGTCAGCCCCACTGGTGAATGCTGGTTCATCACATTCCAAATTAGCTGGCAACATTCACAAGAAAATTTAATTCTATGTTCCAAGGCATTGATTCAAGTAAATATACTACAGCACAATGCATTGTCTTCGGGCTCATTTCACGCTCCATTGCTTGCACCACTAAGGTCTTAATTTAAAAAGTAGTCACAATTCCAGTGATAGTTATCTTTTATTGCTCCTTAACTTAAACGAGTGGGGGGAAACCCTGCAGTAACGTATATGTGGAAAGTTACCAAAAAAGGCAAGGTTCACTTGGCATGCATTGGATTGTGGATGACTGACGTGAATTATGCATATTTATGAAGTGAGTGACCTGCTTAATGCACTTGTGACCATTTGTTTGCATTATGAAGTCACCTTTCCCTGTGGAACAATAAGTTCCATCTAATATATATTAATAGGAACAATCATCACTGGGAAAATTATGAGGATAAGATGGGTTGCACAAAGATTTAACATTTCTCGTTAGTTTCCTCTCACACTCTAATTTCTTACTCATTCTCTGCCGTTCTTTATATTCTGACCAATCATCTGTCCTGCCACTCACCTTTGCGCAGGTACATTCTTTTTCCTGAAGTTTGATGCTTTCCTTAACTTCTATAGTTAACAATGGATGGGGGTCCTCCCCTGAGAATTTTTCTTTATAGTACGAATATACCTTTTCTGAGTATTCTGAAATATCCCTTTAACTGTCTGCCACTGCTTCTCTATTGATCTATCCCCTTGCCTAGTATCCCAGTTCACTTAAGCTAGCTCAGCTTTCATGCCCACATAGGAACAGAAGAAGGCAGTTCAGCTTGTTGAACCTGCTCCGTCATTCAATATGATCAGGGCTGATCGGACACTTCAGTGCCTTTTACCCACACTGTCCCCATAACCCTTTATGTTATGTTAATCAGAAATCTACAATCTCTACTTTAAACAGACTCAATGTCTGAGCTTCCACAGCCTCTGGGTTGGAGAATTCCAAAGATTCACAACCCTCTCAGTAAAGACATTTTTCCTCGTCTCGGTCCTAAGTGGCTTCCCCCTTATTTTTAAATTGTGTCCCCTGGTTCTAGACTCCCCAACCAGGGGAAACATCTTACCTGCATCTACCTTGTCTATTCCTTTAAGTATTTTATAGGTTTCAATGAGATCGCCTCTTATTATTCAAAACTATAGAGAATACAGGCTCAGTTTCCCCAATCTCTCTTCATAAGACAGTCCCGCCATCCCCGGAACAAGTCTGGTGAGCCTTCATTGCACTCCCTCTATGGCAATAATATCCTTTCTAGGTAAGGGGACCAAAACTGCACACACTACTCCAGATGCGGTCTAACAAGCTTCTATATAATTGAAGCAAGACTTCACTACTCCTGTACTCAAATCCTCTTGCATTCCATTAGCTTCCTAATTGCCTACTGCAGCTGCATGTTAGCTTTCAATGACTTGTGGACAAGGACACCCAGGTCCCTTTGTACATCTACACTTTCTAATCTCTCTTACCGTTTAAGAAATACTCTGCACATCTATTCCTTCTACCAAAGTGGATAACCTCACATTTTCCACATTATATTCCATCTGCCATGTTATTGCCCACTCACTAAGTCTGTCCAAATCCTCCTGTAGCCGCTTTACCTCTTCCTCACAACCCACATCCTCGCCTGGCTTTGTATCATCTGCGAACTTGGAAATATTGGTTCCCACATCCAAATCGTTGATATATACTGTGAACAGCTGGGGCCCAAGTATCAATCCTTGTGGTACCCCACTAGTTGCAGCCTGCCAATGCCAGAATGACCCATTTTTTCCTACTGTCTGTTTTCTGCCTGTTAGCCAACCCTTAGCCCATGCCAGTATATTACCTCCTATCCCATGTGCTTTTATTTTGCTAATCAACCTCCTATGGGGGATTTTATCAAAAGCCTTCTGAAAATCCAAGGAGAGGGTTTTTCTGCTCGTGGATGAGGTTTCCTAAAAAATGTAAAGGCCACTTGGCCTTTCCGCCTGCCCGCTAACCATAAGATTGGACGGGCAGCAAAAAGCTTCACTCAGTTATAATTTTAATGGCCTTAATAGGCCTTTTAATTGTTGGCGGGTGCGCTGTCGACTCCTGCGTGCACCCACTGACCGAAATATCGCTCGAGTGTGCGATGACGCCGGGACGCTCGCCCGACATTATCACGTGTCATTTTATGCTCATTCAAGTCGGGCGCACGCCCGCTCGATGAACGTTATATCCTGGCCCAAGTAAACTATGTCCATTGACTCTCCTTTATTAATTTTGTCAGTAACATCCTCAAAAAACTCCGAGTTTGTCAAACCTGATTTCCCATTCCCAAATCCATGCTGACTATGCCCAATTAGATCATGATTATTCAAGTATCCATTTATCACATCCTTTATAACAGATTCTAGCATTTTCCCCATGACTGATATTAAACTAACAGGTCTGTAGTTCTTTGTCTCTCTCCCTCCCTTCTTAAATAATGGGGTGACATTTGCTACCTTCCAATCTTCAGGAACCATTCCTGAATCTACAAAATTTTGGATGATAATCACCAATATCTCTATAGCAACCTCTTACAACACTCTGAGATGCAGAATATCAGGTCCCGGGAATTAGCAACTTTCAGTCACATTAATTTCTCAAATACATCCTTCCTACTTATCCTAATTTCCTTCAACTCCTCATTCTCCCTCTTCCCTTGTATCTTGAAATTTGGGAGATTTCCTATATCTTCCTCAGTGAAAACAGACACAAAGTAATCATTTAGCTTCTCTGCCATTTCTCGATTCCCCATCAGGAATTCTCCCGATTCTGCCTGTCATGAGCCCGCATTTGCCTTTGCCAAACGCTTCCTTTTTACAAATCTATAGAAGCTTTTACAGTCCCTTTTTGTTTTTTTTGCTAGATTCCAATCATATTCTATTCTCCCTTTCTTTACCAGTTTCTTGGTCTTCCTTAGCTGTATTCCAAAAACCTCCCAATCCTCAGGTTTACTGCTACTACTGGCAAGTTTATAGGCCTTTTCTTTTAATCTTATACAATCCTTAACTTCTTTTGTCAACCAAGGTTGACTGACTTTTTGGGGTTTTTGCAACCTGAAGGTATGTATAGGTGCTGTGAGCTATGTAATAGTTCTTTGAAGACTATCCATTGCCTATGTACAGTCATACCATTTAATGTATTTTCCCAACCCACCTCAGCCAATGTAGACTCAAAGATTCATAGACATTTACAGCACAGAAGGCGGCCATTCAGCTCATCATGTCTGTGTCAGTCAACAAAGATCAGACTACACTAATCCCATTTTCCAGCGCTTGGCCCATAGCCCTGGAGGCTAGAGCAATGCAAGTGAATATCTAAATACTTCTTAAATGTTAGGAGAGTTTCTGACTCAACCACCCTTTCAGGCAGTGAGTTCCAGACTCCCACCAGCCCCTGGGTGAAAAAATTTCTCCTCAACTTCCCTCTTAGCCTTCTACCTCTTACCTTAAATCTATAGCCCCTGGTTATTGACCCCCTCTGCTGATGAAAAAAATGCCTTCCTATCCACCTATCTATGCCCCTCATAATCTTATACACCTCTATCAGGTCCACTCTCAATCTTCGCTGCTCCAAGGAAAACAACCCCAGCCTATCCAATCTTTCCTCATAGCTCAGACCCTCCACCCCAGACAGCATCCTGGTAAATCTCCTCTGCACCATCTCCAGCGCAATCACATCCTTCCTATAATGTGGTGACCAGAACTGCATGCAGTACTCCAGTTATGGCCTAATCAGCATCTTATACAGTTCCAGCATAACATCCCTGCTCTTCTACTCATTGCCTTGGCTAATAAAGGCAAGTATCCCAAATGCCTTCTTAAGCACTTTATCTACCTGCCCTGCTACCTTCAGGGATCTATGGATATGCACAAGGTCCCTCTGATCTTCAGTACTTTCCAGGGTCCTACCGTTCATAGTGTAACCCCTTGCCTTGTTAGCCCTCCCCAAGTGATTACCCCTCACTTTCCCGGTGTTGAATTCCATTTGCCACTGCTCTGCCCATTTGACCAGTCCATTGATATCCTGCTGCAGTTTACGGCTATCCTTCTTACTATTTACCAATTCTCGTGTCATCCGTGAATTTCTTGATCATACCCCCTACATTTAAGTCCAAATCATTTATGTATACCACAAACAGCAAGGGCCCCAACACCGAGCCCTGTGGAATCCCACTGGAAACAGACTTCCAGTCACAGAAACATCCCTCTACCATCAACCTCTGCTTTCTGCCTCTCAGCCAATTTTGGATCCCATGGGCTTTTTACACTCCTGGCCAGTTTGCCATGAGTGATTTTATCATGACTCTTGCTAAAGTCCATGTAGACCACATCAAATGTATTACCCTCATCAACATTCCTGGTTACCTCTTCAAAATATTCGATCAAATTTGTCAAACATGACCTTCCCTTAACAAATCCATGCTGACTATCCCTGATTGATCTGTGTCCCTCCAAGTGAAGATACCCTGTCCCTCAGAATCCTTTCTAGTAACTTCCCCACCACAGATTTTAGAGTGACTGGCCTGTGATTTCCTGGTCTATCTCTCCCTTTTTTAATAAATGGACAATGTTAGCAGTCCTCCAGCCCTCTGGCACCTCACTTGTGGCCAGAGAGGATTTGAAAATTACTGCCAGGGCCCCTGATATCTCTTCCCTTGCCTCCCTCAACAGCCTGAGATACACCTGAACCGGGCCTGTGGATTTATCCACTTTTAAGGCTGCTAAACCCACTAGTACCTCCCCTCTTTCTATTTTAATTTCCTCCAATATTTCACAGTCCTCCACCCTGATGTCTATACATGCATCTTCCTTTTCCATTGTGAAGACTGACACAAAGTATTAATTGAGGATTGCCACGAGGGGCAGGAGGTTTAGAGGGGATGTGAGGAAGAATTTTTTCACCTAGAGGGTGGTGGGAATCTGGAACTCACTGCCTGAAAGGATGGTAGAGGCAGAAACCCTCATAACATTTAAGAAGTATTTGGATGTGCACTTGCGATGCCATGGTATACAAGGCTAAGGGCCTAGTGCTGGAAAATGGGATTAGAATAGTTAGGCACTTGTCTGACCAGCGCAGGCTCGATGGGCCAAAGGGCCTTTTTCTGTGCTGTAGGCCTCTATGACTGTACCCACATCTTCCGGGTCCACACACAAATTACCTCTATGGTCCTTAATTGGCCCTACTCTTGCCTTAGTTATTCTCTTGCTCTTTATATATTTCAAAAACCCCTTTGGGTTTTCCTTTACCCTAACCATCAATGCTTTGTTATGCACTCCCTTAGCTTTCCTAATTTCATTTTTAAGTTCCTCCCTGTACTTTTTATACTCCCCTAGGGACTCTGCTGCATTGAGCCCTTGGTACCTGCCATAAGCTTCTCTTTTTCCCTTAATCCTAAGCTTTATGCCCCTTGACATCCAGGGTTCTCCAGACTTGCTCCCCCCTTTGTCTTTATGGGAATGTATTTGCCCTGTACTCTCGCTATTTCCTTCTTGAATGCCTCCCACTGCTCTGACACAGTTTTATCTGCAAGAAGCTACTCCTAGTCCACTTGAGACCAAATCGTATCCCATTTTAGTAAAATTAGCCTTTCCCCAGTTAAGAACATTTATTCCTGCCCCAACCTTATCCTTTTCTATAACTATCCTAAATCTAGTTTATGGCCACTATCTCCAAAATGCTCCCCCTACTGATATGCCTTCCACCTGCCTGGGCTCATTTCCAAATATTAGGCCCAGAACTGCCCCCTCCCTTGTTGGGCTTTCTATGTACTGGCTAAAAAAAGTTCTCCTGGATACAACTTAAGAATTTTGCTTCCTCCTTACCTTGCACACTAAAACTATCCCAGTTAATATTTGGGTAGTTAAAATCTATTACTGCCTTATTATTCTTACACTCCTCTGAAATTTGATTACATATCTGATCCTGTCTCTTTCCCTGACTGTTTGGGGGCCTATAGGACACACCCAACAGCGTGTTTGCCCCTTTTGTGTTTTTTACTTCTACCCATATGGCTTCATTTAATGATTCTTCCAAGGTACCATCCCTCCTCGCTGCTATAATTGATTCCTTGATCAATATTGCAACCCCCCTCCTCTCCTAACCCCCTCTCTATCTTGTCTGAATACCCTATAACCAGGAATGTTGGGCTGCCAATCCTGCCCTTTTAGCCAAGCCTCAGTCAGAGCTTTGATATCACACTCCCACGTGTCTATCTGTGCCCTCGGCTCGTCTGTCTTATTCCTCATGCTCCCTGCATTAAAACATATTCCATTTAGCTTTGTTAAACTCACTTTTATCTTATCTAGCCTATGTTTCCTCTGCCTTCCAGACTCACTCACTAGCATTTTAACTTCTAATTCCATCTCAGCTTCTCTCCCCTCTGAACCATTTTCAGGATCCCATCCCCCTGCCAATTTAGTTTAAATCCACCCCAACAGCATTAACAAACCTCCCCACGAGGATGCTGCTTCCGTTCCTGTTCAGATGTAACTTGTACAGGTCCCACCTCCCCCAGAAACGGTCCCAATGCCCCAGGAATCTAAAACCCTCCCTCCTGCACCATCTCTCCAGCCATGCACTCATCTGCTCTATCCTTCTGTTCCTATACTCACTGCTGCGCAGCACCGGGAGTAATCCAGAGATTACTACCTTTGAAGTTCTGCTTTTCAATTTCCTACCTAACTCCCTAAAATCTGCTTGCAGGACCTCATTTCCCTTTCTTTCTATGTCATTAGTTCCAAAATGGACCACAACCTCTAGCTGTTCACCCAACACCCTTCAGAAGGCCCGGCAGCCGTTCCGTGACATCCTAGACCCTGGCACCCAGGAGGCAACAGACCATCCTGGAGTCATGTCTACGGTCACAGAAATGCCTGTCTACTCCCCTCACTAACAAATCCCCTACCACGATTGCCCTTCCACACTTCTTCCTCCCCGTCCTGAGCAGCTGGACAACCCACAGTGCCATGGCCTTGGCTCTCGTTGACCTCCACAGAGGAACCGTCACTCTCATCATTTTCCAAGGCTAAAAAATGGTTTGCGAGTAAGATGCACTCGGGGGATTCCCTCATGACTTGCCTGGTCCCCTTCTTCTGTCTGGCGGTCACCTATTCCCCCTCTGCTGGCAGTTCCTTAAGCTGTGGGGTGACCATGTCCTGAAACATGCTATCTAAGAACATCTCAGCCTCGTGAGCGCACCATAGTCCGCCCAGGTGCTGCTCAGGCTCCAAAGCCCGGAGCTCGAATTGCTCCAGTCAGAGGCATCATCCAGACCTCAGGAGCGTCTAGAATTTCCCACATAGCACAGGATGTGCAAATCACAGCACTGAGTTCCCCAGACATATCTTAACTAAATAGAATATGGACCCTTGCTGTTATTTTACCCTGACTCCTACTTGAGTCTCGCTGTTTTAACTTCTCTCTCCAAAAGTCTTGCTGTTTTAACCTCTCTCCTGAAGCCTCACTCTTTTAGCCTCTCTCCTGAAGTCTTGCTGTTTTAACCTCTCTCCTGAAGTCTCGCTCTTTTAGCCTCTCTCCTGAAGTCTTGCTGTTTTAACCTCTCTCCTGAAGTCTCGCTCTTTTAGCCTCTCTCCAAAAGTCTTGCTGTTTTAACCTCTCTCCTGAAGCCTCACTCTTTTAGCCTCTCTCCTGAAGTCTTGCTGTTTTAACCTCTCTCCTGAAGTCTCGCTCTTTTAACCTCTCTCTCCCAAAGTTGAACTGAAGACCCCACCGCTCCCCATGCCCTTTTCTAACTGAAGTCCCTGCCACTCTCCGCGCCCTTTTCAGGCTGAAGTTGTTATCTTTGTAACGTCTTTAGTTTTGCCTTTTTGTTATCTTTGTAACATCTGGTCTTATTCCTTATGTTGGTATGTTCCTTGTTTTTTTCTCTCTGTCCCTTCCTGATATTCTATGATCCTCATTTTCCATATTACTATTATGGTCTCCTGCCTTGAATCTACCCCTTGATTTGTCACATCTACCCAAGCCTGGATCCCTCACACCCTAGTTTAAAGCCCTCTCTACTTCCCTAGTTATGCGGCTCACTAGAACACTGGTCTGAGCACAGTTCAGGTGCAGGCCATCCCAAAGGTACAGACCCCACTTTCCCCAGTGCTGATACCAGTGCCCCACAAGCCTGAACCCACTTCTCCCACACCAGTCTCTGAGCCACACATTTATCTCTCTAATCTGATTTGCTCTTTGCCAATTTGCACGTGGCTCAGGTAATAATCCAGAGATTATTATCTTTGAGGTTCTGCTTCTTAATTTGGTGCCTAGCTCATCATACTGACTATGCAGAGCCTCTTTCCTTGCCCTGCCCTTGTCATTGGTACCTGCATGGACAAAGACGACCTCCCCCTCCCACTGCAGGTTCCTCTTCAGCCCTGAGCAGATATCCTGAACCCTGGCACTGGGCAGGCAACACAGCCTTCTCTACTCTCGCTCTTTGCTGCAGAGAATTGTGTCAATCCCCCTCACTTTACTGTCCCCTACTACCATTACATTCCTGTTTTCTCCCCCTGGTTGAATGGTTTCCTGTACCATGAGGTCATGGCCAGCCTGCTCATCCACCTTGTAGACATCGCTTTGGTCCACATGTTGTGAACATCTCAAAACAAATTGCAAAGTCTGAGGCTCCCACTGCAGCCTGCTTGATCCCATTGCCTGTCTCACCCATGATCACATCCTCCTGTCCCTCACTGCTGACCAAATTAAATACCTTATTCTCCAGGTGTGACGGTCCTCTGGAACAAAGTGTACAGGTATTTCTCCTCCTCCCTTATGTTGCATAGTGTCTGCAGTTCGACTTCCAGATCAATAATCCTGATCCGGAATTCCTCTAGCTGTTTACACTTTCTGTAGACATGTTTGTCCTAGATTGCCTTGGTGTCCAAAAGCGCCCACATTCCACAGCTGCAAAATAACACCTGTCCTGACGTTACTTATGTTATTTAGTTAACTTAATTTAATTACCCTCTTAATTAACTTGGAATAATTCCTATGTATGGTACATCTCTCTCCCATGTGCACTGAATTCCCACATGAATCTAATTCGCTACTCGCTCGGTCTCCATCTCACTCAGGTGTAGTCTCCTGTCTTGCCACGCACCATTACTGATCATCAAGCAAGAAGATGTTGACAAAATCTAACAAAGCCTTGATGACAATCATTGACACTGTGGTGTTTGGAGAGATGCAAAATACGCACAACAATAACTTCACTGCATTACCTCAAAAATGGTGGGTGAAGAATCTGAGTTCAAAAGGGACACAAGGTGCAGTTCTAAAAGCAACTTATTTTGGACAGCAAATTACTAAACTTGAACTAGGTCCTATAAAGCTCAAAATTGTTCAAAATATGAACTCCCAAAGACAAAAAAGTATTGGAGAAGATTATAGATTTGTTGAATTTGCTACCACATTGATTCAGGTAATTAAAAAAGTACAAGTAGGATGCTACTCCTTTCAAAGGAACAAAGCAACTGCTCTCAGAGCTCCTTGCCTAGTGTTGAGAATTTTGACACGAGCATAGTCATACTGCACGTTGATGTGAAATGCCAAGTTTGCAACTATGTGGATTACACCTCACATGATGATCAAAACATAAAAAGTGATTTTTAAAATGTATTCATGGGGTGTGGGCATTGCTGATGAGCCTCATTTATTGCCCATCCTAATTACCCTTGAAGAGGTGGTGGTGAGCTGCTTTCTTGAATGGCTACAGGCCATGTGGTGTAGGTACATCCACAGTGCTGTTAGAGAGAGGCATGCTGGATTTTGATCCAGCGACAGTGAAGGAATGGCAGAATGGTGAGTGACTTGGAGGGGAACTTCCAGGCGGTGGTGTTCCCATGTGTCTGCTGCCCTTGTCCTTCTAGGTGGTAGCAGTCATGGGTTTGGAAGGTGCTGTCTAAGGAGCCTTGGTGAGTTCCTGCAGTGCATCTTGTAGATGGTACACACTGCTGCTACTGTGCGTCGGTGGTGGAGGGAGTGAATGTTTGTGGATGGGGTGTGAATCAAGCGGACTGCTTTGTCCTGGAAGGTGTCAAACTTCTTGAGTGTTGTGGGAGCTGCACTCATCCAGGCAAGTGGACAGTATTCCATCACACTCCTGACTTATGCCTTGTAGATGGTGGACAGGCTTTAGGGAGTCAGGAGATGAATTACTCGTCACAAGATTCCTAGCCTCTGACCTGCTCTTGTAGCCACAGTATTTATATGGCTAGTCCAGTTCAGTTTCTGGTCAATGGTAACCCCCAGGATGTTGATAGTGAGGGATTCAGTGATGTTAATGCTATTGAATGTCAAGGGGCACATGTGTGGCACGAATTTTGCTTGTCACTTATCAGCCTAAGGCTGGGTATTATTCAGGTCTTGCTGCATTTGGACATGGGCTGCTTCAGTATCTGAGGAGTCGCGAATGGTGCTGAACATTATGCAATCATCAACAAACACCCCCACTTCTGACCTTCTGATGGAAGGAAGGTCATTGATGAAGCAGCTGAAGATGGTTGGTCTAGGACACTACCCTGAGGAACTCCCGCAGTGATGTCCTGGAGCTGAGATGACTGACCTCCAACAACCACAACCATCTTCCTTTGTGCTAGGTATGACTCCAACCAGTGGAGAGTTTTTCCCCCGATTCCCATTGACTGCAGTTTTGCTAGGGTTCCTTGATGCCACACTTGGTCAAATGCTGCCTTGATGTTGAGGGCAGCCACTCTCACCTCAGCTCAGGAGTTCAGCTCTTTTGTCCATGTTTGAACCAAGGCTGTAAAGATGTCAGGAGGTGTGACCCTGGCAGAACCCAAACTGGGTGTCAGTGAGCAGGTTATTGCTAAGTAACTGCTACTTGATAGCACTGTTGATGGCTCCTTCCATAAGTTTACTAATGATCGAGAGTAGACTGATTGGCCAGGTTGGATTTGTGCTGCTGTTTGTGTATAGGGCACACCTGAACAATTTTCCCCACTGCCAGTGTTGTAGCTGTACTGGAACAGCTTGGCATATGCAAGTAATGAGTTATCGGAGAAGTATAATTCTAATTGTTTCACAATGCAGTCACACATTTGTAATGTGCTTATATTACTTTTATTGGATGATGATCTAATGGCTGCAAAAAAATACTTTACTTTCAGTGATCCTTCATGAGGTGGCATTGTTGCTATCATACATTGCATTTCCCTCAGTCTACCAGCTGCACCAACTTTTAGATATATTCAGAGCTTTCTTTAATTATATATATTAATTAATAATATTAATCAATATATGAGATGGATAAAAGTTATTTTTGCCAGTGTCATTAATGTCTTTTTCCCAGCCTGATTTCCTGTTTTAATTTTAAATTCAACCTTTCCCAACTGTGCAACCAGTGCAAATGGCCCAGGGTGCTGCAGCTTCTAAGCTATTGTGCACTTCTGTGCTGCAAATGGCCCAGGGTGCTGCAGCTTCTAAGCTATTGTGCACTTCTGTGCTGCTGCGCCATCAGTTTCCTTCAAAAATAAAACCACCCAAAGTCGCTCTGTTGCTGGTCTTTCCTGTTGCTGTTTATACCACTTCAAATAGTAAAAAAAATTACTTGAATGCAACCCGAGGGTATATCTTTAAGATCAAATTAAGGAACATCTGGGGGATGCCACAAGGGGGTAAAGGCAGCCAGAGGCAGGCTGGCCCTAAAGTAGAGGGCAGTTGATTGATGCTCAGGCATTTGGGGAACGAATTGGAATTGCAGCAGAGAAGTATTCCCTAATGCTTTGGCATCAGTCTGAGTGGGTAGTGGGACAGCTTTTGCTCCAACTAATAAGATTGGAAAGATAACCTTAGGGTTAATCTGGCAAGCATCTGCCATCAGAATGGCAGAAACAAATAGATGAGTGTTAAATCAGCAAGTGACAGAGGGAGTCAATATAAATCCAATTGCAGATTTCCTTTCAATCATGGACCCTACACACTGAACTCATACTATTATCAGACCAATGGACCATCGTATTTGAACAGATTCTCAGCAAATCTAATCTTAACATCTTGGGATTGTATAGACAAATTTATGGGAATACAAGATGCAGAAAATTCTTCCACCCCAAGGACCTATTTTTCATCCTAAAGTCAGAATTGTTGAATGCCAAGTCAACTGGGTTGGAGGAATAACATTGTTCTGAGATGACCTGATTATACAATGAAATCTTTGCAAATTGCATCAAGGGATGTGGGGATAGTGCAGGAAAATTGTGCTGAGATAGAATATCAGTCAAGATCTAATTGAATGGCAGAGCAGGCTTGAGGGACCGAGCGACCTACTCCTGCTCCTATGTTTCCATGCACAATTTCAAAACAAAACACACAACACGTTTGCCATCCAATTGAATGTTTAATATACTTAATGGTATATTTTTGTGTTGCACCAGTAGTCACTTAGAATTGGAGTTTAAATTACATGATTAAGAGAAAAACTGAAATAAGTACAGACAGTGAGTGTTTGAGTTAAGTGGTATCAGCCTAACTGAGCTCAAGGGAACAATGCAATGGATCTAACCATATAAGTGGGTATTCTAGGTGATCCATAATTTTTACCCATCTCAGGTTGACTTTCCTGGATGTCGTCTGACTGAAAAAAAAATGCTATGTAAATTGCTAACCTTTATACCACGAAATTAAAGTAAGTAAGACATTTTTACCAATAGAGGGAGACCTTGTCCTGGGTAAAATCTCTCTACGGACAGACTTCAAGCAGATGCTTGCCTAAGTCTAGATGTAAAATTGGGTCTGACTTTTGTGAGAGCTGCCTCTGTGGGAAGGTGAAACTTTAGAATATCACAGAGCCACAATTTGGAGAGATACCAGAACGACTACTCCCTCACTGCCTTTCTGGAGGACTCATGAGCCCAGATTTTCGTCCGTGTGTCGGATGCGCAGAGTCAGGACAATTCCCGGCTCCACAAACCTGACTTACAAAAATGTCTGACTGGGCGTCAGATTTTACTTGCGGTGTGCGAGCTCTATCAGGATACTGACTAGGTGACCCTGGAAGGAGTGTGGAAGATGCTGGCTCCGGGGGCTGGGCTGGGTAGAAGGCCTGCCTCTCTGCACTTGTACTGTATCGAAGATTTAAAACAAAAAGCAGAAAAACATAGGGTGTGTGAGGTGAGAGCTGGAGGGCTGTTTTATGTTTTTATGTCAACCCCTCCCCCCCAATATACACCCATGCCCCATTCATGCCAATCCATGCCCTCTACCCACTCCCCATGGCCCCTCATAATCTCCACACAAACCCATGCTCCTCTGCCCAGCTCCCGTGGCCCCTCATGCCAACTATGTCAACCTATAACCCCACCCATTACCCATGGTGCTTTATAGCTCCTATGCCAACTTAGTGCCAACTCATGGCAACCCTTGTTCCCCAACAATCACCCCTTGCACCTACCATTCCATCTCACCCAATATCCACCATGGGCAGACCTCAGGACCCATGCTGAGATTAAATAAAATGAAGTTTCAAGTGTCTATTTTTTTCTTAAAAAAACACTGTCAATCATAAAGACCCATTTATTATATTTGCAATTCTTCAACTACAATTATCCCTTATGAAAACAAACATTTCATTCAATTGCATAATCCCTTATAAAAACAAGCATTGGAATTCATGGTCCCATTTCAAAGAGTCCATAACCACTTGGATCTGTCATTAAAACTATGAAATGGCAGGCACCCGAATGTGATAATGGACAATAGTGAAATCAATCATGCAGCACTAATCCCGTAACAGTAACCCTAAGGCTTATGTCAACAGAGTGAAAGAGCAAGCGACCATTTTTTTAACACTCCTGACACTTTTTTTCAAAGAGTGAAGAACAGGAGTTTTAAATGCCTTGACACCTTGATGCTTTTTATTCATTCACGGGATGTGGGCTTTGCTGGCCGGGCTAGCATTTATTACCCATCCCTAGTTGCCCTTGAGAAGGTGGTGGTGAGCTGCCTTCTTGAACCGCCGTAGTCCATGTGGTGTAGGTACACCCACAATGCTGTTAGGAAGGGAGTTCCAGGTATTTGACTCAGCGATAATGAAGGAATGGTGATATATTTCCAAGTCAGGATGGTGAGTGACTTGGAAGGGAACTTCCAGGCGGTGGTGTTCCCATGTGTCTGCTGCCCTTGTCCTCCTAGGTGGTAGCAGTCTTGGGTTTGGAAAGTGCCATCTAAGGAGGCTTGGTGAGTTCCTGCAGTGCATCCTGTAGATGGTACACACTGCTGCTACTGTGCATCGGTGATGGAGGGAGTGAATGTTTGTGGATGTGGTACCAATCAAGTAGACTGCTTTGTCCTGGACAGTGTCGGGCTTCTCAAATGTTGTGGGAGCTGCACTCATCCAGGCAAATGGGTAGTATTCCACCACACTCCTGACCTATACCTTGTAGATGGTGGACAGGCTTTGAGTCAGGAGGTGAGTTACTCGTTGCACAATTCCTGGCCTCTGACCTGCTCTTGTAGCCACAGTATTTATAAGGCTAGCCCAGTTCAGTTTCCAGCCAATAGTAACCCCCAGGATGTTGATAGTGGGGGATTCAGTGATGGTAATGCCATTGAACATCAAGGGGCGATGGTTGGATTCTCTCTTGTTGGAGATGGTCATTGCCTGACACTTGTGTGGCGTGAATGTTACTTGCCACTTGTCAGCCCAAGCCTGGATATTGTCCAGGTCTTGCTGCATTTAGGACACAGACTGCTTCCGTATCTGAGGAGTTGCGAATGGTGCTGAACATTGTGCAATCATCAGCGAACATCCCCACTTCTGGCCTTATGATGGAAGGAAGGTCATTGATGAAGCAGCTGAAGATGGTTGGGCCGAGGACACTACCCTGAGGAACTCCTGCAGTGATGTCCTGGAGCTGAGATGACTGACCTCCAACAACCACAACCATCTTCCTTTATGCTAGGTATGACTCCAACCAGCGGAGAGTTTTCCCCCTGATTCCCATTGACTCCAGTTTTGCTAGTGCTCCTTGATGCCACACTCGGTCAAATGCTGCCTTGATGTCAAGGGCAGTTACTCTCACCTCACCTCGAGAGTTCAGCTCTTTTGTCCATGTTTGAACCAAGGCTGTAAAGAGGTCAGGAGCTTAGTGGCCCTGGCAGAACCCAAACTGGGCATCAGTGAGCAGATTATTGCTAAATTTCACTTTGGTCGCTTTGGCAGTTTATCTTGACGCTTTTGACAGTTGTTCTTCACAGTACCAATGAGTTGATGCCAATGTCAAGGCAACTCACTTTCCAATAATGCTTTTATTTATCATTCCTACTTGGACACATTACAATTTTGCAAGTTTGAAGGGTGCTGTTCTTTGGTTGCTTCATTGGTGGATAAATCCAAAATCAAAACATCCAGGTCCATTAGTATCTGTAGCATGAGAAATTTACAAATTAGTGGGGGAAATGATTTCATCTTTACACGTAGCCTGTAAGCCTCTGCTGTTTGTAGTTAAGTTGTTCATGATGATAATAAAGTGGGTATTTCTCATTTAAAGGACTCTTGTCGGCCAGCACAAGGCCTAGTCTATAAATCAGCATAGCACGGACTCCCTGCTAAGGCCTGTTTCTGTAAACCAAGGGAGAAGAAAGTTCAATTTGTCATTTGATTAAAGCCAAAATTACATGTTTTATCTGATGACTGCTCAGCAACTTTGGAAATAAAGAATGTAACAATATCCGCTTTTGTGAGAATGTTGAGTTAAATTTCTAGTTCATAACCTCATTCCAGCTCTAATATTGGCCTTTTAATTAACTCATTCTGCAGTTAGTATAACTTACAAAATTCGGCATATGATTTGTAAAAATATTTTCCCTACTATATTTGTAAATGTTGGTATTCAAATTTCAGAAGTGTTTTGCTGTTTTTGAACTTTATCTGATTCCCCATGAACTGTTTAATATGCTTCAGGGGGTGAATTTTACAGGACCCCAGCTCGTATATTTGATGAGGGGGAGGCAAGTAAAATAAAGTGGGTGGCCAGCTTGCCACCTTCATGTCCATCCCGATGTGGCCCCATATTGCGCTGGGTGGGTAAAGTGCCAGGCAGCCCACCTGCCCTTTGACCTATTGAGACCCTTAAGTGGACAATCAATGGCCACTTGAGGATCTAACTCCCTCTCTGCTGCAGTAATACATGTGGCTGGGTGTGATGCGGGGGAAAGGACGAGTAGCCCAGCAGGTTTCACTGTATCAGCTAAAGGCAGGCAGGAAGGGAGCCCACCTCCTTTGGGGTGCCCCCTGTGCCCATCGAGAGCACCCCCCCCACCCCTCAAGATTGTGCCCCCACTTTGTGCCTCCCCGGCTTCTAAACCCTGAAATCCCTCCTCCCCCTTGCTGGAGCTGCGAAAACAACTCTAACCAATGTGGCTGAGCTTACCCGAAGCCCAGTATTGATCTTCAGCTCTTCTTGGGACTCCTGGTAGCTCTAGCAGTGGCCACCATTGTGTCCTGGCACAGCTGGGACTATAGCCAACCTGGTGGGACTCTCAGTCCCTGAGGGGCAGAAGTCCCATTCTGAATTCATTCAAGCCAGGCCCCGGAATATTCTCGCGGTCAGATTGAAAGCCAGTTTGGTGCCGACAGAATTTTCGACCAGGGCTGGGGGTGATGAGAAATACGTTCCAACACTGGTAAAATATTACTTCTAGTTTACTCCTGTTATAATTGAATTCTTGTGCAATATTTACATCGTTAATAGAATCATAGGGCGGAATTGTTCCCAGATTTGCATTAAATGCATTTTACCCGCCAACCACGATGGCAGCTTCTCAGGATGTATCATCCCAAACTGACCACATTAATTATGCATTCGCAGGAATCACGCGGTTTCCATGGCGGGCGGGCTCTCATTCACCCACCGCGCCATCATCTCGCCGCTCCATCACGCCATGCGCCATATTTAAAGTGCAGCCGTGCGCACACCTCTCAGTGCTTCCAGCCCAGGACCAGCTGCACGGAAGACATGTCCCCAAAAGGTAAAAAGACTGCAGCCCCCAGGTTTAATGATGCATCATTCAAGCGCCTTTTGATGCCGTGGAGGATCACCCTGATGTCCTCTACCCCCCCTCCCAGCTCTGGCTACAGGAGGGTCAGCAACATCACCAACCTGACTTGGGAGGTGGTGGTAGCGGTGGTCAGCGCCAATGCCTTGCAAAAGGGGACAGCCACCCAGTGTAGAAAGAGGATGAATGATCTCCTTCATTCCACCAGGGTAAGTCACTGTTCTCATCACTCTCAATTCAACCACTCTCAAACCCATCACACATCCACAAGGCCCTCATTCACTGCCAGTTCAAGAGACACCATCATTCACTCTCTCACACACACCTTCATTGTCCTCATCCCATCCGTGGGGCCAGTCACACAGGCCAGGCACATTTATCATCTGGCCTGGCAGGCGTCCTGCTTACACTCTCTCCATCTCTATCCATGCAGGACAAGCTGGCACACAACAAGAGGGAGAGTTGGCCCCCAACAGTGTGTTCGTGAGAGGGGTGCAGGGCAGCTCGATCTCACTCCAGCTACCCCTTCTCCTCAAGGAGTCAGCCTGGGGCCCTTGGACACCCATAGGGAGGAGAACCAGCAGTTGTACACTCTGGCCGTCCACCCAGGTGACTCCAGGAGTGTCCAGCCCATCCGAGTCCCTTCTTCCTGTGACCCCATTAACTCCAGCTCCACAGCTTGAGGAGGGAGCCACTACCACACAGCAGGACCCCAAAAGCAGGCCGGGGCCCTCCAGGTCTCAGCCTCCAGAGGACGCCCGCCAAGGTCATCACAGACAGGGTGTCGCAGTCAGCAGGCTGCCTCCACCTCCACTGTGGGTGTCCAGGGAGCACCAAGACGTAGCGGCAGGCTTGGAAAGGTAAAGAAGATATAGTTCACAGCCTCGGCACAGGTGTTAATCACTTGTACATAATGTTCATTATTGTAAATAAACTCACAAGAATGTCTCCCTGCCTATGGCTCCTTGTTCTGATGAGCAGTGTTCTTGTCACTCAGATGTGAAACCTTTCTGCACAAGATAAAGGCAGGTGTCTCAGTGCAGGGCCTCTTCCCTGTGTCTGTGCAGCTTTCAGACCAAAGTGATGGGCCAGCCTCATGCTCCCTGGACACATTACTGATGCCTGCAACTCAATGGTGCTGGTCATTGCTGCCAGAATGTTGTGGACAGGCGTCACAGAGTTCCCTCATTCTCTCTGTGTGCTCTCAGCACCTTTAATGTGGGGCTGGCCCCATCTCTTCAGCATCGGGGACCAGTGACACTGTGCTCCTGGAGGGATCAAGTGATGAAGGCGGACAAAGGGTCAGATGCTTTTAAAGTTTCATGGCTGTGCCTCCATTATATGACCCTGATCACGAAATGCAAGCGAGCTGCCCTCAGCCAGACAGGAGTCAGACATTCTCAGAGGCTATGTGAAGATCTATGGAGTGTCCTCACTGCATGTCATCATCATCCTCCTGCAATCAAGTGAATATTAGGGTCTCCGCTGCATCTCCATGACAGGAGCATTCTCACAGAGGGTATGTGCATTGCCATAAGCCAGATTGGAGTCATACATTCATAGATACAATGTGAGGATCTATGGTGTCACCTCACTGCATGTCGTCATCATCCTCCACAAATCTAGCATCTATGAGGGTCTCCTGAGCATGTCTGCCTCGTCTGGCCAATGTGAGGGCCTCATCGCCATCATCCTTGCCTTTGAGGACCTCCTCACTCTCATCACCATCGACACCCTCCTCATCCAGCTTTCCCATCCCCTCCTCATCCAGCTCCTCCATCCCCTCCTCAGCCAGCTCCTCTCCCCATTGCAGACCCAGGTTGTAAAGGGCTCAGCAGACGACGATGATCCATGACACTCTCTGTGGTCTATATTTTAGGGCTCCACCAAACCAATCCAGGCACCGGAACATCAGCTTCAGCATCCCGATGGTTTCCACCACCAAGTTCCGAGTTGCAGCATGCGCCCCATTATACCTTTGCTCTGCTGCAGTCTGAGGCTGCCGCATGGGTATCATCAGCCATGGCTTCTGTGGGTAGCCCTTGTCCCCGAGGAGCCAACCCTGCAGCTTCTGTGGACCCTGGAAGACGTCAGGGATCTGTGACCGACTGACAATGTAGGAGTTGTGGACACACCTTGGATACCATGTGCAGACGTGTGGGATGTGTTTGTGGTGGTCGCACACCAGCTGCACATTCAGCAAATGGAAGTCCTTGTGGTTGACACAGTTGACTGTTGTGATGGAGATCTGAGCGTCACGTGAGTGCAGTCGATGGCACCCTGCACCTGTGGGAAACCCGAGATCTGGGCAAATCCAATCACTCTTGCATCCTGGCTGCCCTGGTTCCAAGCAAAATGCACAAAGTTGTGTGCCTTCACGAAGATGGCATCCGTGACCTCATGGATGTATTTGTGGGTGGAGGTTTGTGATATCCCACAGAGGTTACCTGTGGAGCCCTGAAAGGAGCCTCTGGCATAGAAATTGAGCGTCATGGTCACTTCCATGACCACTGGCAGTGGATGCCCTCCATGTCCCCATGGCGACAAATCCTGCAGCAGGTGGCAGATGTGAGCGACCAGTTCCCTGGACATGAGCAGTCTTCAGCAACACTGGTTCTCAGTCATTTGCAAGAATGAAATGTGGCATCTATAGACCCTGGGTCTAGCCAGGCACCGACCAACAACTGCTCACTGTGGGTCTTCAGCAGTGTGCGCGGGACCCCCAGCCTCCTCTTCACCCTGAGGGTGCTGCTCCTCCCTCTGCCTAGCAAGGATAAAAGATAGAGATGCCAGGGTTAGCATGGGTGCACTAAGAACCTCTCTTGGTTAAGTCTGATGGCCCCTTAACACATCCCAGAGAGTGCTGTCCACCAGTTGGATGGCCAGAGTTTAGTGCGCTGCATGGCTGCCCGAAACCCCACCCACCTCCCCCCCTCCACCTGACCGATTGGCAGCAGCTTTGCCCATTGGACTGCAGGCTGTTCTCTCAGCTCAGGCACAGGCATTCTCCTAACCCACACTGCAAGGCTGCACTATTAGCTTGAACCATGGGGGGATACTGGTGCTAACCGGGATGATGACATTGCAAGGGGCTGTGAGCACCTCCTCCAGTGACTGCTCCATGGCTTTAGTGAGGAGATTGTACAATGTGTCAAGTCATCCAACTGTTCTGCAGCTCACTGAAATGCTCATTAGTTTGCAGTCTGTGCCCGAGGGGTGAAAAGCTCTGGAACACTTGGTGGCACTTTCATGTCTCTGTGTTGCTTGAGTGGGCAGATAAACTAGAGGCCCGAATCCAGCCAAATCAATGTGGCTGCGCCTGAACTGTCTCAGCTGCAGAGGAGTGTTCACCTTATACAAGGTTTCCCTACTGCATGGCCGCTTCCCTCCCCCTCCTCCCCACATGTGCTTGTGCTCTAACTTCAATCTCAGAGCAGCTCTTACCCCCCCAACACGCCTCAACCTCAGATCAGCACTTACCCCCCCCAACACGCCTCAACCTCAGATCGGCACTTACCCCCCCCCAACACGCCTCAACCTCAGATCAGCACTTACCCCCCCCCAACACGCCTCAACCTCAGATCAGCACTTACCCCCCCCCCAACACGCCTCAACCTCAGATCAGCACTTACCCCCCCCCAACACGCCTCAACCTCAGAGCAGCTCTTACCCCCCCAACACGCCTCAACCTCAGAGCAGCTCTTACCCCCCCAACACGCCTCAACCTCAGAGCAGCTCTTACCCCCCCAACACGCCTCAACCTCAGAGCAGCTCTTACCCCCCCAACACGCCTCAACCTCAGAGCAGCTCTTACCCCCCCCAACACGCCTCAACCTCAGAGCAGCCCTTACCCCCCCAACACGCCTCAACCTCAGAGCAGCTCTTACCCCCCCAACACGCCTCAACCTCAGAGCAGCTCTTACCCCCCCCCAACACGCCTCAACCTCAGATCAGCATTTACCCCCCCCAACACGCCTCAACCTCAGATCAGCCCTTACCCCCCCCCCCAACACGCCTCAACCTCAGATCAGCACTTACCCCCCCCAACACGCCTCAACCTCAGATCAGCACTTACCCCCCCAACACGCCTCAACCTCAGATCAGCTCTTACCCCCCCAACACGCCTCAACCTCAGAGCAGCACTTACCCCCCCCCCCCAACACGCCTCAACCTCAGATCAGCACTTACCCCCCCCAACACGCCTCAACCTCAGATCAGCACTTACCCCCCCCAACACGCCTCAACCTCAGATCAGCCCTTACCCCCCCCCCCAACACGCCTCAACCTCAGATCAGCACTTACCCCCCCCTCAACACGCCTCAACCTCAGATCAGCCCTTACCCCCCCCCAACACGCCTCAACCTCAGATCAGCACTTACCCCCCCCTCAACACGCCTCAACCTCAGATCAGCACTTACCCCCCCCCAACACGCCTCAACCTCAGATCAGCACTTACCCCCCCCCAACACGCCTCAACCTCAGAGCAGCTCTTACCCCCCCAACACACCTCAACCTCAGATCAGCACTTACCCCCCCCAACACGCCTCAACCTCAGATCAGCACTTACCCCCCCAACACGCCTCAACCTCAGATCAGCACTTACCCCCCCCAACGCGCCTCAACCTCAGATCAGCACTTACCCCCCCAACACGCCTCAACCTCAGATCAGCACTTACCCCCCCCAACATGTCTCAACCTCAGATCAGCCCTTACCCCCCCCCCCCAACACGCCTCAACCTCAGATCAGCCCTTACCCCCCCCCAACATGTCTCAACCGCAGGGCAGCCCTTACCCCCCCCCAACATGTCTCAACCACAGGGCAGCCCTCGCACCCTCCAATGTGCCTCAACCTTGAAGTCCAGCAGGCGACCATCACGAGCGCTGCGCAACATTACTGTGGACTGATTTTTGGCCGTCTAACTGCCGAGCATGCCCAATGCCAATGGGCATGTAAAATTCTGCCCTTGGGATGGTTGCAGCATCAAAGGAGGCCAGTATGTCCGTGCTGGATCTGTGCAAGAGCAATTCAGCAAGTCCAGCTCCCCCATCCTTTCCCCACAGCCCAGCAAATGTTTTATTTCCACGTGTTTACCTAATTCCCTATTGAACGCCACAAACGAATCTGCCTCCACCACCTTTTCATCAATGCATTTCAGAACCCCTAACTACTTGCTGCGTAAAAACCTTTTTCACTCATGTCGCTGTTGGTTCTTTTGCTACTCACCTTACATTGGTGTCCTCTGTTTCTCGGCCCTTACATCAATGGGAACAGATTCTCTCTACCCAGTCTGGACCTCTCATGATTTTGAACACCTCTTTCAAAACTCTCCTCAACTTTCACTTCTCTTAGAACACAACCAGCTTCCAAGTAACTGAAGTCCCTCATTCCTGGCAGCATTCTCTTCTGCACCCTCTCTATCTTCTTAAAGTGTGGTGTCCAGAATTGTACACAATACTCCAGCCAAACCAATGTTTTATAAAGGTTCATCATAACAACACCTTGCTTTCGTACTCTGTGCCTCGACTTATAAAGTCCAGGATTCCATATGCTCTTTTAACCACTTTCACAACCTGTCCTGCCACCTTCAATGATTAGTGCACATATGCTCCTGGGTTTCTATGTTCCTGCACTCCCTTTACTATTGCATTCTTTATTTTCTATTGTCTTTCCTCATTCTTCCCACCAAAATGCATTAGTTCACACTTTTCTGCATTAATTTTCATCTGCCACATGTCTGCCCATTCTACCAGCTCTCTATGCCCTCTTGAGGTCTATCGCAATCCTCCTCACAATTCATAATGCCTCCAAGTTTTGTGTTATCCACAAATTTTGAAATTGTGCCTTGTGCACCCAAGTCTAGGTCATTGATATCATGGAGAGCAGTGGTCCTTGTATCAATCCCCTGGGGAACCCCACTATATACTTCACTCCAGTAAAAGAAAACTATTCACCACTACCTTGTTTCCTGCCACTCAGCCAACTTCGTATCTATGCTGCCGCTGTCAGCCATCTTAATTTATTGTATTACCACATTATGTTCACTAGAGCTTAATTGTGCATTCTAAATTTCCAACTTCACTATTTTAAGTCAGCTTGTTCAGAAGCATGCATTGGAAGAATCTCAAAGTGTAGAGCTCCTGGAATGCAACTGGTCTCTATAACTCGCTGTGGTTGTTGGATGTTGTATTTGCATTTTATAATTTCCAGCTTAACATTTGAAGATATGTTACCCTCCAAAATCTCAACATATTATAAATGCAAGTTATTTATTTTAATAAAGTGCTTTTTCATGACCTTAGGATTTCCCAAAGCACTTTGCAACCAATTAAGTATTTTTAATTTTCAGCCGCTGGTGTAATGGAGGGAAATTGCATTGTGATATTTTGATACCTTTCACTATTAAACTTGTCAATGAGCACTAGACTGACAGCTCAGTTTGGTGGATGATGTGTTGAGTAGTACATACAATATCCGTGAGTCAGGTAATACACATGCTTGTCTCTATAGCTCCTTCTGAGCACTAATGTATACACACGTAAAATGCATGATGGAGCTCATTCAGAAATGCGATTGAATAGTGTTCCAGATAAACCTAGAATGCCCAATGTGTATAGCCAATATAATGTGCCTGCCATAATGTTAGCTCCAAAGCTCAAGAGTAACATGACTGACTCGTGCCCACAACCTTCTGACAGTGAGCTTTCTGTCTCATCTATGATAAAGAAGGGCTGGAGCAAAGGAGAATTCTAAATTACCTTCCACTGCGGAAACTGGTTACATCTTCCAAGGATGTCATTTTAAATTTAATCGTCAAGCTCCTTGTCCAATTTTGATATCTAGGCCTGGACAGTGAGTGCATTTTACAATTAGGAAGGGCAGGACATCAAAAATCAGCAAAACCTTGACCTCCCCTGTTGCCTGTATTTGAACTTTCTAGTAGGCTCACTGGATAGCAGCTGCTGAAGTGTCTCATTTCAAATCTTTTCTTTTCACAACAGTTTTCGGTCAAGGTCATGGAATTCAAAACCCAATAACCATTGTTGTATTTGTAAAGAAGTTATTAGTACATGGTCTGCTCCAATAAATCTGAAATATATATTGTAGAGAAAAATAATTGAATTTTTGGAGAAGCCAAATGGGTGTCATCTTTTATTTCAATGTGGTCTAATAAAATATCTCAGAAACAGTACACTGTTAAGTTTATGAGCCTGTTAAACAGAATGGTATTACCTCTGCACTTGTCAATTCAGTTCTTGTGCCTTAAATTTTGTGAGTGAACTGGGATGCATAAAAAGCTTCCATTTATTTATTGGAAAATCTATATAGACCAACATGAAGGATACCTTGCGGTGATTCTATGCACTAGCCCTTTGCAACCTTGCATAATAAACTCCATTAGTAGGGCTGTAGCAATATTGCTACAACAGCATGAAACATTGTTGATGTTATAGCGTCGATCTTCGGACAACTTTTCTTAATGGAAACATTTAATTTTATTTACAAGACAGCAGCAGCAACTACACTTGTATATCAAACTCCACAACTAAAAAAGAACTCTGACTGTAGAGGTTCCCCACGCTGCTAACACATTAGTTTGCACAGATCATGTGAGCTTACAACACAGGATTATTCTTTAAGCTACAGTCCTATGTTTCCCAGAACAATAATTATTACGTTTCTCCCCCTTTAACTTTTCCATACATTTTATATTTACAAGGATATTTATCTCATGAAATTACAAGTTCAGTCTTCCAGGTAAAAGTAAAAATACCTGGAAAAACTCAGCAGGTCTGGAACTGTATTCCTCTCCGCAGATGCTGCCAGACCTGCTGAGTTTTTCCAGGTATTTTTATTTTTGTTTTGGATTTCCAGCATCCGCAGTTTTTTGCTTTCAGTCTTCCAGGTAGTTTCCTGATCCGTGTGGAATATCACAGCTCCATGACTTCAGATTCATTTGCAGGAACGACGTTCTCTGGAACCGCATTTACATCAGGTGCCTCATTAGACACAGGCAGTTCAGTGACTTCCACCCTGACAGAGACATCGGGCATGTCTGTCCTTGGTTGAGCAACTTCAACAGGAAACACTGGCTCATCAATGGTTACAGGTGGAACATCATTTTGTTGCGTGATCTCTCTTTCTTTTAAATGGTCCATGTATTTATGGGTGATCCGGCCCTCCACTTCCACGTGGTATGACAAAGGTCCGGTCACAGAGCTTACTTTACCAAGTAACCACTTTGATCCTCCACTGAAATTCCTTACCTATACTGCTTCTCCAACAGTAAATTAACAGCTCTCAACTATGCAAATCATGAGTCGCTTTTTGGTTGCCTCGACTTTTCTCCACCTTCCCCTCCAAATTGGGAACTGTTAGACTTAGTCTTGTCCAAAGATGGTGCCTCATCAGTAATTCTGCAGATGTTGTCCCTGTCATAGCGTGGGGAGTTGTTCTGTAGTGAAATGGAAAATGAGCAAGCTTGGTCTCCAACGAATCACCTGTTAACTTTTTCATTCCTACCTTAAAAGTTTGAACTGCCCTTTCCGCGAGTCTTTTTGATGACGGATGGTACACTGCAGTCTTCGCGGGGTTAATACTGTTGAGGTTGATAAATCATTGGAACTCAGTGCTCATAAATGCAATGCCATTACCTGAGACAATTACCTCTGGCAATCCACGGATGGCAAAGCTTTGGCTTGGTTTTTCTATAGTGGTGCCTGATGTCAACGACTCTACCTCATAAACATCCAGCAACTTGGAATGAGCATCTATAATCACTAGAAACATGGTTCCAAGGAAAGGACCGAAGTAACCAAATGCAATCTCACCCAGGGTCTACCAGGCCACCCTCATGAGTATAATGGGACTACACAGGCAATTTTTGTAGCTGTTGACATTGCACAGTGTTTTACCACATTTTCAATATTGTCGTCCATCCCTGGCCACCAAAGATAACTCTGTGCTATCGTCTTCATTCAGGGGATCCCTGGATGGGCACTGTGTAGCTCTACTAAAAGTGGTTCCTTTCCTTGTGCAGGAACTACTACCCGTGCACCTCCATAATAGAATACCATCCTGACTGCTCGTCTCGTGTCTTCAGCTAAAAAATGGCTTCAATTCATCAGAGACTTGTCCCTGGGACCAACCATGTAACACTTGGTCTCTCACTCAAGACAGGACTGGATCACAATTCATCCAGTTTCTTATCTGCCTGGCACAGACTGGTGAGGAATCTAGAAAATTCATCACTAATATGAGTTCCTGTGGAATTGGGATACGTTCTTCATTCTCTTGCAAAGGAAGGTGACTTAGGGCATTGGCATTTGGTATATGAAAGGTGTGTTCATGTGCTGCCAAAATTGGGGGCCATTTTTGTATTCTTGCAGAGGCTATGGAAGGTATAGCCCATTCCTCACTAAACAGACCCAGAAGTGGTTTGTGACCTGATGCTATTGTGAAATGTCACCCGTGCACGTTTTGGTGGAATTTCTTTAAACCAAAAATAATTGACAGGGCTTCCTTTTCAATCTGAGACTATCCTTTTTCAGCTGTGGTAAATATCCTGGATACATAGGCCTATTGGCCTCTCTGTGCGGTCGTCCATTTTGTGAGATAGTACTGCTCCTATTCATAGGGAGACACATCGCAGGTTAGCACCAATTCCTTCATCTGGTCATAATGCACTAGTGGATTTGAAGAATATAACAGCTGTTTTACTTTCATGAAGGCTTCTTTTTTGGGGTGCCTCCCAAAACCAACACTGGTTTTTTCTTAGCAGTGAAGATAGAGGGGCTAGATTTGTGCTTAAATTTGGTAGAAATCGCTCATAATAATTTATCATTCCTAAAAATGATTTAAGTTCAGAGGTGTTCTTGGATGCAGGTGTGTCGCTTATTGCTTTAACCTTCTCTTCAGCTGGGTTTAACCCTTGGGCATCTACCAGGTGGCCCAAATAAATAGAGTCATAGATGTCTACAGCACAGAAAAAGGCCCTTCGGTCCATCAAGTCTGTGCCAGTCAAACAAGTACCTAACTATTCTAATCCCATTTTCCAGCACTAGGCCCATAGCCTTGTAAGCAACGGCATTGCAAGTGCACATCCAAATACTTCTTAAATGTTATGAAGGTTTTTGCCTCTACCACCCTTTCAGGCAGTGAGTTCCAGATTCCCACCACCCTCTGGGTGAAAAAATTCTTCCTCACATCCCCTCCAAACCTCCTGCCCCTTACCTTAAATCTTTGCCCCCTGGTTATTGATCCCTCCACCAACGGGAAAAGCTCCTTCCTGTCTACCCTATCTATGCCCCTCATAATTTTATATACCTCAGTCATGTCCCCCCTCAATCTCCTCTGCTTCAGGGAAAATAACCCCAGTCGATCCAATCTCTGCTCATAACTAAAACTCTCCAGCCCAGGCAACATCCTGGTAAATCTCCTCTGCTCTCTCTCTAGTGCAATCACATCCTTCCTAGAATGCGGATTCCAGAACTGCATGCAATACTCCAGCTGTGGCCTAACCAGCGTTTTATACAGTTCCAGCATAACCTCCCTGCTCTTATATTCTATGCCTTGGTTAATAAAGGCAAGTATCCCACATGCCTTCTTAACCACCTTATCTACCTGTCCCGCTACCTTAAGGGACCGGTGGACATGCACGCCAAGGACCTTCTGATCCTCGGTACTTCCCAGGGCCCTACCATTCATTGTGTATTCCCGTGCCTTGTCTGTCCTGCCCAAGTGCAATAGCTCACACTTCTCTGGATTAAATTCCATTTGCCACTGATCAGCCCATCTGACCAGCCCGTCTATATCCTCCTGTAATCTAAGGCTATCCTCCTCACTATTTACCACCCCAACAATTTTCGTGTCATCCACGAACTTACTGATCAACCCTCCTACATTCAAGTCTAAATCGTTTATATATATCACAAACAGCAAGGGACTCAACACCGATCCCTGTGGAACCCCACTGGACACAGGCACCCAGTCACAAAAACACCCCTCGACCATCACCCTCTGCTTCCTGCCACTCAGCCAATTCTGGATCCAATTTGCCAAATTGCCTTGGATCCCATGTGACTTCATTTGCCTGAAAAGTGCATTTTTCCTTCTTCAGGTGCACTCCTGCTTCGATAAATTGATTCAGGACTTTCTCGAGGCTAGCCTAGTGTTCCTTTTCTGTGAATCCAGTTATCAGTACAGTGTCTAGGCAGACGGCAACCTGAGCTAGTCCCTGTAGTAAGCTTTCCATTTCCTCTGAAAAATGGCACAGGCTGAGGAAGCACCAGGGGGCAGGTGTGTATATTGGTATAACCCTTTGTGGATATTTATGATTACAAGGTCCTGGGAGGCGTCATCCAGTTCCAGTTGCTGATAGGCGTGACTCATGTCAAGCTTTGTATATCTTGTCCCTCCTGCTAGTTTGGCATATAGGCCTTCAATGTTGGGATAGGGTACCTGTCCAGTTTGACTTCTCTGTTGGCCGTTAGTTTATAGTCCTCATAGATCTGGACAGCCTGGTCTAGTTTAAGGACAGCGACCATGGGTGCTGCCCACTCTGAGAATTCAACCACTTTTATAACACATAACCTCTCTAGCTGGTTCGACTCAGCGTCAACCTTCTCTCTCAGGACGTGTGGTACCAGTCTTGCTTTCAAGAAACGGGGGGTTGCTTCTGGGTCCACATAGATCTTGGCCTGTAGGCCTTGGATTTTTCCCAGTTTATCCTTGAAGACGGTGTCATATTTTTTTAGCAGCTCTGGCAGTTCTCCTGTTTGCAGCTGGAAGATTTCGGACTAGTTTACTTTAATCTCCTTCAACCAATCACACCCTAGAAGGCTTGGCCCTTCATCATGTACCACCATCACTGGTAGGTGATTGGTGTCTGTAATGAACAGTTGTTCCGGTGATACCTTTTACTTGGATTTCTTCGCCTGTGTACATTTACAACTTGGCTGGTGTTTGTTCCAAATTTAATTGTTGATCACCTTTATTTAAATATGTGAAAGTGTGTTCTCCTATTACAGTGGCAAAAGCAGCCCTGTCTACTTCCATTTTTAATTGTTTACCATTCACTTGCACTGTGATAATAATTGGCTCTGTCTTCTCATCTTTCATGTTGAATAATGAATAAATGTCAGGATTGGTCATTTCTGGCTCTTCTACACTATAGAATTCATTGGGCTTCGTCTGTTGTTTGGAAGCCTGTTTAAATCTCACTTTGCAATGTCTCATTGTGTTCATTTCTGTGACAAAAATAACATTCTACTGCTTTAAATTGTCAGTCGCTAGAACACTGATTGTTTCTACATTGATGAAAGTTATTTTTCAATTTAGTTGCTAAGCTGTTTCCTTTCATTTTTCAGTTAGTGGTGGCTGTTTCCTGCCTCACAGCAGAGTCCCGGCTTTTTGCGCCACTTTCGGCTGACTGTTCCCACCCAACTAGGAGAATAGCGCCATTTTGCGCCCCTTGAATCGCTTGTGAATCCCTTAGAGTGCTTTCCATTGTAAGTGCTAACGCTTTCTTTAAATCAAGATCCACTTCAGCCTTTGCTGAATAGTGTCTTCCTGAACGGCACATACCAAACGACCTCTGAGCATGCCGTTGAGGGTTTCACCGATAATCGCAATATTCCATTTGTTGTTTTAATTTCACCACATAGGTGGCAATGGTCTCCCCCAGGCCGCTATTCCATGAATTGAACTTGAACCTCTGCATTGTGACTGAGGGCTTGGGTTGAAAATGTCCCTTAATGAGGTCTACAATTCACTGAAAGTCTTTGAACCTGGAGCACTGGGGGCCATCAAGCTTCGAATTAAACTGTAGGCTTTACTCCCACAAATACTCAGGAGAATTGCTCTCTTTTCCTTCCCCGAGATTTCATTGGCTTGAAAGTAGACATTCTATATATCGAGACCAGTCAGCTGTGGCTGGCTCAAAGGGATCGATCCTGCCAAACTGTGGCATCTTGATTAAGTTTATCTTCCTTTCTTTTTAATTATCTTAGATACTCACAATCGCTGGGCGAGGGACAGCACCAAACCTGATTTATCCTTGTCGCCAGTTTGTTATCGAGTTGATCTACAGACAACTTTTTTTAGTGGAAACATTTAAACTTTATTTACAAGACAGCAGCAGCAACTACACATGTATATTAAGCTCCACAATTAAAGAAGAACTCTGACTTAGCGGTTCCCCGCGCTGCTAACACGTTGGTTTACACAGATCATGTGATCTTAAAACACAGGATTATACTTAAAGCTACAGTCCTACGTTTCCCAAAACTATAATCACTACAGCTGAGTAAGATATCACTTTGGTCAGAACTATACAGTCCACTGCTCCCCTCCTCCTTGTAAAAGTTACATGAGCTCCCTTGTTGCCTCAGTTGCTAAAGGCACCTGCGACTGAACAATGAGGACTAGAAGTCCTGAGATTTGATTCATGCTCTGTGCTGAGTTGACTGATCTCTGCTGGGCGGCTGTAGAGGTGCTAGAATTGGACTCAGTGCATTTGGACCAGAGATGCCAGATCCCACTTCTAATTACTGCTTAGTGGAAATTTCATGTGTGTGCATGTCTAATGAACAGTAGATGACTTTGATTCTAATACCTTATGGTTTAATAACTAATATAAGCCTATGACTTATAAAAACAAGTAATCACACTGAAAGTGCAATGGAATATGAAATTTAACTTTCAGAATCATTAATCATTGATTTTCTTTATTGGTGCCTCCTGGATGTATGCTAAGTTTAATTATACCGCTGGTCCCTAAAATGCTATAACCAGCAGGTTGTGTGAATCAAGTCACAATGACTCATAATAGCATGTTGTTCCATGAGTGTACTTCATTCACGTTGACCATTTTTCATAACCAAACCTGGTAGACGGTTTAAATAATTTCCTGGCTTAGTAAAGACCAGCAATTCAACAAAGGCAAAATACTGCGGATGCTGGAAATCTGAAACAAAAACAAAAAATGCTGAAAAAACTCAGCAGGTCTGACAGTGCCTGTGGAGAGAAAGGCAGAGTTAACATTCCGATTCCATATGACTCTTCTTCAGAGCTAAAGGGAGGTAGAAATGTGGTGAAGTATGTACTGTTTAAAGGGGGGTGGGACAAGTGAAGCTGGATAGAAGGCCAGTGATAGGTGGAGGCAAAGGAGGGATTGCAAAAGATGTCATTAAAAAAAAGGTTGTTAATAGTGGTGATACTGGCTAAAGGAGGTGCTAATGGTGACATTGAGAGTGGAAAGCAGAAGGTGATAATGGCCGGACCAGGGTAAGCACTCTGGGAAGTGACAGATGGCCCTAGTGGGGGTGGGGTGGGGGGAGGGGATGGAGGTGGGAGAAAAGATCCAAAATAGGCCAAAAGCTGGGGATAAAACAATGAATAAAACCGGAAATAAATTTTAAAAATAATAATAATGAAAATAAGTGGGAAAAAAATAAATAAAAATTAAAAAATAAAAATGAATATAGACAAAAAGGGATCAAAAAGGGGTGGGGATGGAGAGTGAGTTCATGGCCTGAACTCAGTGTTAGGTCTGGAAGGCTGTAAAGTGCCTAATTGGAAGATGAGGTGCTGTTCCTCCAGTTTCAATTCCTTGGTCTCAGAACCAAACTGGATGTTGCATTCAGCAGCTCACCCATCAAAGCATATTGACATTGAGTTTTTATTGTGGTAGAAATATTATCCTATGGAGATTTTCTGTTGACATGATATACTCATTTGAAAAGCTGGTGGAGAAGAAAGTCTTTATCCTGTAAGTTTGTAATGGATGTAAAGCCAGTGTTGTTACACGCTGTATACGCCAACGACTGATACTTGAGGAATTGCAAGCTTCAGCGTGTTAACAAATCAGGTGAACTTGAACCTGTGCTGCAAACTGAGCCATTTGTCAGGGAAGGTTGGGCAGCAAGGAACTGAATGAGGCATTAGGGCCTCATAAGTGATGTTCAAATCTTATTGCTAACAGCTCGGATAAATCTGTTGATAATTCCATTTGAAGAAACAATAATCGGTTATTTGACCAAGTTTCCTCTCCTGTAGGTAGGCCTTGGATATCTCAAAAAAAGTGCCTGTTCTTTTTTGTGTGAAATTTTGTGAGATAAAAGGCTGGGGAATAGAACTTTTTCATCCTGAGCACAAAACTTCAGCATGGGTCAGCAGGGATAGATGCTGAATAAAACTCCCTCTCATCCATCCTAACAAGCTACCTGCGCTTCAACCTCTGAAGGGTAGCCATTATTGCACCATCCTGCATTTTTTCCATTCCAAACAGCAGTCATTCTGTGGTTTTGCTTACTGAGATTGGCCATCTAGTACTGGTTAAAGCTAACTTAGGGGAAGGAGCATGTTGTGGGCCGATGCTCACTAGGAATTGATTAAGACTGACCAAACTTAAGTCATACAGCCAACAGTAAGAGGATAATCACATCCCATCAGATCAGCTTAGATGTAATTAAAAGCGAAATACTGTGGATGCTGGAAATCTGAAATAAAAACAGAAAATGTTGGAAAAGCTCAGCAGGTTTGGCAGCGCCTGTGGAGAGTGAAACAGAGTTAACACTTCACATCTGTATGACTCTTCTTCAGAGCTGAAGAGAGGTAGAAAAGTGATGAATTTTAAGTGTTGAAGAGAGCTGGGGTGGATTTAAATTCAGGTAAGTACAGGTAAAAAAAAAAGGCCATTCTCCATATGTGAACCCTGATACTATTGAAACTCTGATCAGCCATTTGGCACCACAGTTAAACCCAAACCTGTCCACTTCTATATTTTCTGGCAGGGATTGCTGGCTGGCATTCAGAAGCTGATTTTTTTTCTCTCTCCTTAATTTTATGACTATAAACCAATTGTAACCCTCCACCCATCACCGTTAAACTGAAATCAGCTTGCTCAGAACAGATTAGGGATCAAATCCAGATTTTCCTGGTTTCTATGTCTCCATACACATTGCGCAACATATTTGCCATCATGGTGGATATTGATACTGGCACCAAATATTTGTGTAGATGTTCACTGCTCATGTATTTCCTGTTTTGGCCCAGAAGTTTCCCAAGTGTTCTAGTCTCCCACTGTAAATTTGGCAGGAGGTCAGCAGAAGCCTCAGAAAAGTGGCCAACCACATTATTTTCCTGGGGTGTCCATCAGCCTCTGGTCAAAGCCACAGTGAGAGACCAGAAGAACTTCTGCAGATTTTAGGGGCCCTTGTTTGCAATGCCCCCAATTCTGTTACAAGTCCTGTGCCCTCAGTATATTGTACCCTGTGCAAGGTAACTTGAGACATGACTTTCTAGCTGCGAGTACGCTCATCAGGATCAGAAGGGAGGGTTGCTTTTAGATGTCTCTTACAGGGTAGCATTTGTGGAGTAGAGGGTTGGGCACCTCTCTTTGGGCAGGGAATGCTTTCTAATTTCAGAAAACGTGGTGTAACTTTTGTGGCTTTCTTTTTAAAAGCCAGTTTTGTCCACTGCAATACCTTGTGTCTGTTATTTGGTTCCACTGTCGGCTCCCCTTAAGCCATAAACAAACTTTCACATGTTTGCAGGATAACAGCCGAAGACAAAAGCAACTCCTTTGTGAAAAGTTCGATACTCTGTATGCTATTCTAGAAGAGAGGAAAAAAGAAATGCTTCAATGTATTACTCGCGAACAGGAGGAGAAAGTGCAATATGTACGATCTCTGATGAGGCAACACGGAGATCACCTGGAGGGGGCAAGCAAGCTGGTAGAAACAGCTCTGCAACTTACAGAGGAACCTCAGATGGCAGTGTTCCTGCAGGTCTGTGCGTCAATTGGTTTTCGTATTTCTGTGAAGATTGTACCATGGTGGATTTTTCTGATTTTATTTACAATCCAGGTCATTTGATACATTTCTGTTCACAGAATACAAAGCAGCTGATCAAAAAGTAAGTCGATTTCAAGAGGTAAGCAATTAAAAACACATTTTTGTTTCTGCTGTGTTGGTGGTCCCAGCAATACTTGTTTGAGTAAAATCTCTGATTTTCATTAATGAGGCACCTTACATGCCCTTCCATTTCTTATATTACCTCCTAATCTTTCTTGAGCTCTCTTTCACAAAATCTCTCTTTCTTCTTCTCTCACACACTTACTCTCGCATCGTGCCTCTCTCTGTCTCACTCACAATCTCATCTGTTCTCACTTCCATAGCTCCTCTTTCAGTGGAGTGTAAATGAATGACTTGCCGTCTCAGTACAATACTAATGACAATAGGAATTTTGCCTCTGGTAGGAATCATGCATAGTTTCTCAAAGATAGAAAGCATTGTTTCTCAGACAGGAAGTACGCATTGATCCATGTAGATAGGACGCAGATGTTATTTCTTCAGACAGTAACAACTGTCCTTGGATTCATCCATGGGAATATAGATTTACACTGTTTCTGTGACCTGATGGAATAAACACAGTATATCAGTATAATCATATTGAAATATATATTCAAAAGTTTTCAGTGGTGCAACCAGTTGCTCCTGGAGAGGGAAGAGGCAGCTTATGATACTGAATGGGATC
Source organism: Carcharodon carcharias (assembly GCF_017639515.1). Classification (NCBI taxonomy): domain Eukaryota; kingdom Metazoa; phylum Chordata; class Chondrichthyes; order Lamniformes; family Lamnidae; genus Carcharodon; species Carcharodon carcharias. The sequence goes on from NC_054471.1 coordinate 198,519,571, forward strand.
CTAAAATAGCTTTCACGGCCTTTGTAGTTAAAACTAAACCCAACTGACCATTTCAAACAAAATTTCTCCACACCAACACATTTTCAGATGGAAGCTAATTAAAAGATTAATGTAAATAGGGAAATGTAGTACTGGCAAAATACACATAGATGAAAGAAAAAAAATGCTACCCCCTTTTAGAATATTGCAATGAACATTGAGAAAATTCAGACATAATGAGCATCTTCCCTCAGCCCAAACCTGCATTCATTTATTAGAACAAAAATTAAGGTCATAAATATTGAAGTTTGAATTAACTATCTGTCCATCCCAGAACAGTGCTGTGTGAATATTTCCTCTAGTTATATATTTCACAAAGACGTCAGTTCACAACTATAAAGAGATGTTCAAAGATTGAGATTCATCTGCTTGATCAGGCTCCAGGCACTTTGCACATCTAAGGTGGCCTGGTTAGAAGGTAGCTTTTCAGACTTTCTGTTGAGGAGCATGTCCTACCCCAAGAAAGTATCTCCAGTGTGCTGTCTCATGGTACTAAATTCTAATCAGTTTCCCACTTGGCTGCAGAGATTTCCTTGCTAAAAATCTGCACAATTGTGCTAATGTGGCTGGATTTGGAAAGATAAGAGATAAGAATATATATGTTTAAAGATTAGTTTAAGTTAGGTTTTCTTACTTTTCCTAACACCAATGACATCAATATCAAATTAACATTATGTGGAAATGGAAGTAATTATAAATGGTAATCACAATATAATTGAGAAATGCTCTCTTAAGTCTGTAACATTTTAATTGCGACTCTCATTTCAAATTCAATCTGATCGTGATATCTCTAGGCGGACATTGCATTAAACAAAATGGAGAAATCCTTTACTTAGCTCCAGTTTAATCACAGGTGCACCTTAATTATTATTCCAGTTGATTCTCAAATTTCAGTGTACATGTCAACCAGTCTGTAATAATATTTTATTGCCTGACTCTTAGAGTTATTGATACTTCAAAAGCAGCTCAGTTGGAGCGAACGGAGCCTGGGTATGAAAACATGGATCATTTTGTGGTCAATCTCGGAAGAGCCGAGCAGGCGCTGCAAAGGATAAACTTTCAGTCAGGTACACTTTGTTTTAGTGCATTATTCTTTTGTTTATTAGAACAATTAGGGACCATGGTTAATTTTCTCCATTAACTTTATTGAAAACATGGGGTGAATAAAAAGTGGTGTCAGACTGCTGGAAAATCTGAATAGGCTTATATTGGAATTAAAATTCCAACTCCCTGCAAAATGATTAATGAACATTAGAAAAAAGTGAGTTTAACAAGTCTATTTCCTTCTTGCTTTTTAAGGCATTTAAAAGATCACTAATGTAAAACTTGAGTCACATTCCACAACTGTGCAATCAAATTTTACTTCAGCTACTGGCATCAACAAATGGGAAAATTCTAAGTATTATCATTGAAGTGAAGAGTACACATGAATTTTTTCCAAGGGAGGTTTCAGCAGCCATTGATAGGAATATCATAGTGGAACAGAAGCAAGAAAAGTTACTTGACAGCTTAACCATACATGAGCTCTTGTTTCTTCATTGTCCCTAGTGCTGTACAATTTGCCCCGGCAATTATAAATAGGCAGACTTTAGGAACCCAACACCCATCAGAACTGCATTACTAGAAGTGCTCATACAGTGCAAAATGGGACATTAGATATCTAGTGGGCAATATTTTTTTCTGGGTATATATGCAAATATGGATGTAAAGTCATGGATGGCCAGGCCATTGTTTATAATCAACAGCCCATTAGTGAACAAGATGGGTTTTACGACAATTTGGTTGTTACATTGTCACCATTAGTGATACAAGTTTTTTATTCCAGATTTACTTAATTAAATTTAATTTAAATTCCCCAATTGCCATAGTAGAATTTTAACTCATTTCATCAGATCATTACCCCAGATTCCTGGATTATTAGTCCCATAACATAACCTGGTTCTCAAGTCTGGTATTGGGGAAGCTTCAAATAGAGGCAAGGTGCTTCCTTCCTATAGAGAAAGATTTATCAGAGGAGACACCATGGAGGGAATTGTCCGTGACCGCTGGCGTTGGGCATATTCGGTGGCGTGAGCGGACAACATGACAAGAAGGCCAAAAATCGGTTTCACAATGTCGTGAAACCAGTTTGAGATCATCCACTCAGCCTGTTGATGGCAGGCCACATTTCCCGCCTTCTCTGTGGGTTATAGGAAACAAAAGGACAGCTTTATTTAAATGCAAGGCTACGTAGGAATATAGGAACAAAATTAGGTCATTTTGGCCCTTGAGTCTATTCTGCCATCCTTTATCTCAATTTCATTTACCTATCTCTTGATGCCCTGACCTTAATAAAAATCTATCAATCTCAATCTTGAGAGTTCCAATAGTTCCAGCGTAGACAGCCTTTTTGGGGAGAGAATTTCAGATGTATGGATGTAACTTTCTTACTGGAAAATGTGAGGGTGCCCATGATATTCTCCTGTCACTTCAGAAGGCAAGGAGTCACAGCCACTGCATACAAGCTAAACGGCATGGTCAGAAATAACTACAGAAGCAAAAGGTTGTGTTGAGACATTAAGTGACATGATACTCAATGACAGAACTGGAAGCTGTCTACCAGGTATTAATGCACACTATTCAGAAACCCACTTCTTTCAGTCCCATGCAGCACATTCTTGGTAATGCAATCTCTGATGTTAATTTCCACACAATTATAAAGATTGAAGACCACCAGATAGTGCAGGATGCTTGGGTTATGCGGGTTCTCTTTCCTTAACAAACTAGCCACTCAAACAACATGGGTGTCTTATCTTATCAATGATGCCAAACCTAAATACATTTGAAAATGATCTACATTTGTTTAGTAATGTTGGACCTTGCATATGCCAGTTTCAAACACACCTGATCCAGGCCAGACATCCAGCCAACTGATACCACCCCACCCCATCCCACAAAGAGTCCAACGGCAACATACACTTTCATATGTATGCTGTAGCCTGGAGCTATGGATAGTGATGGTAGGGGCTACAATTTCTTTCCATCACATGGATGTGTGCAATCCATTGATGACCAGGAATCCCTCTCACCGCCTACCATTGGCGTATATTGGAAGGATTTGAAAGTTGACACTTAACCTGTTTGGCCACGTTATGAATGCACTTTCCTTGGCTACCAGTTCCTGGAGTGGGACTTGAACCCAGAGCTTCTAGCTCAGAGGCAGGGACATTACCACTTCACCACAAGATCTCCCACAGTTTTGTCCAGCTAACTTCCTAAGCACCTGCAACTACTGCTCAAATTCTATCCAGGTCTTTGACATGTCCAGCACAAGTTCTCCAATGTTATCCTCTCTGAACTCGCAAGCTCCACCCTATGCAAACTCCAACGCATCCAGACTTCCAACATCCATATCTTATCTTAAAAATCTGTCATGGATCAAAGGCACCCATTGGAATGAGGCTGCTTTTTGCTGAGGCCTCCAATTTATAGAATAGCAGTGTATAAGACAGTAAAAAGCACAGAAAAGGTACATTTGAAACACTCTCTCAAGTTAAATCCTGACAGTGCTAGAAACTTTAATTCTTGTAGAGGAGACTTTTCAAACAAAGAATGATCGCTACACAGAATAGACTTTCAAATAGGATAATGAGATGAAAACCTAAACAAGTTCACAATATGGGATAAAGCTACTCGACTCCAGTACTATGACAATCAAAAATGAATCCTACTACCCTAATCTCTCCCCACACTTTTGTATCTTCAAATATGCCAGATATTTATCCCAACCGTGGCCTTGTGTATAAAATTCTGAAGAGCTTTTTATGGCTTTGCCTATTTGCACTTTCAGAGAATTATGTATTTTAGCCTATTAATCTTTTTATACATCTGCACTTTCTGCATTATGTGTATATTCCCATTCCTTGTTTTTCACAAAAAACAAGTTACCTCACACTTATCGACTTTAAATTCCATATTTCACCTGAAAATATATTCTGATATCCTATTTAATTTCCCCTGAACTCTTTTCAAGTCCTCCTCACTCTTTGCCAAACCTCCTATTTTGTCATCAGCAAATATTGAGATCAGGTTCCTTATAATTCATTGGTTGTGAGGCACTTTGAAAGATAGTGAGGTTGTGAAAGGTGCTAAATAAATGCTAGTCTTTTTTCTTCCTTTCTCTTCCCAGGTTCAATATCATATATCAAAAGTGGTCCCAGCATTGACCCCTGGGCTGTGCCCCTTCCAACACTTCTCCAATCCAAGCAACATCATTTACCCTAACTCTGGCTGAGAAATTTGTCCACTTAGCACTGGTTTTTCAAGTGTTAAATGGTCTCCTAATACTCCAATGTGGTGGGCAATACACACTCATTGTATGTGCACTATCTGCCATATAAGACCAAAAGCTCAGTGGCAGTGCCTTTACCTGAAATCTGTGCTAAACCCTCTCTCTATATGAAAATAAAAGACTCAATGGCTTGACGGCCCCCACAACTAAGTCTGCACTGAATTCACTCAGGAAAGCCAGGCCTACGTGCAACAGTCCTGTTGGGCTAAAACCAACAAGGAAATTTAATAAAATATATACCTAGCTGAATATGGAGCCTGGGTGAGAGAGGGCTGGATAATGGTGCAGGAATTCCCCTCCCAAGCCCACATTAAAAGAATTCGATTGCTGCCAAATATTGAACCTTCCACACTGTTGACCCCACTAGGCTGCCACTTCAACCCTCACCTCCAGAGATTGCTCTGCTGTTTTTGGTGGTTGTCCGATATTTTCCCTCACTGTCGTGGCTGTGCATAGGGCTTTTGTAGAAGTATATGCAGGCTGTATGTGGTTGGGTCCCATTAAATACACTACTGACATAACTTAAAAGTTCATCAGTGTTCTCAAAGTTAAAGACATCTTCCGAATTTTCTGTGGCTGTACCATGGTTTGGGTAACTGCAGGAAGCATTTCAAACAGGTGTACTTTTGAATGAAACTTTTTAGCATGTTATACTAGGGCTTCCTAATTTTCTGGCAGATTGGTTTGGCTTCTGTCTGTCAACACATTACAAATTGGGCACTTTAGCAGGGGGTAATGACTCATGACTCAAGTGAATTACTAACTCCCCTTGGCTAATCGGGAAGGCTGATGTTAATGATCTGGATACAGCAGGTCTGAGGTTCCTAATGAGTTCTCTTTACTTTTATTGTACAGAGTGCCAGGGTGAAGAAGAGGAAGAGTTAGAGGAAGAAGAGATAGAGGAAGGTGGAGTGGCTGAAGAGGAAGGAGAAATGACTGATGGTGAGCAATCAAAAGTATAAGCAGTTGCGCCTTTAGCTTCATCATCATTATCATCATCTCATTTCCGATCGTCAGACCTCGGGCTACAATGATGCATCAGAAATCAGAGCTTCAGACGAAAGTCAGTTTTCTTCAGCTTGATGTAAAATGAGATACTCATTTCAGCCAATTCTGGTTGTAACCATCCAAGAAAAATTTGTGAGATTGTAACATCAAAGACTAAGTTAGCTGAATATTAATCCTTGTTTCTTCAGTTTTCTGAAAGGGAAAGATCAATAGATGAATTTTAGTTCAAACTATTAAACTTAGCATTTGCTGATGCTTAAAAAACCTGCCAGAAAAGAATGCTGCAATTATGACCATTATGGGCCTCAGAGGTCAAGAGTCCTAATGTATTGAAGCCCATTTGTTTGCAACTTTGGCTATGGGATTTTCAAATATCTCAATCACTAACAGTATTATCTAGGTAGTCCTCTTATACAAATCTTTCAGACCAACTGATACACATAGTAAGGTTTCCAGTGTACTTTCAAGTTGTTGTTTCATCATTGAATACATGCATAATGTACAAGATCCTGTTTTTTTGGTTGAGAATATAGCATAACAATTTTGTTCCTTTTGTCTCTATGATCTGTATTGTGCTGAATATTGAACAAACTGAGATCACTTCCCAAAGCTGGGAATGGGTAAAGTCAATTTTTTAGAAGACTGAATTAGAGGTGACCCAACTTAGCATTTTGTGTTAACTTAAAGCATTTTAATGACATCATTAATGAACTCCTTTACCTGATTTATGTGCGAAGGTTATCATTCTTACAAATCAACACATTTATTTGCTATAATTACTGAATTGAGATATCCAACCAGAGGATATTTTCCGTTATTCAATCATCACATATAAATATACAAGAAAACTTATTTTGATCAGTACAAATGATGTGGTTCACAGTAACTGAGCAAACTGGAGTCCAGAAGAAGGCTGTGAGACCACACATCAGTCTGCCATTATTTATTCTTGTCAAGGAATCTTGCAAACATTATAGTGTTATTTTTACAATGTCTACATCCTCAAAGTATGGCTAAACTATAGCAACCACCAAAGGATTGTCAAGAAAGATCTGAAAGGCTCACAGAAGCAAAAAGAAACTTGGAGTTCAAGTCCAGGGATTGAAAGAACACCACTGAGGTACTACGCCACCGGCTGAAGTCTAACTTGGTCAAAGGAAAGGGATGTAAAGTTCGGCAAAATCATTCTAGGATACAGAGTATTTACCCTGGAATCCCAAATGTCTGGTAAGTTTACATTGTTGTCTATCCTTTCATACAACCTTTCAGTGTAGTAAGTAGCGGAAACAAACTGTGCATAAACATAACATATCAATAAAAATTGCATGTCCATAAAAAACTTGGTTTATACTTTACAAATAGGAGATCCTTAGTCCAGTTGTCTATAGTTGCACCTCATTTACTTTTTTAAGTCTCTCCCAAAATTCTATTCGTAACTGTTTCTAGTTGCATTGTATGTATATTTTTACATAATATAGCTCATGAATTGTCTCTCTTTGTATTTGCAGGTGATCGATCAGCTCCATTGTATTCTACTGGAGAAGGTGTAACATTTCAATGGGCGATGATGGGTGCAAGAGGACAATTGGTGAGGAGGAGTTATTGCTGTGGTCACTGAACAGCATTCTCATATAGTCTCAAACTATAGTCTGTGACCAAGTGGCAGGAGGGCTTGGCCTAGGTTGCCAGATTCTCCCACAAAGTTTACCCAGAATTACCACAAACTCAGGCAAGATTCTGGACTAGCGGGGTGTCAGCAATAAGCAGCAGATGTTAGCTTTTGGTACCCTTCTCCTCAACCTTTGAAGCTTCTGGAGGAGCATGAATCAGATAACGCTAATATGTGATCTAGGAACTTCACATCCACATGTATGAGCTTCACTTATATAACATGCTGGAACAAGCAATTGGTAAGGGAGGGGTTAATTCTACTCAATCTGCTTAGAACTCTGGTACAAAATCAGTAAGTTTTCATCAGCTGCGCCAGAATTCACTGTGTCATCTAAGACCTTCTCTGTGACTATCTGGGGTCAATACCCCCTTCACTTGTAGTTGACAGCCTCCTCATTCACATTCTTTTCTGGCACATCCTTAGACAAATGGATCCATTGAAAAGCCAGGCACCCAGTCTTCCTTGCATCTGAAAAAGAGAAAACAGAACTGAATTAATGCTTAACTGTGTAAATATATCCAATAGGATATTTTTTGCACTGGAACACGGGAACATAGGAGCAGGAGTAGGCCATTTGGCCCTTTGAGCCTGCTCTGCCATTCAATATGATCATGGCTGATCTGGAGAAAGCTATGGCAAAGATTGGGCTGAACTATAAGTGATGCTTTTGTACATGTTGCTTGTTTATTTTGAATGAAGCATCTGATTGTAATGAAGGTTAACTACCATTAAACATTTACAGAATAATAGTTGTTCTAATATTTTCTATTTATTACAATAAAGGTGCTTATCCCTTTCAATTTTGTTTCATGTGTGCTCTTTTCATCCTTCAAACCAACCTTTGAAACAAGCTGGGACCTTTCAGCATTGCTGCTTCTCCTGGAAGAAAATGGTTTCTTGAATGCTCAGTCCAGACTAATGCTGCTTTCATCTAGTGCCTCTGACAATGAAGCAATGTTCATGTAATGGCACTTCTTGTCTCAAAGTAAATGTTACACCAGCATCTTTTCAATAGCGTGTGAGAAAAACTCACACTCATGTAATACCCTCAACAGGTCACAGAGCATCTCAACCTACTCTGTAAACAATGTGAAATTAAATGACTATTTTAAAAATATATGCATTTCTTGAATGGTCCAGTTGAAGCAGGATGCAGGATTCCTGGAGCTTCAGCTGTGACGTAGGTGTGTGTATTTTCCCTGATAATGTTGGTGAACTGGAAGTGTTTGTTTTTCTAATCTCTGTCGCCATGGAGATAAGCTTGGGCCTCTGATCCTCCATTCGTTGCCTGACACACATTTTGAGCTGGTAATCAGGAGTGAGAATACTGGCTGATTCTTTTTTCGTTTCCTCCTTAACCTCTGGTGTTGAGGCCAATTGTGGCACCAGAATTGGAGACTGTCTAATTTCAAACTGGGACTTCAACCTCTGGTGACCTGTGTCTAGCATGTCCTACACGCTTGCCAGTGGTATCGAGTAACAACCAGGACGCACAAGTTTCCACTTAAACCATCACTGCTTTATTTTGGTAAAGGTAGCTTCATCACTAAATATCCCAATTACATTAACCAAATACTCTCTCATGTGTGTGATATTACCCATCTGTCCTCAGGTTGATCAAGCCGGCTGGTGTGGTACTTGCTCACAAAGTCCAACTTTGGGTCTGCTTCTAGAGTGTTGGTCCCAGGTCCTCCTGCCTCGCTCAGTCTTCAGTCTTCCTTTTATCCTCCTTTCTTCGTGTGTGACCATAGCCGCTGGAATTCGGCTTATCAGTGGCATTGCATTGTTGATTAACTCATCCCTCGGGCCCATCCTGCTGGTTGATTAAATCATCTCTTGTGTTGTTCTTCACAACAGGACACAAAGGGCCCCACCTCATGGTGAGGACACCTCTGGCTCCAAACGTGATCAATTCTGTTGCGTTGTCGTTCAGTATTAGAGCAAACACCACGACTCGTGGTTGAATAGTTTCCAGTAAGCTTACTATCATTCAAGAATGTGATCACCAATCCCTGGTCATACCCAGCTCTCTGCATTAGCTGTTTTCTGACACATTCTTGTTAGGTTAACCCTTTACTGGATACCACACCTGAAAACTTCCAACCCTGTAAGACTTTGAACAAAATTGTCTCACCTTGATTAACAAATTATGAGGTGTTACCAGCAACAGCAATAATTCATCCATAGCCCAGGCTTTCCTACCATTCAAGTGGAAGAGAGTGAATACATATAGCAGGAGGGCAGGAATTGCACATGCTAATTTGCTTGGCTTCATTCCCTGTAATATTTAATTATCCTGAAGTTGAATCTGAAAATTGATTCTTTTCTCCAGATCAGGGATATGATTATATCCTTTTCTGGATGTTGTTTGTAGTTGGGTGTACAATACACAACCATTTCAGGATCAGACACAGGTAGCCACTGTCTCTTTTCATTCAGTTTTCCTGCAAAAAAAGCAGCAAGAAAAACTGCTCCTGTCAGACCACCAGGGATTGTGTTCCTTGTTCATTTATAACAGCATTGTTATCTTGGTTCCAGCAATTGACAGCAGAGTTATGGCCACAGAAATGTGTGGATGGATGTTAGCAATTCTGTTTTTAATGGAATTGCACAACAATGCTTTATGAGACAAACTGGACCCGATTTGGCAATTGAGAATGAAAGCATAGTTGATTTTACCGCTTCCAATTCAGGCTTCAATTCACCATTTATCTCCAGTGGGTAGCAGAGTGGGGTTAACCTATAATGTAAAGGAAAAAATCTTTTTTGTAAGACAGCAATAAAACAGGGGTTAGTGCACAGAAGCATCATAAGAAATTGAGGCAAGAGTAGGCCAAATGGCCTCTTGAGCCTGCTCTGCCATTTAATAAGGGCTGGGATTTTCCAGCCCTGTTGTGGGAGAGGCGGCGCCCCAGCCAGAAGCCCATTGACTTGCGGCGGGACCGGAATATCCCGGGCGGAGGGCGATTGCAGAAAATCCCGCCCATGATCGTGGTTAATATTCAACCCCAACTTCCCCCAATCCGTCCAATTCCCAACTCCCTTGATTCCCTTGTTTTCCAAGGATCAATCAATCACTGCCTTGAATATACTCAAGGCTGAATATTCACAGCCCAAAGATTCACAACCCCCCAAGTGAAGAAATTTCTCCCCATCTCAATCTCATCTTAATGTACACCAAAATTCCTCTGAACACCAACATTTAATAGTTACTCACCATTTATAGGATATTGTGATTCTCTATTCTTCCTACCAAAGTGAAAAACCTAATTTTTCCCCATATTATACTCCATTTGCCACCTTCTTGCCCATTCACTTAACCTGTCTATTTCCCTTTGTAGACTCCTTGTGTTCTCCTCAAAGTTTCCCATCTAGCTTTGCATTGCCAGCAAACTGGAATACATTACAGTTTGTCCCTTCCTCTAAGCCATTAATATAGTTTATTAATTACAGCCTGTTTGCCAACCTGAAAATGACCACAGACGCTGCCAGACCAGGTTTTTGGGAATGAAGTAAGCCAGGTGGATAGAGTGTTAGTAGGGGAAAATTTAGGCAACAGTGATCATTGTATCATAGGGAAGAATTATCGCCCCTGTTGGGGTGGGGTGGGGGGGGGCAGTGCAGGAGCAGGCAAGGGCAGGCGCGCCTCCGATTGGCGCCTCCGATTGGGGGCGTGCTGCCATTTTACATGGGTAGGCCAATTAAGGCCCACCCAGCATGATGTTCGCCAGGAAGTGCTATGAGCTTCCTGTGTGGGCGGGGGCGGGGGGGGGGGGGGTGGGATTCCCTCAGCCGAGAGTGCGCTCTTTTGCGCATGCGCACGAAAGAGAGCACTCATCTCCCTGAGGCTAAGTGCTGCCTCAGGGAAATTGATGCCAAATTTAAAAATGGTAAAGGTGCAAAAACAAAATTTCCCTGACCTGTCCCCTCATGTGACACTGTCACATGAGTTGGGACATGTCCATCACTTGAAATCATACAGTTATTAAAATTTTTAAAACCCCCGTGAACCCTCATCCCTCCCGTGGATGAGGTTTGATGCTTTTTCTGAAGCCCGCCAGGGCTCCCGGCCTAACCACCAACCCTTAGATTGGTGAGGTTAATGACTTTGTCAATGGCCTCAATAGGCCGTTGACAGGTCGGCGGGCACACAGCTCATTCGGCTGTGCCCCCACCGACCTGAAAATTGAAATGACGCAGGGTGGTGTCGGGAGTTCCGCCCGATGTCATCCAACATCATTTTATGTGTCCGTGAGCGGCCCCCATCACCAACCTAAAGATCCTGCCCATAAGGTTTAGGATGGCTTTGGAAAAGGACAAGGAACAACCCAGAGTAAGAATAGTTAACTGAGGGAAAGCCAACTTCAAAGGGGTGAGAATGGATCTGGCGCAGATCAATTGGAATCAAAGGTTGGCAGGCAAAATGGTAACTGAGCAATGGGCTGCCTTTAGAGAAGAAATAGTTTGGGCACAGATAAGGTACATTCCCATGAAGTGGGAAGGCAGAGCAAATAAATCCAGAGCTCCATGGATGACAAAAGAGCTAGATATTAGGATGAAGAAGAAAAAGTGTGCTTATGAAAGATGTCAGGACAATACAACCAAGACCCAGGCTGAATATCAGAGGGGTAGTGAGAAACATATAAAAGATGCAAAGATAAAAGACTAGCAGCTAATATAAAAGATAATCCAAAAGCCTTCTATAGGCTGTCACACTCACACAATCTAAATTCATGGATTTTTTGAGAATGGACACTTTATGTTTAAAAGCCAAAATGAAGTTGAGAGGTAGGTGACTTTCTTCTTTCCTGTCAATATACACAGAGCTACACATGGCCCTGGAGCTAACCTGCGTGTCTAGATAAGACATTAAAGTGCAAAGGAACTTTTGGAACATCTCGCTGAAAAGTCATTAAAGTGCAACAAACCTCTCCTATGGCTGCCCTTACCCAAATAATTGCAGAAAATAGCTCACAGTAGGCCTGCAGACTTCTTACCTTCAGAGTGGAATTCCAAAGAATGAGTATGAAAAAAACCTATTCTAGCACAATGGTATGTGAATGGGTGAAACTCAGATCCTATTGGGTGCCAATGGCCAGGTCATCAGAGACCATTTATGAAGATAATGTAAAACAAATATTATGGTCACAGGACAGAAACCAGTTTTCTGATAATGGAGGTTTCATAAGACACATTTTTAGAGCAACAAAACAGAGAGAATGTTCCATTTCAGCAAATAGAACAGAACCCTGCCTAACATCTATCAGAAGGTAGAGGATTTGGAATGGTTTTTACCTATCAGTTTGAGGAGCCAAACCAAGTTTTCGCTAGGATTTCAACCGCACTTCACCTGGAATGAAGCCAAAGATGCTACTACTACAAGCAAAAAAATCACTGTGAATTTATCTTCATCAACTTCCAGACTCTATTCCTTCAGTGGACCAAAAAAGGAATCACAGGCCTGCAACGTTTCACAACTTCATCACGAGAGAAACAAGTGGGACGTGATTTTTTTGGACTTTTAAGACCTCAGTGCATACTACCATTTTTGTAATCCCAATCTTTTGATATATATGTGTGTGTGCGTGTGTGTCTGTCTGTACGTGTGTGTGCCTGTGTCTGTGTGCCTGTGTGTGTGTGTCTGTGCGTGCGTGTATGTCTGTGTGAGCATTGTAGGGTGAATAGTTGTGAATATATTTCAGGTGTTAAATAATGAACGTTTATCCATTTTAAAACCTTACGAGAAAGTCTGTCATTTGTCTATCCTTAACAGTCATGGCACTCGGGGGTTAAAACAATTTTTATGTCTTTTTAAGAACACATCTGTCTTCGGTCAGTCAAGAGTGGTAAAAGAGGGAACCATTCTACCATCTCACCCATGTCCTTAATAAGGTATATAAATAGTAAAAAGTTGGTCAAAAGAGGAGTGGAACTGATTAGGGACCAAAAAGGGAATTTATACATGGAGACAGGGGGCATAGCTGAAGTAATAAATGAATGCTTTACATCTGTCATTACCTATGAACTTGGTGCTGCACAGGTCATGGTGAAAGAGGAGGTAATTGAAACACTTGCAGGAATTAAAATTGATATCAGGAAGTTATTGGGTAAGCTGGCTGCACTTAGAGTTGATAAGGCACGAGGACTGGGTAAGATGCATCCAAGGATACTGAGAGAAGTGAGAGTGGAAATTGTGGAAGCACTAGCCACAATTTCTGAGTCTTCCTCAGACACAAGTGTGATGCCAGAGGACTGGAAAATTGCATATGTTACATCCTTGTTCAAGAAAAGAGTGTAAAGATGAGTACAGCAATTACAGACCAGTCAATTTAACCTCAGTGGTGGGGAAGCTTCTAGAAATAATAATTCAGGACAAAATTAATTGTCACTTAGGCAAATGCAGCTTTTTTAAAAATACATTATTTCATGGGATGTGGGCATCACAGGCAAAGCCAGCATTTGTTGCCCATCCCCAATTGCCCTTCAATCAAGTGGCTTGCAGCACCATTTCAGAGGGCAGTTAAGAGTCAACCACATTTCTGTGGGTCTGAAGTCACATGTAGGCCAGACCAGGTAAGGATAGCAGAGCTCCTTCCCTAAAGGACATTAGAGAACCAGATGGGTTTTTACAATAATCAGCAATGCTTTCATGATCACTCTTACTGAGACTAGCTTTCAATACCAGAATTATTAATTGAATTTAAAATTCCACCAGCTGTCATTTGAACCCTTGTCCCCAAAGTATTAGCCTGGGCTTCTTGATTATTAGTCTAGTGACATTACCACTATGCCACTGCCTCCCCCTAATTCGATTTTGTGCCACATAACATAGCCCATAAATAAAAGGGACAGTTGCAACATGGATACAAAATTAGCTAAAAACAAAAAACTGCGGATGCTGGAAATCAAAAACAAAACATGACTGACAGGAAACAGAGAGCAGTGGAACAGATGTTTTTCGGACTGGAGGAAGGTTTGTAGTGGAGTTCCCCAGGGCTCAGTATTGGGACTCTTGCTCTTCCTGATATATATCAATGACCTCAACCTTGGGGTACAGGGTACGATTTAAAAATTTGCAGGTGATATAAAACTTGGAAGCATTGTGAACTGTAAGGAGGATAGTGTAAAACGTCAAAAGGACATAGACAGGTTGATGGAATGGGTGGGTTAGTGGCAGATGAAATTAAATGCAGAGAAGTGTGAAGTGATTCATTGTAGCAGGAAGAATACAGAGAGACAATATAAAATAAAGGGTACAATTCTAAAAGGGATGGAGGAACAGAGGGCCTGGGTGTATATGCCCATACATCATTGAAGGTGACAGGACAGATTGAGAGAATGGTTAGTAAAGCATTCAGCAACCTAGGCTTTATTAATAGAGAATATATTCTCTTTTTTGCAAAAATATACTTTATTCATAAATCTGCCCCAAGCTTAACTGTGTCCCTCAGCATGTAGTCCTGGACCTTGGAATGTGCCAGTCTGCAACACTCGGTCGGGGACAACTCTTTGCGCTGGAAAACCAACAAGTTTCGGGCAGACCAAAAAGCGTCTTTCACCGAGTTGATGACCCTCCAGCTGCAGTTGATGTTTGTCTCAGTGTGCGTCCCTGGGAACAGCCTGTAGAGCACAGAGTCCTCTGTCACAGAACTGTTCGGGATGAACCTCGACAGAAACCACTGCATCTCTCTCCAGACCTTCTTCGCAAAGGCACAATCTACAAGGAGGTGAACAATGGTCTCTTCCCCACCTTGGACTGTATTATCAAAGCAAGGAAGTTATGTTAAACTTGTATAGAACACTGGTTCAGCTCAAGTGGAGTATTGCATCCAGTTCTGGGTGCCACACTTTAGGAAAGGTGTGAAAGCATTAGATATGGTGCAGGAAAGATTCACGAGAATAGACCCAGGGATGAGGAACTTCTGTTATGTAGATGGATTGGAGATGTTGGGGCTGTTTTCCTTGGAGAAAAGAAGGTTGAGAGGGGATTTGATAGAGGTATTCAGATTAGATAGGGAAAAAAATGTTCCCATTGGTCAAAGGATTGGGAACAAGAGGCCACAGATTTAAAGTAATTGGCAAAAGAAGCAATGGCAACATCAGGAAAAGCTTTTTCACGCAGCAAGTGCTTAGAGTCTGGCATGCAGTGCCTGAGAGCGTGGTGGATGCAGGTTCAATTGAGGAATTCAAGAGGGAATTGGATTGTTATCTGGAAAGGGAAGAATGTGCAAGGCCAAAGGGAGAAAGTGGGGGATTGGCAGTAGGTAAATTGCTCCTATGGAGAGCTAGCATAGACATGACTGGCTGGATGACCTTTTTATTATTTATTTGTTCATGGGATGTGGGCATCTCTGGCCAGGCCAGCATTTATTGCCCATCCCTAATTGCCTTTGAGAAGGTGGTGGTGAGCACTCTCTCTAATGCTTTCATGTGGCACCTTATTGAATTCTTTTAAAAATCCAAATGTCCTACTTCTGCTGGCTCCTCTTTATCTACCCTGTTGGTTACATCCTCAAATCCTTGCCTTTCAGAGGACAAGAAAAAGACTGTAGGGTACATTTTGCCTCTGGTCACTAATATGAATCATAATTTTGCCATTTTATGCTCTTCAAGTCCTTCCTAACTATTCAAGAAATATAAATGTTTGGAATTTGCCGGGGCAGGTAAAATGGAGTGCCCATTAAGACATTTTCCTGTACCCCTTAGTTCAAAAATATTTTGCTCTATAAGTTGCTGGAAATGCAAATTGCTAACAGCTCAGCAAGAGTAATGGTCTCTGTGATCTTGGTGAAAAACTGGAATAGCAGTGAATGTTTTTATCCAGTGTGGTGATGATTGCCTGGCACTGATGTGGCATGAATATTACAGTTTATTGGCCAATGACTATATGAATGCAGCAACTTCATGAAACTCACAGGGAGGTAAAGCACATACCTTTTTTCCCAAGCTAACAGCAGATTGTCCGGCAACTTGTGGCAATCGTAATTCATGGGGTATCTCTTCATCACCACAAATTGCTGAATGATTTGCATGTTAACAAGGATGCGCATCATTCATCCAGTTATTGTTTAGCAAATTCCAGCTCAATATGTTACATTAGTAAAAGCAACTTATAAGTATACATTTTGCTGTGTTATCTTAGCTGTTTGGATACATACTCTTTACTCCTGATTTAGATTCTCGGACTCAATTATTTGTCGATTCTCTTTATTACTTGTAATAATAAAAGCAGATAACTGTCGGTGCAACCTATCGTGGCAAGTCTAATGCAAAATATTTAATCTTGTACCTTTTTTATACCAACCAAACAGTAGCCCCGTCTTTGTTCTCCAAAACAGCTTGTGGATACACAGTTGACTGTTTGAGAAAGGATTATTGTGCAAGAGGAGAAAAACTAAGGCCAAGCATGTTGGATGTTAGCCCATGTGTTAAGTATGAATTGATTCTGGGGGGAGGATTTTGCCCTTGTCGGGTGGGCTGGGTCAGGTGGAGGTGGTCAGGAAGCCGACTGCCACCCACGATTGGGGCTGGACTGAGAGTTCATGCTGGCCGGCCAACTAAGACCTGCATGTGTACAGGTGGGCGCAGAAAAAGCTCCCTGAGGTACAGTTGCTGCTCAGGGACCCGAAAATTTTGAAATATTAAAAATAAAGATTTTTAAAATGTTATAAGACATGTCTCTTCATGTGATGCTGTCACATGAGCAGGGACATTTTTTTAATGAAATGTTAACATTTTTATTTTATTTTTAAATTGCTGTTGGAAACCTCATCCCGCCCGTGGATGAGGTTTCCTAAAAAGTGCAAAGGCCGCTTGGCCTTTTCGCCTGCCCACCAACCGTAAGGTTGGATGGGCAGCGAAAAATAGCATTTAATTTAAATCTTTAATGGCCTTCATAGGCCTTTTACTTGTCGATAGGCGTGTTACACACATCCACTGACTGAAATATTGTGTGAGTGCGTGATGACATCGGGTCGCTTGCCCGACATTATTGCGCGGCATTTTACACTTGGTTGGATTGGGCATATGCCCAACTGATGAGCGTTATATTCAGGCCTTGATGTTAGAAAAGCCAACGTTTGGTTGAAGCATCAAGACACTAAACAGCTTGCAAGTTGAATTTGCTTTGGTGTGTTTACAGTTTAATTATTGGCATCAGTGAGGGGTGGATAGCTAGACCAGCTATGCTTTTGCCAGTTTTAAGGACGTGGTGATGAATTTGAGCTGAAATGGACTGAGATTAAGAAGATGATTACTCCAACATACCGGCCAGGATTCTGTCAGGCCATTGGGCGCGTTGCCCACTGGTCAGAGAACTGGCAGGGAACCCCCATCAGTTTCGTGGGGTGGCATTTTTAAGTGGTCATTGTTGTGTCTGAGCTCCCTGCTGGTGAAGGTCCTGCCCACCAGGAGCTACAAGCAGCTCCAGTTGCTGACAGCACCACCAAGGGCAGTGCCAGCTGGCAGCAATTCACCCACCAGAGGCCCAGGATCACTGCGGGACATCAGGTCAAGGGTGAGTGAAGGTGGGATAGGATTGCGCGAGAGGCAGGGCAGGGGAGCCAGAAGCAAGGCCAGGGGTGGTGGCTTTTAGCAGGCACCCCCTTCCCGATGCTGGGTCCCTTGGTCAGACATGGAGTACCCAACTACGAGGGACACACCCCACCCCGAGAGGCCACTGGCAAACCCTGAAGAGGCCTTCGGAGGGCCCCAAGCAGCCATCACCCATTGTTTTAATCTCTGAGCCACCATTTCATCGCAATGGGTTCAGGGATAATGGGTGTCAAGGCCCGTTAGTGAGTCTAATTGCCATTCTACTGTCATCAGCCGAAAATCCTGCCTCAGCCCCTTCTTCACTCCAATTTAACTGGGGGAGGTTTTGCTGCTGCCGGGAGACTGATGCAGGGTCTTTCCCATGATTAAGCGGGCCCAGCCACCATGTTCCCCTCTGTGACGGCCAGTATAAAGTACCAGCACCCAGTGTGTTGTGTTTGTTCCTGAGGGAGGATCGTGTGAGTTTTCAGGCTTGAAGAAACTCGTTCTGTATAATCCACAATCTTTCTGATGAGCCATTGGGTCAGTTGCTTATTTGCTTAATTGTGCTGTACATAATCAGCACGACATTGTTACGAAATTTACAGCACTGTAAGGTGTTTGGTCACCTTAATAGTCGCAGCTTATGTTGTTGGATTCTTCCAATGTGATTTTGTCACAACAATTTATGGCATTTTATTTGATTCTAGTATGTCCTGTTATGAGAACCCAGTTTTCAAGCTGAGAACAGATTTATAACTAGTGATAAACCCTTAATTGCAACTGAAAATAGGTATTATCCAATGACAATAAAAACAAAAATTCTTCGTTATTTCCAGTATTTAAACTTTTGTAATTATATGCATGTCTGCCTAAATTGAGGAATCACCCACGCTTGCAATAGATTAAACATTAAACAATATCAGATCAACTATTAGTTGGCTTGTGACACAGTCCCACTTTCCTGAAGTGAATCAGACTGACATTTCCACTTCCCACATTTCTCTCCTAAACGGGATTCAGAAAGTAGCATAAATTCCTTTATCAACACTTTTATAGTAGATCAGCATTTATGAACTGACATCTGGCACTTAACTATTAAATTTGGCTCCTTTCTCTTGGAGCGGAATCATAAACCTTTGGTATCAAAGTGGCTTAGAATATTTTTATTAATAATTTTCTTCTCTTTTCCGCTGACCCTAATTTCTCTTCGTTGTTCTTTGACATGGAATTCAGGCTTATTCAGATATCGTGTTTCTCCTTGGCGGCCATGGGTGAAGATGCTGACAAGCGGCAATGCTTAGCCAGGTGGACTCGCTCCCTCTCCTCACCCCTCAAGAGGAAATGTCCTGCTACTCTTTACTTCTACACTCACTGACCGAACCTGGCCATAAACAGACCATAATTCTTAATTTGTCTCAATGGTGTTCACAAAATGGCTACATAGGTGTGTCCACACTTCAAAGGAATTTATTGGCCATGAGGTACTTTTGATGTGTAGGGAATCTGTTAGGACAGGACGTAAGCACAGGTCTTCATTATTCCCTCACATTTTTCCTCTTCTTTCCTTCCAAAAACCTAAACTTGAACATAAAACATCTCCCTTAGCAGCCCAGTATCTTAACTGCCTACTCTTTCAAACCTCATGCGTGGGCTATCTCTGGTCCTAGTTGGTGATCAACAGTTAATTGTCTATTCATTAGCTAATCAACACACACACACACACTTTTGGAGGCTGAGTATTGTAAGCAGTTTCCATTCCTGGTCCCCTGCTACAATGGTTCTTGGACTTTAGGATTTTATAGAGAACAAAATGGCTCAGACACAGGGTTCGGCTCAACTACAAGCTTACTGTTTATTAGAAATAAATGTCCTAATGCCCTAATACAAAACTCTGAGCTGGTTTAAACGACATAACAACTCGCTTGGTTCATCCGATTTAAATCCCTCCATGATTCGACCTCCCAACCATGACACACAAAGTCACCATGACTTATTATGAAAAACATTTACTGGAAAAAAACCACAGGCAAAACCCCATGTTTCTACCCCAGCTGTACTTAGTTCAGACCCCGGCCCCCTGGATTTGGCCATTACCCTTAAGTTATTCTAACCTCAGCCCCAATACCCCTTGGATTTGGCTGATAATTTACAATCCTCCACAAGGTTGGTCCTTCCAGTGAGAACTGTAGGTCTGTGAGCCAGGTTGACCCTTCCTGATCCTTCCTCTTGACTGCAGGACCGCTCTTGTCCTTTTTATGATGAACCTTATCGAAATATCATGAGCACACTTGCTGAGCCCATCCTGCTGGATGGTAAGTGCCTCTTTGATCCTTCAAGTCTGTTCCAGGCAGATCTACTCAGTGCTAATGTTGTTTCCGCAACTGAAAATAATGAATCCCACCAAGGTGAGGTATCCCTGGCTCCAAAGCTGATCTTTATGTGAAAGGTTGCTCTCGTTCCGTGACAGGAGTGAATGGATGTTGTCTGGGGCCATTTGGTTGTGATAATGGCCTCCTTCATTTCTTAATTCAATTACATGACGATAGTCATCCTGTGTTCACTGCTGTGACGATGTCTTAAATTCCAGTCTTTTTAATAGCATCCATTCTGTTGTGATGTTGGAATGCCTGAGATTAACCCCCGCCCCACAATGTAGCCCTGCCTCGGTGTGTTTTGTTTTGAGGCTGGGCTTCCGTTCACTGTACTTGTGTCTGTAAGGGTTTGGGGTTCTTCCATCATGTTTTATACAGCCCAGTTGCAGAGGACTCTGATCCCACAGTATTTTAATGAATTGTGCAGAAGAGAAACTTTGTGTCTCACAATACTGCATCGTCATTTTGGATAGCTGCTGAGAGTTTCTGGATATATGACCTGTACTTGGGCAAAGTGCTTATTATGCCATCTAAAGTGTCAAAGTCTGAGCCCTACAGCTGCAGTTATCCCTCTGCTCATGTCATACTGATTTGGTGTTGAAAAGCCACAGATCCTCTTAGGAATTCATCTTTGAATCAGTAGCATCTTAACCATAAAGTTGTTGCTTTATCTGATTCTAATATATATTATAGGCCAAATTTAAGAGAGTAATGCAGCTGTTTCATGCAAACAGTGAAGTAGGAATGTATATCTCAAGTTCAGATTCAAATATCATTCTTGAGTCATTCAATAAAGAACTAACTTTTCAAATGCTTTTTTGCATGTTATAATCCTCAATAAAACCCTGGGATCAATTATTTCAACTGTATCTAATTAGTTATAGTTTCATATTCTCTCTATTTTTTACTGGGACAATCATCATAAAATCTCTATCTACAATGAGCTTTTGCATAAGGAATTCTACGCACAGCTTTATTGTTTTATTATTTGGTACATGTATAGCACTGAACCTCTAACCACAAGTACAGATAATAGATATGTAATGTTCTATTCTTTCCCACAGGTCAATACTGAAGTCACAAGAAGGAAAAAGAGGGACAGTACTAATGACACAGCCTATGGAAATGATTCATTCACAATTGATTTATTGTTTAATTATGAGATGAAGATTGCTGCCATTTATACAAGCTTGCAGTATGGATCACTTATTCGCTTTTCTATTTGCTGATCATTGCTGTGTGAAGAAATTAACACAGTGTTATAGCTTCTCAATTAGACCAAATACTTTTTGTACATTTTCACTTACGCAATTAAATGTAAACCCTAGGATAATGTTGATGTGACACTATTGCAATAATAGGCCTTCTTAACTGAAAAGACGACTGATGCATTGTTTGAAAAAAAACCTTTATGGGATTATTGTGATATTTTGCATGGATCAGTTAGTTTAGAATTTTCAGACAGCTGAGTGCTATTATTTCCCCATTATAATAATTTGTTTAATTAGTTTGTTATAATTTTATTCGAGACATGGCACATGTAAAATAAAGTACAATGTACAGTGGGATAATTGAGCTCTATCCCACTTTGGTGAAGAGTCATACAGGTTCCAGTAATAGTTTGGAACAATAGATGATGTACTAAAAGGCATGATAGAAAGATGGGGATAGATGAAGTTCATGAGAGAGAGAGAGAAAGAGAGAACAGTTCATCTGGTAGGAGGATTTTTTGAATCCAACGTATTACTGCCCACTGATGTTGCCTTTATGCTGTTTAATGAATGATTTTGGAATGAGGATGGAGTACAGTAAAAGCTGTAATTCTGGTTGACATTATTATGTTGGTCCTTTAATGAAATGATTTTGAATTAAGGAACCTTTTGTAAATATTGGCCAAATGACTGACAAAGCAACAATTGAAACCTTGCATACTAAATCAGAGTAAACAGCAGCTTCAACACAGTCTGGATCACTGATTACAGCCGTTTCAGTGAGTGCACACCATGTAGTTCAGGGTTTGTCACTTTAATTCATCACTGACCTGCAAATGAAGTCAGTTTTGCTTTTACTGTTTGTTACATAAATGTTAAAATGTAATTATTTCTCATAATTAAACATTGTTGATTTCTGAAAATGTTTGTTTAAAAGAAATGTTTGAATCATATTTCATTTTCAAATTTTATACATGTTTTAGTGAATTGATTATGGAATGAAATCCATAGAAGCAAGAGGCAGATATGTAATGATAACTGCTGATTAAAAACTTTGAATCCTACGTATAAGTTTTACTTAATTTTATTCATGTCATTATTTCAAAACTTAATTTAATAATTGATTAATAATGACTCAAATTTATGATTTGCCTTCAGTGCAAGTTGTATACTAAAATATATCTAAATTTATGTTCAAAAATGTAAGTTGACATTGTAATGCCGCTTTTTGTATGACGCACAAGATATCATTCAACATATTTTGCAACTCTAACAGATATTTTTTATATGAACAGAATATCCCGTCATTTATTATGGAGTTTTACATAACCTGCTATTTTCTTCAAACCATTTTTCGTAGATTTTGGATAATCACTTAACCTCATACATAATTCTGAAGTAGAAGCTAAAAGCAACATGCTGGAAATAAAAACATCAAACAATAACAGTGTGAAAGAAAAGTTAAGCTTTGGATCAAACACTTCGGTGTCAGCTGCATCTAAAATTCAATGCTGTTCCGATATTGTATAATTTGTAACAGTTACACTTAGTCACACATCATATTCACAGCATTAATGGGCGCAAGTTGGCTCTTAAGTCTTTGTATCATAATTTATTGCAGTTTAGCCCACTCTAGATGACCCCGGTTGTTTCACACTGATATTTTCTTTGTCACAATAAGTGATCTTGGAGGAATTGAGTTTTTGGTCTATAAAACGCAGGCGTTAAGATATTCATCAGAAAAGATGCTAGAAGGGTAAAAGTTCTGAAGAGAGAATTGGGCTGTTTGAGCTTTTCACCACCACAGCTACATTCTGCCCTTGTATCACCTGAAAACACATCAGGTTCCACATTAACAGTGATGACATCCAGCTCTACTTAGCAGCTCTCTCCACACTTCAATTTCCTCAAAATTGGCAGACTGAATGAGCAGAAATTTCCTCCAGTTACATATTGGGAAGACCAACGTCATTGTCTTTAGAGATAAAAATTAAAAAACTTCGGATGCTGGAAATCCAAAACAAAAAATAAAAAACACCTGGAAAAACTCAGCAGGTCTGGCAGCTTCGGCGGAGAGGAACACAGTTGACTTTTCGAGTCCGTATGACCCCATGAGTCATGAGGATTCGAAACGTCAACTGTGCCCCTCTCCGCCGATGCTGCCAGACCTGCTGAGTTTTTCCAGGTATTTTTTATTTTTTGTTTTGTCATTGTCTTTAGACCTTGCCACGAACTCTAATCCTTAGCCACCAACACCATCCCTCTCCTCAGCAACTGTCTGAGGCTGAACCTGACTGTTTCCAACCTTGGTGTCATATTTGACCCTGAGATGGGTTTCTGACCACATAACTGTGCTGTCACTAAAATCACCATAACATCACCTGACTCCATACCAGCCTCAGCTCAACTGTTGCTAAGAACCTTATCAGTGCCTTTAATAGCCCTAGATTTGACTATTTCAATCCATTCCTAGCTGGCCTCCCATCTTCTACCCTCTATAAACTTAAGCTCATGTCTGCTGTCTGTCCTAACTTTTAACAACTTCCACTCACTTTTTTGTTTTGGATTTCCAGCATCCGCAGTTTTTTAATTTTTATCTCTAAAGACAATGATGTTGGTCTTCCTAATATGACTCATTGACTTACACTGGCTCCCAGTTGAGCAGCACCTTTCATCCTAGTTGTCAAACTTTTGTTTGATAATGTCTTGTGAAGCACTTGGGTGTGCTTTACTGTGTTAAAGGCACTGTGCAAACATTAGCTGCTGCTGTTGTTGAGGGGGTAACCAGCAGAGCAATTCAAGATTATGAAGAGTTATTATAAGGGATGTCTAATGACACGTCAGCCAGATAGTAACAGAGGAGATTGGAAACTATGTCTTATACTGAGCATGGTTAGAATGGGATTTCTCTGCCACAAAATGTGGTTGAAGCAGAGTCGATGTGGATACTTTAAAGACAATTAAACAGGTGCTTAAAAAAATAGTCTTAACGATATGGGGCAGGGAACAGAATGTGGAACTAAATTAGGTGGAATATGGGGAAAAGTGATCTGGATTATCTGTTCCTGCTCACTCCACAGCAGACTCCCAGAGTTACCCATGGTTTACTTTTCCTACATCTTAAAATATTTCACAAATCTCCTGCCCTTTGCGTTAGAATTTTTTCTAAGAAATAGGCCTTTTACATGATTGACAGTATTTCATATCGTATGAAGACAATGCTAAAGATTTATCCCAAAAGGCCTGCATCAAAATATATCTGTTAGCTTGCATCATAAAACACGTAATGCTGTCCTTATCTAATTAGCCAATTCTTCTCCATAGAAACAAAGTTCATGTTAGGACTTTGGTAATTTTTTTAAAAAGGCCCTTTGGTCTAACAAGTAGATTGAGATCAATTTAATCTCATCAAGTCTGCCAACACAAAACTAGTTGAACAAAAATCAAGCTAAGGAAAACTATTTTCCAGTACTGGTGTGTTTAAGGTTAAACTTGCAAGATATTATCCTCAAGACAATTACTATTTTGAAGAAGTTTATTAATTCTGTTCCAATCCTAAAGCCAAGTGTTAATTAAATTGTTAGCTACTCTATCACCCAACCAGTAAATCTTGTACATTTGACTTCGTTATCTTACACATGGTCTTTTAACAGGATCCAAAGAGGCAGCTGGATAACCCTGGTCTCTTTATAACCATTAAACAGCCTCTCCAGACTGAACAAAGTGTTGAGTCAAAATAATGCTTTTAAAGAATTTTTATTACTAAAATATAAGTGACAAAATAATTATTTCATGCTGAACAATTATTTCATGAATATTCTATTTATTTGGTAATTTTGGAATTGAACATTTCTTTCAGATTTACACGGGTTTCATAAGACAGATTCGGTTAGTGCATTGTTTAGTGACTTTGCGGTCCACATGATGAATCTCAAAGATTAAACTCTAATTTGATGACAGAATGAAGTCATTACAATGTTAGATTCAAAATACATAAATCACTTGCCAACTGTGTCCATAATTTTACGATTGTTGTCGGCCTGCATCCACTGATTCTCATTCTTGGCAATCTCGATCATTTCCCTCAAGATGTGAAATGTCAGATCCAAGGAGTTGGGTGGGTCAGCGGGTCTCTTGGAACGTCTCGCAAAGGTTGCTATCATATCTTGGTTAGCTTTTTGGGCGGACATGAGGCTTTTTGCATTTAAGGAAATATCACGGAGGAAACGACTGGCTTCTTTAGCAAAGACATCTTTCACCATCTGCAGGTAATCTGGAGGTAGCTGAGAGTGAATCATCATGTACTTGGGGTTTTGCCCCAAAGACTGGAGTAACTTTTCCTGCAGATTGTAGGAAAGAGGCAAATCATTTTCTTCATCAGTGGCTGTGTTGACATTGGGATCGTGGATGTCGAAGACTCTCAGATCTGCGGCACGACACACAGCTGGGGGGATGCGAGTGGCAAGTAGTAAACAGGCTGCAAGGAAGATCAGGGGAGCTGGCATCATGCTGGATCGAAATCTGCAAATAAAGACATGAGAGTCTGAGTTATAACAAAGACTGTTGCAGCGAAAATACGTTTTCTTTAGTATAGCAGCACTTAGTTTTTAAAGAGGTAAAGAGTTCATACATTGATTGCAATTATTGCAATTTATTTTAATATTCTACTGTAAAGCATTTAAATATATAGTAATACCATGAAATATCTAACAGGCAAATGACATCTAAAAATAATAAATTATTTGAATAATTGGTTGGTTTAGGATATTTTTTGGTTTATGTATATTTGATGAAAATAAATGAAAGGAGCTGCTTGTGTCATTTTCTACTGCTTACTCAGACCTCATTACTATTTTGTTACTTTGGATATAGACTTAGTGCAGACTTTAAGAGCTGTGCAGAAATGGAGAATGCCCTGTTAATTCTGATGCACAAAAACATTACTCCTTAAGGCATACTTTGTGCTTTAGAGTTAAACTCTACACTAGGAAATTGTATCCTGTAGGGATTTCCTGTTTTGGAATTCTTGCCAATTTTGTCAGTAAGAGGAAATTCGCTGCTTACAAATTAACTGAAGGAGCTGTACTTAACGATAAACTTGTCGATTACTATAGATTAGAAATATTAATTCTGCAATGTTGAGTTTATAGATGCATATAACTTTCACTAACTGTGTTGATGCAAATATTAGCAATCATTATGCTTAAATGTACATATTCTTTAAATATATGGAATTTCAAAAGACAAAATTGTACTTCATCTGCTGCTGATAGGAATATTTTCAATGTATATTGTCATAAATACACACCAACATGAGAGGATTTTTAACACTTATTGGAGTTATACAGATTTATGTGTACTTTATTAAGCCATGGTTGGGATTTAAATACACTCCATCAGTGGAAACCACTTGCACTATTTACAGGGTAGAATCCAAAGCATAGTGTTACATATATTTTAAATATTAGTTACTTCTATAAGTAAGGTACTGTGATGCTTTAAACCCACTAATTAAAAGGAGCTGAAGTAGTGTAGAAGTAAAGCAAACCACAAGATAAAGAGAATACCCTAAATGTTGTCAATCTGAACAAAGTACAGAAAATTACAGCAGGAATTAAATAAGAAGTTTTGGGTAGGATCCTTCATCACTGGAAGGTCAGATGAAAGGTCTCATCTAAAACAACAATCCATCATCCTCTTTCAGGCACTGGTGACATGCACCTTTTCAACATTCTCTGTTTTTACAGCAGTTTTCATGTCACTTATTTTTGGCTTGCTATCATTCTATCCTTCAACAATAAATAAAATGACCATCACCACAAAAGAGTTTAAAGAGAAGCTGACACAGATCAAAGATATGTTGAATCTCGGAAAAAGACTTTTGAATGAAGTGGATGCAATTGAGAAAACCCCTGAAACACAATTGTATCTATTGATTTACAGAACAAAACATATACTTATGTGAAATGTTGAACTTGCCTTGTAAAAATGTTCTTGTGCTGACACATTTTGCATTAGCATAGATTAACCAAAACACCCAGACAATATCCTGCCTCATCTTCACAAAACATTTGTAAAAATATCCAGATTTTTAATTGTAATATCAAGCTGTAGTCACAAAAGAAACTCTTTTTTCTGTAGAATAAAAGGCATTGAAGTGGTGGAAAATTTGAGCGTAGAATGATTTGTCACTGTCTTGAATTTTCCAACCTTTTAAAAATTAGGAGTTATAAAGTCTACATAAAGGTTTAAATATAGGCCACAATGGGGCAGAATTGGGAGGCACTGGCATAGTGGTATTGTTGCTGGACTAGTAATCCAGAGACCCTGGATAATGCTCTGGGGACACAAGTTTAAATCCTGCCATGGCAGATAGTGGGATTTGAATTCAATAAAAGTCTGGAATTAAAAGATGGTGGATGAATTAAAAAAAAAGAATTGTGGAGCTTTGGAAACACACTGATAGGTAGTACTTTGTGGATGCTTACATCTCTATGAATATCAAAAGCTATAATTTTTTTTATTATTCATTCACGGGATGTGGGCTTTATTGGCTGGGCCAGCATTTATTGCTCATTCCTAATAGCTCATGAGAAGGTGGTGGTGAGCTGCCTTCTTGGACCGCTGCAGGCCATGTGGTGTAGGTACACCCACAGTGCTGTTAGGGAGGGAGTTCCAGGATTTTGACCCAGTGACAGTGAAGGAATGGCGATATATTTCCAAGTCAGGTTAGGGATTGACTTAGAGAGGAACTTCCAGGTGGTTGTGTTCCCATCTATCTGCTGTCCTTGTCCTTCTAGATGGTAGTGGTCGTGGGTTTGGAAGGTGCTGTCTAAGAAGCCTTGGTGAATTCCTGCAGTGCATCTTGCAGATGGTACACACTGCTGCTACTGTGCGTCAGTGGTGGAGGAAGTGAATGTTGGTGGATGTGGTACCAATCAAGCGGGTTGCTTTGTCCTGGATGGTGTCCAACTGCTTGAGTGTTGTGGGAGCTGCACTCATTCAGGCAAGTGGGGAGTATTCCATTACGCTCCTGGTTGTGCCTTGTAGATGGTGGACAGGCTTTGGGGAGTCAGGAGGTGGGTTACTTGTTACACGATTCCTAGTGTCTGACCTGCTCTTGTAGCCACAGTATTTATATGGCTAGTCCAGTTCAGTTTCTGGTCAATGGTAACCTCCAGGATGTTGATAATGGGGAATTCAGTGGTGATAATGCCATTGAATGTTAAGGAGCAATGGTTAGACTCTCCCTTGTTGGAGATGGTCATTGCCTGACACTTATGTGACACGAATGTTACTTGCCACTTGTCAGCCCAAGCCTGGATATTGTCCAGGACTTGTTGCATTTTGACATGGACTGCTTCAGTATCTGAGGAGCCACGAATGGTGCTTAACAAATCACCAGCGAACATCCCCACTTTTGACCTTATGATGGAAGGAAGGTCATTGATGAGGCAGCTGAAGATGGTTGGGCCGAGGACACTACCCTGAGGAACTCCTGCAGTGATGTCCTGGAGCTGAGATGACTGACCTCCAACAACCACAACCATCTTCCTTTGTGCTAGGTATGAATCTAACCAATGGGGAGTTTCCCCTCCCCTCCACTGATTCCCATTGATTCCAGTTTTGCTAGGGCTCCTTGATGCCACACTCGGTCAAATGCTGCTTTGATGTCAAGGGCAGTCACTCTCACCTCATCCTGGGAGTTCAGCTCTTTTGTCCATGTTTGAATCAAGGCTATAATGAGGTCAGGAGCTAAGTAACCCTGGTAGAATCCAAACTGGACAGCAGTGAGTAGGTTATTGCTAAGCAAGTGCCGCTTGATAGCACTGTTGATGACCCCTTCCATTATTTTACTGATGACTGAGAGTAGACTGAAGGGGCAGTAATTGGCCGGGTTGGATTTGTCCTGCTTTTTGTGTACAGGACATACCTGGGCAATTTTCCACATTGCCTAGTAGATGTCAGTGTTGTAGCTGTACTGGAACAGCTTGGCTAGGAGTGCGGCAAGTTCTGGAGCACAAGTCTTCAGTACTATTGCTGGAATGTTGTCAGGGCCCATAGCCTTTGCAGTATCCAGTGCCTTCAGCCGTTTCTTGATATCACATGGAGTGAATCGAATTGGCTGAAGACTGGCATCTGTGATGCTGGGGACCTCCGGAGGAGGCTGAGATGGGTCATCCATTTGGCACTTTTGGCTGAAGATTGTAGCAAATGACTTATCTATTGCACTGATGTGCTGGGCTCCCCAGTCATTGGGGATGGGGATATTTGTGGAGCCTCTTCCTCAACTGGGTTGTTTAATTGTCCATCACCATTCACGACTGGATGTGGCAGGACTGCAGAGCTTAGATCTGATCAGTTGGTTGTGGGATCACAGCTCTGTCTATCACTTGCTGCTTATGCTGTTTGGCATGCAAGTAGTCCTGTGTTATAGCTTCACCAGGTTGACACCTCATTTTTAGGTATGCCTGGTGCTGCTCCTGGCATGCCCTCCTGCACTCTTCATTAAACCAGGGTTGATCCCCTGGCTTGATGGTAATGGTAGAGTGGGAGATATGCCAGGCCATGAGGTTACAGATTGTGTTCGAGTACAATTCTGCTGCTGATGGCCCACAGTGCCTCATGGATGCCCAGTCTTGAGTTGCTAGTTCTGTTTGAAATCTATCCTATTTAGCATGTGGTGGTGCCACACAACGTGATGTGGAGGCGAAGTTCCGCCTTCAAGTACTGTGCAGTGGTCACTCCTACCGATACTGTCATGGACAGATGCATCTGCAGCAGGCAGGTTGGTGAGGATTAGGCCAAGTATGTTTTTCCCTCTCGTTGGTTCCCTCACCACCTGCTGCAGACCCAGCAGCTATGTCCTTTAGCACTCGGCCAGCAGTGGTACCACCGAGCCACTCTTGGTGATGGACATTGAAGTCCCCCACCCAGAGTGCATTTTTGCATCTCACCATTGCCACCCTCAGTGCTTCCTCCAAGTGGTGTTCAACATGGAGGAGCACTGATTCATCAGCTGAGGGAGGTGGCGGGGGGTGAAGGGGGAGTTGTGGGTGGGTGTAGGTGGTAATCAGCAGAAGGTTTCCTTGCCCATGTTTGACCTGATGCCATGAGACTTGAGAGTTGATGTTAAGGGATTCCTTCCTCCTGACTGTATACCACTGTGCTGCCACCTCTGCTGGCTCTGTCCTACTAGTGGTGATGGGATGGTGATGTTTGCAAGATCCTGAGTATGACTATGTCAGGCTGTTGCTTGATTAGTCTCTCCCAATACTGGCTCTAGCCCCCAGATGAGAGTTTGCCTTCTAGTTCGATGCCGGGAGGTGCGTCCAGTTTCACTCCTTTGAACTCTGTAGCTGTTGAAGAGTCAACATTGCTGTGGGGTTTGGGGGTCACACGCAGGCCAGCAGATTTCCTCCCCTAAAGGACATTAGTGAACCAGATGGATCTTCACAACAATCAGCAGTGGTTTCATGGTCATCTAATTCCAGATTTTTATTAGATTCAAATTCCAACATCTGCTGTGGAGGGATTCAAACACAGCTCCCTAGAGGATTACCCTGGGTCTCTGGATATTCCAGCGACAATACCACTATGCCATCACCTTATCACTTGAGAACAAAATTTGGAGAGCAGTGAGTGTATTACACTACACTTACTAATACTACACATCCTTAATCATGAGCTGGCCATACTGTGGTGAGAAAAAAAGACCTGGGAGGGCAGTAGTCATGGGAGACTCAAACCCAACTACCTGGGCTGAGACTATCATCCATCAGTGAGGTTGTGACCATGATGTCTATCTGATCCACCAACACATGTAGGGAGTTTTTGTAATGTACAAGTAGCAATGCTCAACTGTTATGACACAGGAACCTCCCAGGCACCTCTTGGGAGCCATTCACTTTCCTCTTTACTGTTCCATTAACTAATAACAAGTCCTGTATTGCCACGAAGTTCATTAAATCCAGTCGCAAGCTAGCACTGAAAAAAGGGATGTCAAGTTTTGAAGATCTCCTTTTGTCAAATTACAGAACTGACTATTTTCTTTCAAAATTTTCAAATCCTCAACTGCCTTTTTGAATGGAACATGTCTTTTCTCTTCCATTCAGCAACACATGACAGACTTAAGCAATGGTAACAGTAAATTAATTTTATTAATTTGTAGCACTTTGAGAGTTTGATATATGTTGTGTTTGTCCTTTGTGTGACGTAAATTTGTGTGTGTAGGTTCTAGAAGTTCTTTTCTTTTATATGAGTTATCACTGGTGGGTGACTGCAGAGCCCCCAGCTGGATCAGTGGCAAAGCTGCACCTTTTCTGTTCATCTATGCTACTGATGGAGACCAGCTCCTTGAAGATAAAATAGTGACCATTTCAGAATCCTACCTTTAGCTCCAGCAATGCAAACTGGTGAAATTCACAGTTAAACTTGGAGATGAGTGGAGCAGGACAAGTCAAGTTGGAGAACTAACCAGGAGTCTACAGAAGAATTGGATAAAATCTGGAAATGTGAAAAATAGTAGCAAATTGTCTTCATGCAAATGTAATGTACTGCATCTTTAGGGGTAAAAGGGTGCCAAAGGTATACTATAAATAAACTGGAAATAACTAACTGTTAACTGGAAAAGGGGTTTGAGTGATAGAAGATTTTCCAATTGATGCAAAAAATCTACCTCACCAATATCAAAACTTGTATTTTTAGAGCATTTTAATGTAATAAAACATCTCAAGGGCAGCAGAGACACGTGGAACAACATCACCTGGAAGTTCCCCTCCAAGCCACTCACCATCCTGACTTGGAAAAATATTGCCATTCCTTTACTGTCACTGGGTTAAAATCCTGGAACTCTCACCCACAGTGCTGTTAGGGAGGACCTACAACATAGCGGCTGCAGTGGTTCAAGAAGGCAGCTCACCATCACCTTCTCAAGGGCAATTAGGGATGGTCAATAAATGCTAGCCAGTGGAACCCACATCCCATGAATGAATAAGATTAAAATCACAGGAAATTATAAAGCAAAATTTGACTCTGAGCTAAGTAAGGAGATATTAGTGCAGATAATAACAAGTTTAGTCAAAGAGGTAGGTTTTAAGGAGGTATTGATGCTGTATCTTTCAAGGTCATAGGAATCAAGTGACATCTCAATGAATTAGCAAATAGCACACATGACCCCTTTGCTTAAACAAAGGTGCAAGGGTTAAATCTTAATTTCAGAAATGGATTGTGGGGAAAGGGCAGGTTCTGTTAATGTGAGCTATTATGGGTTCAGAAGGAACAGGCCACGTCTGATCAATTTACTGGCGTTCTTGCTGGTCTGTTTTCAGATAACGCCAAATTAGATGCATTAAGAAAGAAAAAGAGAGTTTACATTTATAGAACACTTTTCCTGTCCTCAGGATGTCTCAAAACACTTTAAAGTCAATGAAGTACTTTTTAACTAAAGCCATTGTTGTAATGTGGGCATCTTACTTATGCTAGCAAACAACATTGAGCTAAATAACCAGATGATCTTTTTTGATGTTGTTAGTCGATATTGGCCAAGTTACCCTTACTCTGCTTTCAAATAGTGCAGTGGAAACTTTTAGATCCACGCAACAGGGCCGATGAGGCCTTACTTTAAGGCCTGATCCCTTTTCCAACAGTACTGCACTGAATTCTCAATCTAGATTGTGTGCTCATAGGACGCTTAACTCCACGGGCAGGATCTTTAGCTCAGCGGGTGGGCGCATAACCGACCCGGCCAAGCGTGAAATGATGCGTGTTGACTTTGGCCAAGCAAGCCGATGTCAACAAGCACTCTCGTGATAGTTCGGTCAGTGGGCGCATGCCAGAGCCGGCAGCGAAGTGAGATTACATATTAAATAGCAATATACTTGACGTAGCAGCAAAGATTGTAAACCGAATCCTTGAATGTTCACAGGTGGAGGTCCCCCAGCCTATTGCTTCTGTGTCAGCTCTATCTTAGAGCAATTAAAATTAATACCACTCCCTTCTTCTGCTTCAAACATTATCATCTTCTCTCTTGAAAATAGTGTAATAGCCACAGCCTCACATCTTCCCTGTACCAAAGCGTTCTTTACTTTAACAGGCTTTCTGCATCAGGTCTGAGGGTTTTGGTGACGTAATTGTTAAAACCAACAGTTCAAAGTTTGTACACAGTGAAGAAAACAAATAAAATCTTACAGCATTTGGGTAAGGGTTGACTGAAGTTGAAGGAAGTGGTGTTGAAGTTGTATTTGGCCTTGATGAGACGACATCTGGAACATGCTGTTCAGCTCAATCTCAATATTACAGCAAATGTATAGAATTTGTGGGGGAGCAGAAGACCAAAAAGAGAATATGATTTTAGGTTTTGAGGAATGTTTGCCTTCCCTTGGACTTTACTCTCTCTGAGAAGATATTGATAGAGGGATAAGATTTACACAGTGTGAAGAATTTGGAACAAAGAATGCTTTTCTATTGCACAGAAAGTCAAAAGAAATAGAAAATTCACAAAAGTTTATGAACATAAGAATTAGGGGCAGGAGGAGGTCATTTGGCTGCTTAAGTTTGCTCTTCCATTTGATAATGTCATGGTTGGATCTGATATTGAAAAAGAGGGTCATAGAATTGTAGAACATTTCATTAGGAAAGAGGATATAGGTTTATTAGTTCCAGAATCACAGGAGGGTAGCTTGAATGGGTGGGGAGATGCAGCAATGATCTTCTCCTGCTCATGATGGTATTGATGAGGCTAATCTGAATAATGTGGAACAAGGGAGGAAAGACTAAAACTGGCACGAAGGCAATAATGTCAGATAGAACTTTTTCGTACAAAGAATGATCAACACCTGCAATCATCTTCAGGGTAGAGGAGTGGAACAAAACAGTTTTTTTTTAACTAGACGATTAAAGTTCATGAATGCATTTTTTCTTTATTCTGGAGGGATATGCTAAATTGGGCCAATTAACCTCCATTCATCTAAAGATCTTGTAACTATTTACAAACTGAGTTGAAACTCACGCGCGTGATGTAGTTTTGAGTCCAATGGTTCCATTGCAACATTGAGTGTTGTCAAGGTGCATGGAAGTGATGGAACTGAGATCCACTACTTTAAATACCACAGATGTTGATGCATGTTCTATGGCAGGCTGCAGTATAGTCAATCATGGGAGTATTGAAGATGGCTATACATAAATGGGTTTTGGACTCCTGCACACCACCCAGGCCAGCTTCTAATGTTGAATATAAGATTACATATGATTACTCAACATGGAGCTAGTGCAGAAGAAAGCAAGCTAATTGATATTCCCATGCAATTGAGGAGAGATACTGCAGCAGTTTGGTCCTCTGTCATCAATGACCACCACTCTTACCCTTTCACTCACTTGTGATTGGTGTCTTTCCTTATGTCATTGATATAAAAACATCAGTATCAGTATTTCCCACATTGTGTTGGTGCATGCTTCAAGAAGGGGAAATGACAGTCAATGCTCAGTGTCTAGAGCTCTATTTGAATGCAAATAATATGAGTACAAAGGACAGATCCATTTTATTTGGGTATCGTATTTGATTACATTCTTTAACAAATTGTTTGAAACATTTTAAGGTAAGTATATTGTACAGGTTATGGAATGTCCAATTAACATGATACCAAAAATTGTTGTAATTGTCTTGATGAATACATCCAATTCTTTTCTGATATTCCATAACTGCCTTACCTTAGAATTTTTCTTTTAAATTTAAGGGCAGTGTTTTGAGTAATTGTTGACTTGGCCCATCAAGGCTGTTATCAACTTGATAACTGATTGTGTGTGTGTCAGTTTTATTCAATTGGTTGAAGTGCTGGCTCTGGGTCAGGTTTGTGTTTTGATTTCATAAATAAGGTTGCCACTACACTATAGTAATGAGGGAGTCTATAATCCATTGGTAACCATCATTATCTATGGGGCAGCCCTGCCACCCTACAAATTGCACTCCCATCTTTCAAAGTTATTGCAGTCAGCTCACCGAAAAAGGGTTTGCACCTTTGGTTCTGAGTGATTTTTCACCAGAATTCCACACTACAGCTGGATTCTCAAACTTTTTGAAATCACGTGGAGTCAAATATTTCATTTGCTGCTTCAAACATGTGGAAACAAAATTATTGCTGATTAGCTGCTACTTTTTCATCTCTATTTATGGATTTGCATTTCTCATTGTTGTCATGTAGGCCTTTCACACATTTACTTATAGTTCAGCTCACTATGAAAAACATGTATTTTCAGGAAAGAAAGGATGGTTTTCCTCCAGAAATTCTGGGAGCAGTTAAGAACATTGCTGATCTAAGAAGAGTACTATTTTGAACTGTCTAATCTACAAGCACATTTATCTTCGCATTATAGACTCTTTGGAGATACTGACTACTAATGTCACTGGATTAACTAATTTTAAATACACTTACCAACTCTCATTGTAGTGATGGATCCATTGACAAGTACAGTCACTTCTCTGCATCAAGTCTTGAGTACCATTTTTGATGTTCAAAATAATTTTGATTAAAGGTTTCATAAGGGGCTCAATGTTATATTAGGTACTTGCTAAATAATTAATGTGACACAGCACTGCACAGTGTATTAAAGGCTGTTAACAACAAGAGAATGGGAAGTAGAAAGGGGAGAAGGTCAGATGGAATTTTAACAGGGCATAGTTGAAGCAATCCAAAACAAATCCAATTTCCTGCTCTCACAGATGCAATAGCCACCCACTTCTTGCTGTAAAACGTTCCAAGTAGCAACAATCCTCTGACGAGAGTTTTCTCCTAATCTTTATCCTCACTCTTAGTGATAACTCAGAGTTAAGGACCCCTCATCACTGAAAGCTGAATCAGAGGCAATAATCCTCCCCAATTCACCGTATCAAAATCCTTCATAATTTTAAAAATCTTTTTTAAAGCTGTGAAGTGCTGCTAAATGATTAGTAGATTTAAGGTGTTTTTAAAGTAATTAAATATGTAAAATTATTTAAAAGTGTTTTTATTTTATTGCTTTTTGTTTTCTGTTTTGTGGTGTCTGTGAATGCCTGTGTAATGTGATCGAGAGCCTGATGACATCACCGTTGTTTCATACTGGAAATGCCCAGTAAAGAATAGTGCAAATCAGTTGCAGCATTACTGCACTTGTGATGGAGGTGAAACTCTTACCGGAGACATGGCTAGATTTCTCAGAGAGACATAAGTCATGGCTAGCCCTTGCTTTCCTGCTGCTACCAACTCCAGACTATTGTTTCTCACCCCTGGTATCATTATGGGTGAAACTATACAACATCTATAGCCAGAATCCTTTCCTAAAATGGGGCACCAAAAGCTTCCAACTGTACCCTAAGTGTGATCTAACCATTGCCTTTTGTAAATGTGTCATTACCTCTTTGCTAATGTATACTTTGCCCCTATTTATAAATCCTTTATAATTTTAATCTGCTTACCTTCAGTCCGCTTTTGCCCTTTCAGGGAGTTATATATTTTTATTTAGATTTTTCCCTTCCTGTTCAGCTTTCAAGGAGGAAGAGGTGGGTTGGGGTTCCACAGAATTTCACAATATATTACAGGGTTCCTTAACAAAGTTGAACACCAATGGTCTATTGTATTCCTATCTATGAAAAGGTTGAGCATCATTCCCTCCTCCCTTCAGTTTTTGCTGAAAAACATGCTAACTTGCAGCAACATTAATGCTCAACTGAGATCATTGTACTCTGACCAGGGATTCAACTTCCCAATCTATATGGCTCAGCACCAATCAGCTATTTGTGGAGCTCTGCCTTGCTGTATTTAAAAGGCACTCATAGATGTTCTTGTATTGAATTGTTTTAAGTTTGGATTTCAATGAGAATAGGTAACTGAAATTAAAACTGACATATGACTTATCTGTAGCCTTAATGCCATAGTAAATTGAATTATTCCCCAATTATACTGTCAATGTATAATCATGCCATGAAGAAAAGAGTTGACGTTTCGAGTCCTCATGACCCTTCGACAGAACTTGAGTTCGAGTCCAGGAAAGAGCTGAAATATAAGCTGGTTTAAGGTGTGTGTGTGTGGGGGGTGGAGAGATAGAGAGACAGAGAGGTGGGGGGGGGGGGCTGTGGTTGTAGGGACAAACAAGAAGTGATAGAAGCAGATCATCAAAAGATGTCAATGACAATAGTACAATAGAACACATAGGTGTTAAAGTTAAAGTTGGGGATATTATCTAAACGAATGTGCTAATTAAGAATGGATGGTAGGGCACTCAAGGTATAGCTCCAGTGGGGTTTTTTTTTATAATGGAAATAGGTGGGAAAAGGAAAATCTTTATAATTTATTGGAGAAAAAAAAAGGAAGGGGGAAGAAACAGAAAGGGGGTGGGGATGGGGGAGGGAGCTTACGACCTAAAGTTGTTGAATTCATTATTCAGTCCGGAAGGCTGTAAAGTGCCTAGTCGGAAGATGAGGTGTTGTTCCTCCAGTTTGCGTTGGGCTTCACTGGAACAATGCAGCAAGCCAAGGACAGACATGTGGGCAAGAGAACAGGGTGGAGTGTTAAAATGGCAAGCGACAGGGAGGTTTGGGTCATTCTTGCGGACAGACCGCAGGTGTTCTGCAAAGCGGTCGCCCAGTTTACGTTTGGTCTCTCCAATGTAGAGGAGACCACATTGGGAGCAACGAATGCAGTAGACTAAGTTGGGGGAAATGCAAGTGAAATGCAGCTTCACTTGAAAGGAGTGTTTGGGTCCTTGGACGGTGAGGAGAGAGGAAGTTGAATCTGACTCCACCACCATCTAGACAGAGAAGATAGAGATGAATGTTTTACATTGTTGGAAGGGTTGAGAACCACAGGACACCAATTAAGGTGAATGGCAAAAAGAATTAAAGGTGACATAAGGAAAACATTTTCTATGTAGTGAGTGTTTAGGATCAAGAATGCGCTGCCTGAGAGGGTGGTGGAGTCAGATTCAATCATGGCTTTGAAAAGGGAATTGTATGAGCACCTATAGAGAGAAAAATTGCAGAGCTATGGGGAAAGGGAGGAGTGGGACTAGCCAAGTTGCTCTTAGAGACCACAGAATCACAGTGCAGAAGAGGCCCTTCGGTCCATCGAGTCTGCACCGACGTCTGAGAAACACCTGAGCTACCTACCTAATCCCATTTACTAGCACTTGGCCCATAGCCTTGAATGTTATGATGTACCAAGTGCTCATCCAGGTACTATTTAAAGGATGTGAAGCAACCCGCCTCCATTACTGTGTTTTTGATGCATGAATAATTTGTTTTTCAAGCAACATCACTACTATTAAGAATCTTGGGTTTGTTAGTGGGCTTGTTATTTCTTCGATGGTCTTCAGATTCTGACCAGTTCTGGGCTTGAGATGATGGAGCTACCCTTGTTTGGCCAGGCTTTTTACCCAGAATTAGCCAGCTGGCTGACTGTCTAATTGTGCTTACACCCTTAGCTCTCTCCATTTTCACAGGAAGCAGAAGTGATGTCCCTCATACCTCAGTTGACAGTAGGCCTGTCAGTAAAAATTGGCTACCTCTCCATCTCCCTTGGGGAATGGGTCGCAAGGAAACATCTCTTGATGTTTCAAAAATAAACAGACAGCTTACCACAATAGAAACACTCGCGGTGTCTGTTTGAAATAGGCTTGCATTCCACAAACTGGTTTGTTTAGTTTGAAGTTACATCTTCAAAGCTGATGATATTTTGTGAATCCATCATATTACACAACACAGCACTTAAACTCATTCCTAAATCACGTGAAGAAAAAAATGACAAAGAAATCTCAAAACGTGGCACAGATTTTATTGCTTAGCATTTGGTGTTATGGTTCATTTATTAACAAGTGTCCAGCAAACTGACCTCACTGAATGGCTCCTCATTTTGTCTCCTATTGATCAATTTGGCTATGTTCAGATTCAGTAGAGGAACGAGTCAGTAAATTGTGAAAAAGCTGTGTTAGTGATGTACATCATATCCTTTCCATAATATTTTCAATATTGGTTTATATTTTAACTTATATTTTGTGTGAAAATGTTTCTGATGCTTATGCAAAAGAATCTACACATTTTAATTTTTAATCAGATATTCATAGGAAAAGTGCCATAAGAGAATAATATTTTTAAGATTCTTAATCGCAGTGATGTCACTTGAAAAATAAATGATGCTTGCATGAAAACA
The DNA here is from genome assembly GCF_017639515.1 of Carcharodon carcharias. NCBI lineage: Eukaryota > Metazoa > Chordata > Chondrichthyes > Lamniformes > Lamnidae > Carcharodon > Carcharodon carcharias. The sequence continues at coordinate 198,558,915 of NC_054471.1, forward strand.
CAGTAATGGGCTACTCAATGGCAACTATGTTGGTCCATTTCCATACAGAAATGCTTCTCTCAGTGTATTATTGCAGATTTGGGATTTGTTAGCTCATATGAAATCAAGAGTCAGAGCGTAGAAAACATTTTCAAAATCAATAAGTGTCAATTCCACTTCTAAAAATCTATGACATGCCCACCCACATACCTGGACTCAAGTTAACTACTTAATAATTTCTTTATGATCGCTTTTAATTTGGATGTTAGTACCAGCTTGGGGCTCGTCAAGTCACGCTTAAACATAGCACATTTAAAAATGTTTGCATAAAACATTACCAGCTGCAACGAAGTCCAGGAGGAGCCTGTTTGAGGAAGGAGACTCTAGGAAATTGTATTCAGTTGTCTATTTAAAAGTGAATCATATAATACACTTCCTCAAGCATCTATTACCTTTTGACCATAATGAAATTATTTCTATTTACATTCAGTGACAGAATTAGGCATATTGCTTTGTACAGCACACTCTCAATTCCCTAATTGTTAACCAAGACCCCAATCTCTAAAATTGTTGTTTTATTACAATGCCCCAAGATGCCCAACTCAAATTACAGGTTATTCAAAAGCCAACAATCTATCCGCTTTAAGCATTGCATTTTCTATGTTATCCAAATAGGCCTCAGGTCTATCGCAGTGATTTAGGGGCTCTGAAGAGTTCTGTGCAATTTCCAGTTTGTTTGAAATTTTTTTTGTTGAATTTTTCTATATATATATTTCATGAAAAATGTTTTTTTTTTTGCATTTTCATTCACTGTTTTCATTTTTGATATATATACATAAATACACACAAAGACCATAAGACATAGGAGCAGAAATTAGGCCATTCGGCCCATCGAGTCTGCTCCGCCATTCAATCATGGCTGATAAGTTTCTCAACCCCATTCTCCCGCCTTCTCCGCGTAACCTTTGATCCCCTTATCAATCAAGAACCTATCCATCTTGGTTTTAAATACACTCAATGATCTGGCCTCCACAGCCTTCTGTGGCAATGAATTCCATAGATTCACCACTCTCTGGCTAAAGAGGTTTCTCCTCATCTCTGTTCTGAAATGTCTTCCCTTTTCTCTGAGGCTGTGCCCTCAGGTCCTAGTCTCTCCTACTAATGGAAACATCTTCCCCACGTCCACTCTATCCTGGCCTTTCAGTATTCTGTAAGTTTCAATCAGATAACCCCCTCATCCTTCTAAACTCCATCGAGTATAGACCCAGAGTCCTCAAACGTTCCTCATATGTCAAGCCTTTCATTCCTGGGATCGTTCTCGTGAACCTCCTCTGGACCCACTCCAGGACCAGCACATCATTCCTGAGACACGGGGCCCAAAATGGCTCACAATATTCTAAATGTGGTTTGACCAGAGCCTTATAAAGCCTCAGCAGCACATCCCTGCTTTTATATTTATATAGGAGGAAGAGAGGGTTGGGGTTCCACAGAATTTCACAATATATTACAGGGTTCCTTAACAAAGTTGAACACCAATGGTCTATTGTATTCCTATCTATGAAAAGGTTGAGCATCATTCCCTCCTCCCTTCAGATTTTGCTGAAAAACATGCTAACTTGCAGCAACATTAATGCTTAACTGAGATCATTGTACTCTGACCAGGGATTCAACTTCCCAATCTATATGGCTCAGCACCAATCAGCTATTTGTGGAGCTCTGCCTTGCTGTATTTAAAAGGCACTCATAGATGTTCTTGTATTGAATTGTTTTAAGTTTGGATTTCAATGAGAATAGGTAACTGAAATTAAAACTGACATATGACTTATCTGTAGCCTTAATGCCATAGTAAATTGAATTATTCCCCAATTATACTGTCAATGTATAATCATGCCATGTTCAACATGATACAAATGGACAGGGTGAAGTGCCCTTGCACAGCTGCATACATCTCTACTTAAGAGCAGTTCACTACTCCAGGCTTCATCTCGCAGCGAATTTTAAAAAGCCATCAGACTTAGTTATGCAGATATAATGGAGAACCTGCAGCTGTTTGCCTTAGAGAAGAGAAGGTCGAGAGGAAATTTAATAGTGTTATGAGGGATCTAGACAGAGAAGATAGAGAGGAGCGTTTTACATTGGTGGAAGGGTTGAGAACCACAGGACACCAATTAAGGTGAATGGCCAAAAAAATTAAAGGTGACATAAGGAAAACATTTTCTATGTAGTGAGTGTTTAGGATCAAGAATGCACTGCCTGAGAGGGTGGTGGAGTCAGATTCAATCATGGCTTTGAAAAGGGTTTTGTATAAGCACCCATTGAGAGAAAAAATGCAGAGCTATGGGGAAAGGATGGAGGAGTGGGACTAGCCAAGTTGCTCTTAGAGACCACAGAATCACAATGCAGAAGGGGCCCTTCAGCCCATCAAGTCTGCACCGACATGTGAGAAGCACCTGACCTACCTACCTAATCCCATTTACTAGCACTTGGCCCATAGCCTTGAATGTTATTATGCACCAGGTGCTCATCCAGGTACTTTTTAAAGGATGTGAGGCAACCCGCCTCCACCACCCTCCCAGGCAGCGCATTCCAGACCGTCACCACCCTCTGGGTAAAAAAGTTTTTCCTCACATCTCCCCTAAACCTCCTGCCCCTCACCTTGAACTTATGTCCCCTTGTGACTGACCCTTCAACTAAGGGGAACAGCTGCTCCCTATCCACACTGTCCATGCCCCTCATAATCTTGTACACCTCGATCAGGTCACCCCTCAGTCTTTTCTGCTCCAACGAAAACAACCCAAGTCTATCCAACCTCTCTTCATAACTTAAATGTATCACCCCCAGGCAACATCCTGGTGAATCTCCTCTGCACCCCCTCCAGTGCAATCACATCCTTCCTATAATATGGCGACCAGAACTGCACACAATACTCCAGCTGTGGCCTCACCAAGGTTCTGTACAGCTTCAACATGACCTCCCTACTTTTGTAATCTATGTCTCGATTGATAAAGACGTGTCCCATATGCCTTTTTCACCACCCTACTAATATCCAGAATTATCATGAGGAAGCCCATTGTGAAGCACCCAGTGGCAGGGATTTGGCCTGTACTGCCAGGTAGGATGGATAGATGACTGCAATAGCAGCATTCAAAAGGGAATTGGATAAATAGTTGACGCAGAAAGGAACGCAGGGATTTGGGGAAACAGAAAAGTGTTCTCCGAAAGATTTGGCACAGATTGAAGGAACCCATGGCTCCTTTCAGTGTTTTTTGTGTTCGAAGTTTGGCGGCTTTGAATTCCCGTGCTGGAGCTGAATACGATTGGGGCAAACATAACATGGTAAAAGGCAGCAGGAGTTTTTGGAACTGAAATGTGGACGGGTCAACTCATTTCGAAGCTTCATTTTCCGTGAAAGCGTTAAATATTTACAACCTTTAGGGGCTGGCTATAGGAAACGTACTCCTGTTAGGCGGTGGATTGAAAAGATAACGTGTTGCAGTCTACTGCACAAATTAGGAACTGGATCTTTTGGGGTCCAATTGTGCTCTCTTCTCTATTGGAATGTAAAGCCCACTGGAGTTGCGAACAACCGTCAGACCAATTTAGACTCTCAACCTCCGGAACAAACAATATTCTCATGCATTCCCACCAATGCCCATATAATATGGTTACAAAGTCTAGATTAAAATATTTTACAAAACCGCTTGATTGGGATACGCTGCTTTTGAAGGAGATGGTTCTGGGCACCGTGTTACATACACAGCGCGCTCTCTCTCACTGGTGTGCTGGAATTTTTCCGTGTCCTTTGCCAATGAACCTGTGCAACAAATTACAAATGAATGTTTCTCCGAAGGATAATGTACCCCACTATTCGCCAAACGGAGTCCATTAAACCGTTTGAGGACCAGCTTATCTACCTACTCAAGCGCAGAGCTTCAACCTGACACTTAGGAAGATTGTACCGGGGCTTGGAAATACATCAGGTAAAATACACCAGGTTATCGAGAACAAGTTAAACACTGCAACTTGGCTCAAATAAAAGCAAAATGCTGCGGGGGATGCTGGAAATCGGAAATAAAAACAGGAAGTTGTGGAAAAACTCAGCAGGTCTGGCAGCATCGGTGGACAGAGAGAGAGAGAGACGGAGTTAACGTTTGGAGTCCGTGTGACTCTCTCACTCTTGACCCTGTTAGCTGTTTCTCTCTCCGCAGACGCTGGCAGGACCTGCTGAGTATCCCCAGCGCTTGCTGTTTGTGTGGCGGGGTTTGCTGATGGATCTCCGCGTGGGCTGCACGAAAAGGAAAGTTATGTCTTTGTGTAAGTCCGACGTGCAGCTCAGGTTCTAACGCGCACCAACCGGGTGGGGCCGGTGTTTGCCACATTCCGAGGAAGTTGCTCGCACTCCCATCGCCGGTTCCTGGCCAAACTTCAGCACAGCCTGTGTCAAAGTAAGGGACCAACTGGCCGACAGTAACAGGACACTGATTCAAAGCGGCCACCACTTACATTTCAAATAACACCCACGGCTCATTGCTAAAATAATTGTAAAATAATCCTGCACCTGGTTGACCATCGGACTTGAAACATCATTTCTGAAATTCAGACCGAACCAGTCTTGTTGGAGTAGATGTTTCCTCACTTACCTGATTATCCTTGAGCTGGGAAATGCCAAGTGTGTGTCTTCAGTTGGAGAGAATGGATCATCGGCAGCGGTTTTTTTCGCTGGACTTTAACTCCATGGGATCTCCACGCGGTTTATATAATATCCAGGGGACTGGGCTGACGTCAGTGTCCCCGCAGACATTAGCTTGTAAATGGACTGAGACATTACACAAACCAGCCATGGCCTGTCAGCTCGGACTGGTACAGTACATAAAAATATATAATGCAGCCCTAGATGACACATTCTTTCCCTCCGAAGCACATCTATTAAATTTTAACTAGCCAATAACTGGCGTGCAAGATTGCACCGATTTAAAAGCGTTATTTACTAATAAACCAATGATTCGCCTTTTTTTTTAAAAAATGTGCGAATTTTGATCAACAACTTACATCCAACGCACAGACATGAAGCTTTCTTCGCGTTTGAATGTCATAAAGATGACTATAACTGAGCTGCAGTTGGTAAAACTGGAGCTCAGTTGCCGAATGATGCAGATCAGGTAGTCCTCAGGCCAAATCCCGGCCAGCTACCTGGGTCTCCGGCCAGTTAGCTGGCCTCACCTGGGGGCTGGGCTGAACCGAACCGGGTCCGGCCAGGGACGGGGGAAGAAATCCGATATGTCCATGGTCCGTAAGTTTCAATGACGCGTGCGAGCGTCAGCCAGATAGAAATGGATTTGAGCTGCAAATGTTCACAGTTCACTCTTGAGGAAACGGCCACTCGAATGAACAACCTCAATGGCGTTTCTTCGTGTGTATCGGCGGAATTCTACCCCAGCAATAGTCATATAAATATGAGCTTCAATCACCAGCATCCAAACCCCCAGAAGTGTTTACCGTTTGGCTGGCTCTGTACTAACATTAAAACATGTCTTTTTTTTTGGAAGTTGACTTTGCACCGGCAATATAAGGTACACTGAGATTGTATCAATTCGTGACTTCACTCAAACTATTCCATACTCACTGTGTTAATACTTCACGTTAGCTTTAATCAGCCCGCTGTTTGGCACGCACGGAAACCCATGTTTCAGAGTCTCCAATTCAAGCTACTGAAAAACTTAAACCCACCCTAGGCTGTTTGTTCAATATGGAGTGGAGACTATCTCTTCCCCTCCTATTAACACACCCCGTTTACCTAAATCCAGATTAGTTGTAGGATGCTGAATACAAAGTTTAGTGGCCTCTCTCAAAAGTAAGCTGCGGAAATAAGCAGTGAGCGACTACCCAGGGAGACGGTGGATGGGATACCGCAAGTTGAGTAATATAGACAAGACATGGTAAGAGTAGGGCTGCTTAGGAGGATCAGGTGTCTTTGGACCTGTGATTCCACAAAAGCTCTCCATAATTGGTGATTTCCAGGCCTCATGCCTTGGTCTGTTGTTCACTAATTGTTGGAGATTAATTGCCATGATTGGCCAATAATTCCATCATTGTTGTATTATGTCACAGTAGGAAAACTTGATGGACTTAGCATTTCTGTTTACCATTTCCTGCATTTCTAAATGTGTGCATGGATTTTACTAAGATTACTCAACTAAAAGCACACAATTTACCAGAGAAGATAACTCTGCACTTCCCACTGCTTCTTCAGCCAGGAACAATGTATCCATTAGGATTTTGACCTGGGGTGGAGTCCTGGGTGACAGATCGACACCTCAAGGTCCGATTAATGAAATAGTCCCGCTGTTCAATTATAAGTGGCCTCACAACAGAAGCTCTCATTCAATGCCAAATATATTGTATAACTCATCTGCAAATCGGGGAATAAAGCCGGTTTAAATGTTAATTAAGATATTTTGGTTTATTTGCCAAAGATAATTATAAATATAATTATTTATAAACAAATTCATAACTTTGTTGCACACAGAACATAGAGGAAATGAGCAATCTTATTCATGTAAAGGTATTTCCAGGTGTCTGGATTAAACGTAAACAAATTGAGCCGCGGAGAATTTTAAATTAATTTTAATTTGTCAGTATTGCATTCCTTGTAAATGATTGCTTTTTCACACGCACATGCATGCGCGCGCGTGCACACACACGCACAAACACACACATATATGGCTCAAGTCATTTAAAATTATTTTCCGCCAGTTATGTTGTAAACCTGAACATTATTAAAACCAAGGAAATGGTAAATATGCAACATTATAAATTGTGTTCCGCACATTCTGGCATCACTTGCATGCAGGACCACAAGTTTCCTGTTCTATTCCGTCTCCAAACAAAACCAGGGGTTTAACTAAGAGCTTGATCATGAAGCCAAAGCCCATTCAAACTCTCCCCTTATTGCATTCTTGTTCAGAAGCGCTAAAGTACTTTCATTCTGCAATTATCTGTACATTGAGTCAATTATCTGTACTTTAGTCAAACTAGGAACATTGACACTTTTCTTGGAGATGATATCAGCCCCACTGAATGCCGGAGCTCCCCGCTGTGCTGAAATAACCTGTTCGGATGGATAGCTCCTCGGTGCTGAAAGTCAGAAGCTCATCAGCGTTCTCCGTTCGGTTTAATATCATTCAGAAGGGCGCATGGAACACAGTGGATTGGGGTGGAGTGGGAAACAGACATTGAAAAAGTCCGGTCATTCTAAAACGCTTTTCATTTAGATTTTCATTACCATTGATTAAAAGACACTTGATAAAACAACTATTTCACCTCTTTTCTATTTTTCCTTACTTCTGTTGAAGAGTCATACGGACTGGAAACGTTAACTGTATTCCTCTCCGCAGATGCTGTCAGACCTGCTGAATTTTTCCAGGTATTTTTGGGGTTTTTTGTGATAAAACAACTTCCCCGTTTACCTCGTTTTTATGGTGTAAATATTGGCTGGATTGCACATTTAAAAGTATGATTTTAAGGATATTCTCAGCAACCTGACTTATTAGGCAACCGAGTGCAACAGGTTTCACTTGTGGCGCTGATAAACAATTATAAAATAATTATGTAGCTCCTGTAGCTTTCTTAACCACGACTGTTTTCCACATTTAACTTAAATTATTGTCGTTTTGGAAAGATTGTGGTAGCCTTGTAATTTAACAATTTAAAACAACCTAATGCACATTAGGTGTTATTGTTCTTTTCAATACAAGAAAATCTTTGCCAAGGAATAGATGTCAAACGATGAAAATCTGTTGTAGGTCCAATCTAAACCTGTATACATCAGTTCTCATCTACACAAATCCTGACGTACTTCTTTGCTGTAACATTTATCACAGTTTACCAGCCATTTTTATTACCTGAATATCCAAAGCTTCAAAGTTGACATAATATCCATAACTCAAAGCAATCCATTCATAGTTCAATCAGCAGTAATACAAGTAACAACAGGATAGAAACATCACTAATTTACTGCGCACAATTTCGCAATTTACTTGGAAACAAATTGTACCGAGCAAACGGCTAAAGATATAATGGGATGACCATTAATTCATAGCCATGAAAATCATTTTCAGTATTATAAGTGGACTGATTAAATATTCAAGTTACTCAAACTTTTTTGAGCCTGAATCAATTTGGCACTTTTGATAATTGCGGAGCATTAACGACAGGTATATTTTGGGTTATCATCTCTAAATATTGCAGGGTCTCAATATTCCACTTCAAAATGCTTTGAAAACTCCTTTCAGGCTTAATCAATAGAAAGCCTAATTTTAAAATTGTCCACAATGTCTACAGTATTTGATATACCTGGATGAAATGTGATTGGCATTTACAGTATTAAACACCTGTCACTTAATGTTAGGCACAAAGAACCAACTGGCATTGTTTTGGCCATGGACTGGGTTTCTAAGTTCTGTACAAAGACGCTGGGCTTTAGATTATGCTGTAACATTGAAATATTTTCGCAAGTTCTTGATTTTGGTAAATCTAATGATTATGTAAAAAAATAAGTGACCTTAGTTGGTCAGGACCGAAACTGTAGATAATTCTCAAATTTCCTTCTCTACCAGGAGACAATTCCTGGCCTAAACTCTGAATTCTGCTATGGACATCAATTCTTTGCAATCTTGGACAGAAAACGACATTTCCCAAATAATTCTCCACCAGTTCACATTGTTCACTCTGTGGAATAACTGAGACGTTGTTTTGTTTGCCGATTCAACACACCTTCAATATACGGAGCAAGCAAATATGATCCTTGGCCGGAAATTCAAGCTCCCAAGAACAAATGAACCCATTGTCAGACTTGGGAGTATAACAAACTTCCTCACACCATCGGACAATTAGGACCTGGGAGTACGGCAAAATAGTTCATCTTCTTCCACTGAATAGCAAATTAATTTCCTTCCCTCCTCCACTCCCACTAAACAAAAAGTCCAGCTCTTTTTCTCTGCTCAACTCCATCCTTTCCTTTTTACTCCCTTCCCCCCTGGCTCCCTGTTCTGCTCCTTTCCCCCTTCCACTCCCAAATTCACTCGCTCGGGTGATTCCAATTCACATTTCCCAATCCTCCTCCTCTTATTCCCCCTATCCCATATACACTTCCCACACTTGAATCTAATTTCTCCCTACTCCCTAACCCTGGTTGATCTCAATATTACAAGTGATCTCGCCTCCCCACATGCGACACCATGGGAGGTTGCTAGCACATTAAAAATCGTGAGTAAATAACATACACCATCACAAACTTCCTAAAACATTCCTGTGTAATATTTTCTGTGATGCTTCATAGCCTATTCACATCTGAATGTGTCTCTTCACAAATGACTGTGGTCTAGCCGACTTTCAGATTCTTAAAGCTGCAGGACAGGTAAAAGCACCTGATCAAATTAGGTGCTTATGTTAGAAAGTTTAAACTAAAAAAAACTTATACTTAGAATGACTTATGTTTCCTATCCTCTGGCACTTGGCTTTATTTCTGATAATGCATGGCCATCTTTAAGTGCTGGGTCTTTCAAACTCCGTCTCCAAAACTATAATGGTTCCATACTATCGCCAACTTGTTGATTGACCTGTCATTGAAATAAATCATGTTTCTCACCTGCTAACCCTCCTGTAACTGAAACCACTATTTATTTCAATAATGTAGCACAATTACCCCCTCTACTCCTAAGAAGGACACACATTTATAGTCTTCCAAGGTATATTACTGTCTATGAAACAGCAAATCTTCCTGAGCAGCACTCCTCATTTAATTTTTTTTCTCAATGTCAGAGTACATTTTAAATGAATGTAACAAGGGCTGGTGCATTTATACATTGCTGTCGTATTCCATGGTGTTCATTATCACATTATAGAAGTTCTTCCAAAGAACCAGAGTGTTTTATTTTCATAGAGACAGATAATCCACCATTTAATCAAAAAAAAAAGCCTAACATCACTTTCTGACCGCAAACTCATCAGTAACCATGAAGGCATGATTTACAATGGCAAAGCAGATCATAAAACCACATGGCACATAGTAAATCAGCTATATTGAAATACTGTGAGGCAGGTGAGAGTAGAGCTGTCTTCACTACAGAAGATACCACAGAGCTATGCCAATAACTCCAGGATGATTTGTAGTTAACTAACACAAGCACAACTCTTTCTGTATCATTGAGGATTACCACAACACTGAGCTCTTGTACTACTGGGTTTTTCCAACCATTTCCGGGGGCATTTGATAGATCAGCCAGTCCGTAGTCCAGAGATGCATCAAACATTTTTAAAATTATTTCCGCGATCTATTTGTAAGGATCAACACTCTCATAGCTTTCTCTATAGAAAGGAGCTATCAAACAATAGAAACTTTATTAAATAGCAGGTGCAGTCAATGGAAACCATGTAGCTATAAAGCTCCTCTCATCGACTCAACTGGCTTGAAAAAAAGTTTCTGTTCATTCATGTTCAGGTGGTGTCTGACCACAGAAACATGATGCACGTAATAAGCCCATTTTCCATGAAGAACCTATGCTTTTCCCACTACACTCAACTTTTGGAGACTGGCCCAAATTATTGCAGAGTTGCTGGGAGACCAGCCACTGCAGCCATAATGATCCCCTGAAGAATGCCAGGTAACAATACATACATGGAGTGAAACACACATCTCAACTAGAATTAATGTAGCCCGCCCATCATCAGGGTGTTTATAGCAAAGATTGTGCTGTTTGAACTGCTTAAGGACGGTACTCATTCATAACACAGCAAAGAATGTTCAAAAAATCATGATGTGCTGCATATGGGGGAAATGGTGGCATAGTGGTAGTGTTGCTAGACGAGTAATCCAGAGACCCAGTTAATGTTCTGGCAACATGGGTTCAAATCCCCCATGGCAGCTAGTAGAATTTGAATTCAGTTAATAAATTTGGAATATAAAGCTAGTTTCAATAATTGTGACCATAAAACCCATCTGGTTCACTAACATCCTTTAGGGAAGGAAATCTGCCATCCTTACCTGTTCTGGCTTATGTGTGACTCCAGACCCACACATAAGAAAAGTGGTTGACTCTTAACTACCCTCTGAAAATGGCCTAACAAGCCATTCAGTTCAAGGGTAAATAGGGATGAGCAACAAATGTTGGACTTGCCAGCAACACCCACATCCCATAAAGGAAAAAATACACAATCAGAAGTAACCATACAGGATCCATGGAGCAGTGATGGCAAAGGAGGAAAAAAGGAATGGAATAGAAAGGAGCAGCCAGAAAGATTGACAATTGCTCTCAGTATTTCTTGGGTCTTCACAAGCATTGCAGCTGAACTAAACACATGTTTAGAGAAGCCATGCATTTTATGTTTCCAGCTAATTAGCCTAAACTGGCATCTCCTACCATCAGTTGGTATCTGAGCATGACCCTGTACTCATTCTGGTGACTTCAGTTTAAATAAATCTTAAACATTATATTTTTACTAAAGGGAAATCCTGTTTGACAAATTTATTGAGTTTTTTTTGAGGATGTAACTAGTAGGGAAGACAAAGGGAAGCCAGTAGATGCAGTCGACCTGGATTTCCAAAAGGCATTCGATAAGGTGCTACACAAAAGGTTAATTGGCAAGATAAAGGCTCATGGAATTGGGGTAATGTTTTAGCATGGAAAGAGGGCTGGTTAGTGGGTATAAAGCAGAGAGTGGGCATATACAGGGTTTTTTCAAGTTGACAGGCAGAGAATAGTAGAGTGCCGTATGGATCAGTGCTGGGGCCTCAGCTATTTACAATCTATATTAATGACTTGGATAAAGAGACAGGGAGTAATGTATCTAAGTTTGCTGATGATGCCAAGCTAGGTTGAAAGGTAACCTGTGGGGAGGACACAGAGATGCTGCACAGAGATATAGACAGCTTTAGTGAGTGGGCGATAAGATGGCAGATAGAATATAATGTAGGGAAGAGTAAAGTTATTCACCTCGGTCATAAGAATAGAAAAGCAGAATAATTTTTAAAAGGTGCGAAACTTCTAAGTGTTGATGTTCAAAGAAACTTGGGTGTACTCTTAAAAGGAACACAAAGTTAGCATGCAGGTGCAGCAAGCAATAGGGAAGGCAAATGACATGTTGGCTTTTATTATAAGGGGATTGGAATACAAGAAGGAAGGAGTCTTGGTACAATTGTACAGGGTTTTGTGTGCAGTTTTGGTCTTCACATTTAAAAAAGGATGTACTTGCAGTGGAGACGGTACATCGAATGTTCACTAAATTGGTCCCTGGGACGAGGGCGTTGTCCTATGATGAAAGGATGAGGAAATTGGATTTATGTTTTCTGGAGCTTAGAAGAATTAGAAGTGACCTCATTCTGAAGGGGCTGGATAGGTTTGATGCTGAGAGATTGTTTCTGCTCACTGGAGAGTCTCAGGATAATGGGCCAATCATTTAGGACTGATGAGGAGAAATTACTTCACTCAAAGGGTTGTGAATCCTTGGAAGTCTCTACCCCAGATGGTTGTGGATGCTCCATTGTTGAATACACTTAAGGCTGGTATAGGCAGATTTTTGATCTCACGGAATTGAGGGATAGGGGGTAGTGGTGGGAAAATTAAGCTGAAGCCCATGGTCAGCCATGATTGTACTGAATGGTGGAGCAGGCTCAACAGGCCTTATGATCTACTCCTGCTCCTATTTCTTGTGTTCTAAGCCTGACAAGCTGGTCCCACACTTACATATCCAGCGTTAAAACCAGATCTGTTGAGACTGAGAGCTGAGGTTGAAAGAGAGAGCATTCTGAGGTTGAGAGAGGAAGAAACAGAGCTGAGGTTGCAAGAGAGCTGAATTGAGGGAGAGAGAGCTGGGATAGAGAAAGAGTATGTGCTGAAGCTGAGAGGGAGAGTGACAGAGCTGGGGCTGAAAGAGCAGAGGTTGAGAGACAGACCTGAGATTGAGAGGGAGCTGAAATTATGAGAGAGCACGCTTTGGTTGAGAAAGAGTTAAGTTTTAAAGGTAGTGTGCTGAAGAGAGAGAGAGAGAGAGAGAGAGAGCTGAAGTTGAGAGAGAGCAAAGAGTTAGAGGCAGTAGAGGGAGAGGGAGCCTAGGTTGAGAGCAAGTGAGCGGAGGTTGGGAGATAGAGAGAACCAAGATTGAAAGAGAAAACTGAAGTTGAGGGAATGTTAAGTTTGAGGGGGAGTGCTGAGTTGAGAGAGAGCATTGAGGTAGAGAGAGAGCTGAGTTGAAAGAGAGGGAGAACTGTGCAATGGAGAGAAGTGAGGTTTTGGGAAGGAGATCTGACGTCGAGAAAGAGAGGTCCAAACTGGTTGCTCAAACCCATGAGGTAGAGTCTCAAACCGTACTGACTGAGCTATCTGGGCATTCAGGAAATGGGCTAATATGCCAAATTCCTTATTCCATATAGTTTGCACTGTGCCAAAATGGACTGGAATTTTGAGAATCTCTCATTTAATTATATTTCACATTTGTTTCCCAATCATTTTCCCTTATTTTTACATTTTTAAACCACCTGCTCGTTGATCAATGCTCTACTTTTTAACTGTAGTGTGCAAATCAAAAAACTGTTTATTACTTTCCATGCAAGTTAACATTTGTATTATTTATACTGATTCACTGACATTATTAAGCTCTAAAATGAGGACTCAATATTCTAGGAGAATCAAATGTTTTGAGAAATTTTCCACTTAATTTGACATGGAGGTCAGGCATGACGTCTTACATGCAGGTTAGAGTTTCTTTTACAATGCTGCAAAGTTGCTAGAAGAATAAAGTCACCTGCACGAGATGTCCTGATAGCTTAAATGCTAAGTTGCTGCGCCATACAGACCAGGAAGATCATGGACTTAGCTTGTCAGTATTGAGTTTGCAGGTGTAATCCAACCGATGGTCTAATTTCCCCTGGGTTACAGGGTGAAGTCACCCGAGGTTCCTACTCTTCATTACTTTCTAGTGCCTCATATTTAGTTCAAGTAGACAAAGTTGTAAAGAAGGCATATGGAATGCTCTCCTTCATTGGCAGATGTATAGAATATAAAAGTAAGGATATAATGTTGGAATTATATAAAACACTGGTGAGGCCACAACTGGAGTATTGTGTGTAGTTCTGGTCACCACATTACAGCAAGGATATAATAGCTCTGGAGAGAGTGCAGAGGAGGTTTACAAAAATGTTGCCAGGGTTAGAAGTGTGTCTACGAGGAGAGATTGGATAGGTTGCAGTTATTTTCCTTAGAACAAAGGCTGAGGGGTGACTTGAGGTGTACAAAATTATGAGGGGAATAGATAGAGTGGACAAGATAAAATTGCTTCCCTTGATGGAGAATTCTAGAACCAGGGGACATAGATTCAAGATAAGTGGTAGGTGTAGGGGAGACATGAGGAAAAACTTTTTTTACGCAGAGGGTAGTGGGTGTCTGGAATTCGCTGCCCAAGTTGGTGGTAGAGGCAGAAACTTTAAACTCTTAAAAAGTACCTGGATCTGCACCTTAAGTGCTGTAAGCTGCAGGGCTATGGGCCAGGTGCAGGAAGGTGGGATTAGAAAGGGCATCTTGGTGTCCTTGGGCTGGCATGGACAAGATGCACCAAATGGCCTCCTTCTGTGCTGTAACTTTTCTATGTTTCTGTCAATGTTGTGTAAGGACAGGAATGAGTTCAGCTGTGATGATCACCACACCCCCTCCTCCACCCAAAATTTGAGCTTTAATTTTGCAGAAAAACCTGTTTGAGTTGGGCAAAGATCACATTGTACGCAGAGGAGTTCGCTGTATAATTTTCAAATTATTGGTCATATCTGTGACAAAATTTATTCAGATGTTTTCTAAATGAAATTTTTTTTTTTACAATAGCTACTGGGACATTGTGGAGGTTGTAATTTTTTATTTATTCATTTATGGGTTCATTGGCTAGGCTTGAATTTATTGCCCATCCCTAGTTGGCCTCGAGAAGATGGTGTGGTGAGTTGCCTTCTTGAACCACTGCATCCACGTGTTGTAGGAACACCCACAGTGCTGTTAAGACATTCAAGGAATTGGACCCACCGACAGTGAAAAAAGTGATATTGTTCCAAGTCAGGATGGTGCGTGGCTTGGAGGTGAACTTGCAGGTGGTGGTGTTCCCATGCACCTACTGTCCTTGTCCTTCGAAGTAGTAGAGGTCATGGGATTGGAAGGTGTTTTCAAAGGAGCCTTGGTGAGTTGCTGCAGAGCCTTTGTAGGTGGTACACACTGCTGCTACTGTGCGTCAGTGATAGAGGGAGTGATGGTACACACACCGCTGCCACTTGTGTTGGTGGTGGAGTGAGTGAATGTTGAAGGTGATGGGTGCAGCACCCATCAATCAAGTGGGCTGCTTTGTCCTAGACAGCAACTGAACTGAACCGATGGTAACATGTTGATGTTGGCAGTTGGGCTTCAGCAATGGTAATGCCATTGCCCAGGTCTTGCTGCATTTGGACATGGACTGCTTCAGTATCTAAGGAATCGCAAATGGTATTAACATTATGTATCCATCAGCGAACATCCCCACTTGTCTTTATGATGGGGTGGGGGGGGGGTGGTCATTCAGAAAGTCATTGATGAAGCAGCTGAAGATGGTTGAGCCTAGGGCACTACCCTGAGCAACTCCTGCAGTGATGTCCCAGGGTTGAGATGACTAACATCCAACCACAACCATCTTCCTTTGTGCTAGGTATGCCTCCAACCAGTGGAGTTCTTCCAAATTCCCACTGACTTCAGTTTTGCTAGGGCTCCTTGATGCCACACTCGGTCAAATGTTGGCTTGGTGTCAAGGGCAGTCACTCTCACCTCACCTCTGGAGTTCAGTTGTGTCCATGTTTAGACCAAGGTTGTAATGAAGTCAGGAGCTGAGTGGTCCTGGTGGAACCCAAACTGAGCATCAGTAAGCAGGTTATTGTTTTGTAAATGCAGCTTGATTGATGACCCCTTCCATCACTTTGCTGATGAGTACAGTAATTGGCTGGTTGGATTTATCCTTTTTGTGGCAGGACACACCTGGGCAATTTTCCACATTTTTGTCAGTTTTGTAGTTGTATTGGGACAGTTTGGCTAGGGGCGTAGCTAGTTCTGGTGCACAAGTCTTCAATACTATTGCCAGACTGTTATCAGAGCCCATAGCCTTGGCAGTATCCAGTGCCTTCAGCCATTTCTTGATACATAGGGAGTGAATTGAATTAGCTGAAGACTGGTATCTGTGATGCTGAAATCTCGGGAGGAGGTTGAGATGGATCGCCAACCCGGCACTTCTGAATGTCGGTGGTTGCAAAAGCTTCAGCCTGGTCTTTTGCACTGTTGTGCTGCGCTACCCCAGAATTGAGGATGGGGATATTTGTGGAGCCTCCTCCTCCTGTTAGTACTTTAGTTGTCTACCACCATTCATGACTGGATGTGACAGGACTACAGAGCTTAGGTCTGATCCACTGGCTGTGGGATTGCTTAGCTCTGTCTAACGCTTGCTGCTTCTGCTGTTTGACACGCTCTTGTTAGATGTCCAAGTAAACTGTTCTGCGCTTTCATGTGATGCCATCATATTTTTGGGAAATTTACATCATTGCAACCTACTTTATGTATTTCAACATCATGGATAGACTGTTGCCTACGTAACTCCCGAAAGGCAACCAGGAAAAGCAAAAAAAAAAAAAAAATTGGCTTTATGGTTTTGCCAGTGCCAAAGTGGAGGAAATTGCTGCAATTCAAAATCAATCATCAAAAGTTATACTTTTTTTGTCCGATGAATGTAAAGATAAGCCAGAAATCCATGTGCTGCCTTCAGAGACTCATTTGTTTCTCAATTAAAACTTTTAGCTCAAATTTGTCCAAAGTGAAAATCACAAACAATTAGATTGCCATTTCTGTACATACAGTGTGACCAATTTTCTGAAAATAAATTAAGTCACCATTCTATTCATTGATAGAGAACAGTAACATGTGGAAAATCTAGGACAGATCATTTATTTCCTCAAATGGAATAAATTACTTTAAATTCAAATCTCAGTACAGTGCCTGGAGCAGGATGCATTTGCTTTAAAGTTCAAATACTATCAGGTTTAAAAAAAAAATTCAATGTCTGGCTTTTTCTATAAAGCTCATATTTTTATTTTACAATAACAGATTAATTCATAACTAAATGGCCCCCAAAATTCCCCGAACATCACGTTCAGTATATTTCAAATTAAAAACAGATCATTTAGCTATTTAAGATAAAACCATTTAAACTGACAACTTATTGCTTTCCAAACTGTAATAAAATTGTTCATGTTGATAATAAATGTTTAGCAAATGGTCCCAATTTTGGTCTCAGGTCTACAATGAGTTAGTCAATTTCAAAGTGGTGGCACAGGCAAGATAAAAGGCCTCCTATGTCCCTAATAGAAGAAATATCAGGCAGCGTTCCTGCTCGTGATCACATCGACTGAGCGTGGCTGGAGGTTTCTGAACATCAGTGATATTCTGCATGGTCAGTCTGCCAACATGCATTGACTGAAACTCATTCAGGAAAAATGGACAACTGAGGAAGATACAGGAGGGCAGTCTCAGCAGTGGAACAGCGATATGGCCTGAACCAATGGGCCTGAGTTTAACTCTGTGCAAGTGGATGAGTTCTGAATCAGGTGCAATGATCTTAGGAGAGGAGAAAGAGTGGAGCAAGTGACAAAATATAGGAATACTGCATATAAAATGACGGTCTGATAAGCAAAACAGTCAACATAGTCAGACGTACAAATTAGATTTAATACAACATACCCAGATCTGCTGAAAGCAATGACATCTATCACTGAGAACATATTCAAAAGCATATTAATATTTAAATGTAGTGTATTTTGGAAAACAAAACTATGCTTTTTCTTATTTAACTTGATGCATTTTGTTCAATTTTGTGATGCAAAGACTCACCACATTCATCACACAACTGACACGGCCAAGTACAGCGGTGGTACAGTACTGCACTGAGCCTGCACTGCTAGACACCCTCAGATTTGTAACAAATTGTGATACATGAGGAAAATTACATTGTTCATTTAAACTTACATTTAATACATTGGGTTTAAGAAAACAGGGCTTCTTGATGAATTGTGAGCATTTGTGAAGGTTAATTTCTGTAGTTCCATTTTCTCTTTCCCAAACTCCCCTCCCACTCAAGCCCTTGAATTCCATTCTCTCCTGTTTGTTCCCATCTCCCGGCCCCTGCCTTCCTGTGGTAAAAGGGTCAAGTAACCAGAAGGCAAAGATTTGAGGTAACTGGCAACATGAGGAAAAATTTTGTTATGCATAAAGTTATGATGATCTGGAATGCTCGAAATAGTGGTGGAAGCAGATGCAGTCAGAATTTTCAAAAGGGAACTGTGTAAACACTTTAGGGGAAAACTTTGCAGGGCTTTGGGGAAAAAGCAGGGAAATGCAACTAACTGGATAACTCAGGTCGAATGACCACCTCCTGTGCTGCATCACTATGATTCTCCTCTGAGGCTTATACTTTTCTCCCCCAACCCCTTTCCCAAAACGCTTCCGAGCACTCTGCTTTTCACAGCCCACCTCACTGCAGATAATTGTAAATACTTCCCCCTCCTCAAACGTTAAAATTATCATTCTTGTTCTTTATCGATATATTGTGCATTTCCAATCATTCTTGTTTATTCCACATTTTCCTACATTCAGTTTTTATCTTCACCATAAGCTAATTATCCAGTTGCATCAATATAATACTTTAGAGAGTAAACTATAAGTGTTGAAAAGAGACAATTCGCCAAAGCTTTTTGTCTTGCACTCATCAGGATAAACTCAAGGCAGCCAAATTTTAAAAGATTACAACAATTTATACTACAGGCGAAAAGGGGTGCTGATTGGATGAGGCATTGCCATGGAGAATGTAATAGGCTGCCCAAGTCTCCAGGTAATTCAAAAAAAAGGTACAAGACTTGAACATATTCCTTTTGTTTGCAGAGGTCCTTGCGTATGAATGTATGTCGCTTCCAGCGAGCATAAAAAAGCCATGTTATGAGCTTGACTGGTTATCTTAAATTGGTTGTTAGTGTAACAATTAGCGCACTCAGGATTGTTCAGCCAGTGTTGCCCAATCATGCCACTGCAAATTCGCTTTTCAGATGGAACAGTCTAATGCGACAACGCTAGTTGAGAAATCTGCGGATTCTCTGCTTTTGTCTATCAAAAGCTTACCTTCATGACACAAATGGTATTTTCCACAAATAGGGTGTGGCTGTCAGTCCAAAAAGATGCTGTGCCTACCACACAATTGAGTAATATAGTATATGAATTTCAGTGCCAGCGTGATGCCAGGTATATAAGCCATATGTTCCAATGATTGGCTGACTGAATCAAACATTTTCCTTCGGCTGTTTGTAATAAGTAGAGTACAGACCATACTCAACTAGCCTGCGCTTGCAAAACCCAGGACAAAACGTCTACTATTAGATGTAATTCTGAGGTTGGACAACACTTGCTGAACAATCCTGAGTGCACTAATAGCTATACTAACACCCAATTTTAGATAATCAGCCAAGCTCGCAATGTGGCTCATTTACACTTGCTAGAAGTGACTTACATCCATATGCAAGGACCCTGTTCTCTGCAAATAGTTTCCTGCTGCTCTCTCCGTGGCAACATTTCGCTAATCAGTGTCGACTTGCCAGCCTAATCAGCACACTTCTCTCGTTGCGTAAGCTGTTGCAATCGCTTAAAATTTGGCAGTTTTGCGTTTGTCCTGAGTGCAAGGTGAAAAGCTTCAGTAACATGTCTCTCTTTTCAACAATATTCAAGTCTGTAACACCAAGCGACTGTAAACTAAAATTTGTACTTTATGTACAATAACAAAGATATATTAATATATTTCGTTAGGTATAAACACCGTTTGCCTGTGTTTGATCCCAGCTTAAAGACTAAAGCTTAAAGACTGATTTTCTAAGAGTCTAGAATTCTAAAATGTTAAGCCGGTTAATCCAAAGGGAATGAAGTATTAGAAATAAAATGCCAATTCAGGAATACCGCAAATTAACCTGTGGCATTTGCCATACACTTCAATAAAATTGTCAGTGCAGTAGTTGAACCAAGTTAAAAACGGGAGCGGAATTTTATGCCGGCGGGATTTTACTGTCCCGCTGAAGTCAATGGACCTTTGATCGGCTCGTCACATTTTACAGCTAAAATTCCTCCCCTGGTCTTTTTGGCATAAATTTTAGCTTAGTGATAATGAGTGACAATTGTGTGATTAATTGCAGAACTAAATAACCAAACGTAACAATGAAATTCCTGTACATTATGACCTATGACTTAGCAACCATGAAGTTTTATATATACACCTGTCCATTTTAAATGAGGTAGCAGTTCACCTTAAGCATTGGTGGTTTGCTTTAAATTCTTTTATTCTCTTCAGCGTGGTGTATTGTGCTTGGCATGTCTGTGTTGATCCAGTAGCTACTATGTTTATAGCGTGTTTGATTCTTAATTAGAAAACTCATTCAAATCTTGGCTAATTCACATTTTTGCTCATTTTTCTCTTGGAGGCTTCAGCACAGTGATTGTGGGAAAGCATCTAGTTCACAATACTCAAAAGTGGCTAGCTGTGCTGTTCATACCATCAAGGCAGGTTAATCCACTGGAAGTTCTGCCATAAGAATTAGTTGTTAAAGATGGCTTGAATGTAGGGTGTTTACAGAAGAGTAAAATTAAAGAAAATGCAGACCACAGGCGTTACAATTTGTAACAGCTCTTAAGTATAAATGGGAAAACCAAATATTTTTCTAAAAATATCTAAATGTTCTAATGATGCCTATTCTCAATTTTATTTGAGGTAAAAATTATTTTATACCTATCCAATGTACTTTATTCCTCTTTGTATTATTTTATATCCTTGTACTTAGTTCTTGGGCATGTTAACTTCAAAATTTGCTTATTATTTTAATATCATTTTTCCCCTCTTCAGCAATGTCCAGTGAATTGGCATCTATAATAAGTTAATTACTGGGAGAAACTTACTCCCCTGGATAATCAATTTATTTTAAGCTGATGCAAGCTATTATTCATAAATTGGGGAAAGGGAGGAAACAATTAAACTGAATATACCACGTAAAATAATGACTGACAATGAATTCCTATCATTACTGTTTCAAATTGGTCCAAAACAAATTTAAGCAACTAAAATGTGTACTTCATCCCAAAAGGCAGATGTGTGCAAACTGAGCTGAAACCTAGTTTCACACAATTATTTTGTGCACAGTTTGGTTTGTCATTAAAAGCAATTTGCTGAAGTTTTTCAAGAAGTTCAGATCTTGTAAAGTTTTTCCAGTTTTCTTTTCCTGCCAACTGTTAACAGTTTCATTCACATTAGAAATTGCTTTCTTAATGTCTGAGGTGGGAGAGAGAGGAATTGCTATTTCTGCCGAGGACATGGATGATATATAATGTAAACAAAGCTAAATGACAGAGCAATGTAAATCTCCCAACACAACCCCAGAATAATTACAACAGCATTACACTACAATGTTAGCATTTCAGTAAATAGAAAGATCCTGTCAAGTAGTTCAGAAAATCCATCTGTCTTTTGCCAGTGAACCGAAATACAATAATTACTCATAAATCTCAGATTTTGTTTGCCATCCATGAGAGGTAGGTATTCCACATCAGTGCAACAATCTGAATAAGTGGCAACCTGTGTGTTAAAATAAAAAAAACTGTGAGTGACATAAATAATTTTAGTAATCTATTTGCCAGGAATAATGAATTTTAGTTTTTTTTTAAAAAAAGTTTTCTGTCAAGTTACAAAATCAGATAAGTAAGCGATGACTGGAAAATTACTTTGCTGTGAAATAGTAAATTTGCTACACGACAGTGGTTATTCTGATGCATATGAACACAACACGGGAAAAGTAACAGCAAGGCACGGATGCAGTTAAATGTGAAAATCAGGAATTTGCTGTCCAAGTTACCCTGTTCTTCTAGAAGCTTCGCCATGCGGTACTTTGTCAAAACACTCTCACTGAAACACATGGGAGGGCATGAAGCGGCAGAACTTACCACCAGATATCTTCTAAACAAGGCAGAAAAGTTAAGGCTGCTCCAATCCAGTGTAAGTGTTTAACAGTGTGGTAAGTCCTAATTGCTAGCAATTTCTCCCAACTAGAAAGTTAACTTGGAAGAATGGAGTCTCGTTTTCTCATATTTTAATTAGAAAAAATAAGATTTTTAAACCTTTTCTTTGCCTCTCATCTTTCAATCCCATCTTCCTGTCCTTTTCTATTTCACGTTCTTTACATGATTTGACAATTATTTAATTATTCTAGTTTACAGTTAAATCAAGGTTCTTCAGAGTCCGTGTCTCTTTAAGGAGTCTTCAATTTGATTGGTTAAGGAGATGCACAATCGCCTGCCCTGTTCACACAGGTCCCAGTCTCCTGTAGAGGGTGTTGCGCTGTTTAGGATTTCTAATTACAGTAAGTTCCAGTGCAAAAACCCACAGAAAATCTCTGGCAAGTGTAATGAGCAGCATTGCTTGCTCGCCACTAACTGCAAAACTGGCGCCATAGTACCAGTGAAATTTGTAATACAAAAGCAATTATTTCCTTCTATAGTGGTGAAGAAAGACAACATAAACTGGTTTGTGTTAGAATTGTACACATTAAATATTTTAGATCTGACAGATAGGCCAAGCAGTGCACAATGTTTATAAAGCACCAACATTCAGCAGTATAAGATAAAGGTTAATTTTTCCTCTGCCAGTTAGATTTTGATTTGTTTGGTGTTGTGTGCAAAAAGCAGAGCAGATGCAACCTCCCACTTTGCTGTTTCCTAGGTTGTTCTTGAGCATCTCTCAGTGGCTGGTCCATGGTCGGGCCAGTGTGGTAATGGAATGTCACTGTCCACCCACAAACCTAATGTGGGGTCAGAGGTGGAACAAAGAAAAAAAAACTTGAAAGCATATTCCGATAAGTAGCACCATATGAACAAGTGTATGATAAATTAATCTTGCATAAATATGAAAATTTGAGCTAATGCTCAAGGCACATTCCACCCAACCCAACTTCCATTCTGTTCGTGGGTACTTTGAGATGTATTAAAATTACTGAAGTACCTTCATGTTATGTTTTGTATACTTCATGAATTCCTTTCTTGTAGTTTAGAACCACTATTATTTTTCCAGTTCATAATGTGAACAGTCGACCTTCAGCATTACAGAATATAATTTCAATATTAAAAAATCTTTCAAATGTGTTAAGCCAAAGGAAGCAAACAGGTGCAATCTGTCTTGATGGAGGGGTTCTTAACACCAGGAGCTACTTTAAAAATCAAGTGAAATTGGGGAGACGAATAAAAAATCGTCATTGGTGTTTGATTTTTAAAACAAGCAACACTGTGAAATCTCCATAATATTAGAATATTACAGAGAGGCAAATTTTTTTTAACACTGGATAGCTATAAGAACAAAGAACAAAGAAAAGTACAGCACAGGAACAGGCCCCTCGGTCCTCCAAGCCTACGCCGATCATGTTGCCCGTCAACTAAAACGGGGTCCGTATCCCTCTATTCCCATCCTGTTCATGTATTTGTCAAGCTGCCTCTTAAACACCACTAAAGAAACTATATTGTCAAAGAACATTGCAAGTGTCTCTGGAGAAATGACAGCCTAAGTTTTATTTCAGTGCCTTGCTACACTGTGCATTTTTTCCTGGCTGATTAAGACAAGTTAAAGAAAAGCCTGGATACTATTACAACTAATTTAAATTGAGCTTGAGGAACACCCCAAATTCTCTCTTTTGGCTTGTATTTTCTGGTTTCTACTGTGAAAAATATCATTTGGGACAATGTTTTCAACCCTAGAAATGACTGTTCTATATCAGAGCAACAGCAATTGACAAGTAATTCTACCAAAATGCCTGTAGATGGGTATCTACTTGGGTTGATAATATTTTGCCCCCTCCAGGTTTCAGTGATGTGCCATGGACTCTGGTAGGGGGGGGTGGCAGAGTTCTGGTGAGGTGGGATTTCCGCCAACTGGATCCCTGATCATGACTTGAAAATTGGGCAGGCTGCAGTGGACAACCCTGGTGGTTGTAAACTCAGTGAAGGGCACAGAAAATAACCAAGGATTTCACCTAATAATGTATTATGAATCTTTGGAATCCTCTACCCTAGAGGGCTGCGGATGCTCAGTCAAGACTGAGATCAATAGATTTTTGGGCACTGAAAGGGATCAAGAATACAGGGATGGGCCGGAAAGTAAAGCTGATGTAGAAATTCTTACTGTATGGCAGATGAGGCTCAATGGGCTGTATAGCCTACTCCTGCTCCCATGGGTTGGATTTTGGAAGCATCTCATGATTGGGAACAGAGGTAGTGGGGCCTGCAATTTTGTGCTGCTGGCCATTGTGTCGGTGCGGCACCACAATCCCAATTCCGAGGCATTTCTAGAGAGGCCGGGTCGGGGTCAGATTGGCTGCCTGCCAGTTAATGACAAATAGCCAACTGAGAGCAAATAGGGACTAATTTCGCAGCCCATTAAGAACCCATTCCTGTGCCAAGCAGGATTTCCAGTTGACAACGTGGGCAAGCAACATCGGCCGAGACCACGGCTAAGTAACCATGGCTGGCTCACATCTGGAAGGGAGGAGCATCCGTGATTAATCTTGCAAGGCCCCCCCCCCCACCCCCCCAACCTGTACCAGTCATGGTCACCAGGCCACAGCTGCAGCACACGGTGATGGAGGAGGGGGTGACCCCCCATGATCATGGCCAGGCAGCTGTGGCTGTTTTGAATTAAACTGAGCTCTTCTTCAGAGAGAGTGCCTCCTTGTTGAGGTGCGCTCTTTCTCTCCATCATGAATCAGCAGTTTCCCACTCTGCCACTGGGGCTGCCTATGTGTCAGTGATGGAGCTCCTCCTATTGGTCCTCCAGCCTCAGGAGTCTGCCTGCCATCCTTAACTTGACGGCCAGCCCGCTTGCTGCCATCAATTGGCCTGGCCCTTTAAAAATCAGGGCGGGTATGTCTGAAGCAGGCCAAGTGAGGTCGGGACCCAGAAGTGGTTCCAACTTCAGGTTCCCGATGCAGGACTGAGAACCCAACTCCAGTTTGTATGATCTTAATCAATCTTGCATCAAAGCAAATTAACGGTGCTTGCAATTTCTTGTGATTCATGTCAAGAATGTTACATATGTAAACCAACCCCTCCCCCATATAAAATGAGCTTTCCGTGTTGATGATTGAATGCTGAGAGGAGATCAGCACTTCAAAGGGAGTTGACATCATACTACTGGAGGTTTGGAACCTGCAGGATGATTTTTGTACGGGTATTAATTCTGGCTTTTTCTATTCCACTTTATTCTTCATGTGTTTGTGATGCAGGCTGACACTACCACCGCTTTAAGCTGGTGCAATTTACAATTGGACCATGGCCATCCAGAAGGAAATACTTCTCTTTTTGTTACTTGGGGAAAAGGAGGGAAGGAACAAAAGACAGATGCCAGGCACAGGAGGCAGCACCAGAAATAGATAGTCCACAATTGCAGTTACCCGAGAATCTTGTTTTTTTTTAAAAATTATTCTTTCATGGGATTTGGGCAATACTGGTAATGCCAGCATTTGTTGCCCATCCCTGATTACCCTTTGAGGGTAGTTAAGAGTCAATCACACTGCTATGGATCTGCAGTCACATGTAGGCCAGACCATATAAGGATGGCAGATTTCCTTCCTTAAAGAACATTAGTGAACTGGGTGGGTTTTTACAACAATCGATGATGATATCATAGTCACCATTGCTGAGACTGATTAATTACTTGACTTTATTAACTGAATTTAAATTTCACCAGCTGCCTTGGTGGGGTTTGAACCCCTGTCCCCAGGGCATTAGCCTGGGCTTGTGGATTATGCACCCAGTGACCTTACTACTACGTCACCATCCCCCTTGAAATATAAGTTCATTCCTATTTAAGGTACAGCACACAGAAAATCCTGTCCGACAACCAGCCACCTCCAGAGGCAGGCATCCTTTATATCAGGAGCTCATTCAGACTAGGAAACCAATGCCATCACTTCCTATTACCTTGGCAGAACTTGCAATTTTTTTGGATGATTAACTCTGGAAATAATTAACTTTTTTTTTCTTTACCTGTAAACTAGTGGCACAAAGTAGAAATTTAGCACTTGTACAGCTGGCCAGATCTTTAAAAGAAAACAAAAGGTTAGTTTTACACATTTTGCTATAAAGGTTACAGAATTAGATTCTAACTAGCATAACTGGAAACAAAATCAAGTGGATGCCTTCTGCTGTGGAAATTATCAATACCAAAAATAATCATACAACGTTACATAGAATTTACAGCACAGCCAAAAAGCCTTTTGGCCCAATAGGTCTGTGCTGGTTTATTGACAACACAAGATTTCATCTTACCCTATTAATATTCTGGGATTCGTTACAATACAAGAAGTATAATATAGGTTACTGGGAAATGTGGGAAGGAATTGAGGACGAGGTCTAAATACAATTTACAGAGGATTGCAGTGGTATCCGCATGACAATAATGGGAGGCTTTAATTACCATAAGGTAGATTGGAAGAAGTTACAAGCTATGGTCAAAATGAAAAAGGATCTCTTGAGGTTGCAGGAGATCAAGTAAGCTGTAGGTAGCTGAATGCTTGGGAAATAATGGCTATCACCTAATGAAATTCATGTTAAAAATAAACAAAAGAAACAATGAAAGGTGCTGAACTGGAATGAAAAGTGACCAGATAAAACAAAGACAGAAAATGTTGGAAACAAATCAGATAAGGTTGCATCTGTTGAGAAACCAGTACAACCTTTTGGATGTTGAAGCCTTCAACAAGATCAAAAGACATTTACTTAGAGAGAACCTTTACCGTAGAAAAATATCCTTCAGCACTTCACAGAAAAGTTATGAATAAAATTTGATGCTAAACCACAAATGGGCAGTTTCATAAAAAGCTTTGAGAGGTTTGAGAAGGATATTCTAGTGTTTAGGCTCTTGACTGCTGAAGGCAAGATCACCAATGATGCATCGATTAAAATCTGGGACATGCAAGAAGCCAGAATTGGTGGAGCACAGAAAACTTGGGAGAGTTTTAGGATTGGAGATTACAGAGATAAGGATGGTTGAGCCAGAGAGGGATTTGAAAACAAGGATGGAACATTTAAAATTCAGCATTACTTTACTGGAGACCAATGTAGCCAAACTCAAATTTATGAATGGTGGAGCCAGGAGTGAATCTGAACAGTTGAAGCCTACAGGTAACATGAAAGTCTCAGCAGCACATAAGCTGAGGCGTGAGTGGGGTTGGGTGATAATACAGAGGTGGAAATAGGCAGTCTGAGTGACAGTGCAGACATGTAGTCAGGTCATCTTGGAGTCAAACATGACACCAAGATTGTGAACAATCTGGTTCAGTCTCAAGACACTTTTCAGGAGAGGGATGGAGTCAGCGGATAGGGAATGGAGTTTGTGATGAGCTTTGAAAGCAATGCCTTCAGTCTTCTCAATCTTTAGTTGGGGGAAATTTCAGCTTATCCAGTGCTTGAAGTCAGAATGGAAATCTGACAATTGAGACACAGTGGGGAGGTTGAGAGAGGTGGTGGTGAGTTAGGGATGGGTACATCTGGAAACCAGTGATGTCACTGCTGCGTAGCATGAGAATCAGGAGGGGGCTAAGGACAAACCTTTCTTCAAAACAAAGCTATTAACAGAGGTTTTATGCTTGCTATCTAGGTATTTTTCTATGGTAAGGCTGTGGTTCATGGTTAGGATATTTTTGTTGTGTGACATATTTGACTTGAGTCTTATTATAATGGTTGATGAAGAGGTAAAAGAACCTTCCATGTTTGGCACTCTAAATCCAGTACCACTCAGATACTCAATGGTCTACCCTCAACCTCTTTTCTCTAACATTTCCAGCAAGGCTGACATTTTAGATTCAAGGGTGAAAGGTAGTGACTGAGGCTGGCATATTGCTGAGTTGACAATACCACTTAAATACTCAACAGCAGAATTTAAATAGATGCTATTACTTACAAAGTAGTTTGATACCAATGTATCTTTATAATCCTGTAAAAGAGAACAAATAAATAGTTAAAATCATTTGATAAGATTACAGCTTGAATTTTACTTTACTATAACTCAATCATTAAGTTGTGGAAATCTTTGGGTATAGTTACAAAAGGTGAATGTATTTGTACAAGTTCTCAAATTGTACACTTGTGATATTGCTGAAATAAAGAGACATGACTAATCTTCTCATCTTGCACTCATCAGGACACTCACAAGAATACCAATATGAGGGGAAAACAACAATTTCTCCCATATGTGAAGAGAGTGCTGATTGGTTGGCAAGTGGTGTTGCCATGGAGAATGCACCAATGATGGTGACTGACAGTTAACTACCAAGCATCGTTTGAAATTTAAACCAGGCAGCTTGAGCCTGATTGGTCAAGTCATTACCCTGAGAAATGAGTGAGCAAATGGCTGTCACTTATTTTGTTTAACTGAAACAGGAGCAATGTATGTACATGTTCTTCCTATCTGCAAAGATATGTATGAGGTGAAAGCAAAAATACATCTGCTTCAATGTTAGAATTCTAACTTAGGGACTTCTCTTACCAAGTGGAATTTATGTTAACCGTCAGAAATGTGCCATTATGTTCCAAAAATCCATACAGAACAAGCACTAACAACTGGTCCTATTGGACTTTGACCTGCTGTGTCAGCCATGACTTAGTGGTAGCATTCAATTACAAGTTGAAAGGTCATGGTTTCATGTCCTACTCCAGAGACTTGAGTATATAACCTAAGCTGACAGTTTAGTGCAGTACTGGGGGAGTATTATACTGTCTCAGGTACAATCTTTCAAATAAGACTTTGAACCAAGCCCCATTTGCCCTCTTGAGATAGGTGCAAAAGATTCTACGACATTATTCAAAGAGGGCAGCAGTGCTCCCCCTGACTTGGCCAACATTTATCCCTCAACCAACATCACTTACACCGGTTACCTGGTAATTCATCTCATTGTTATTTGTAGGACCTTGTTACGTGCAAATTAGTCACAGTATTTCCTCTGTTACAACAGGGACCACGTTTAACTCCCCATTTGGTGGTGAAGTGCTTTGGGCCAACCAAAGATTGTGAATGGAGCTGTACTTCATCATCAAAACAGAGGGTACAGCTAAATAAGTACATATAGGAGGTCAAACAGGGTGTTTATACATATAAATCTATAATATATTAAAAATGTACCTTCACACACTTCCTGAAAACTGTCATCATTTCCTGTCTTCACATGTACTAAGGAACCATCTTATGCTAAGAAATGATGCTGTAAAATCGCTCTCCCAACTGTTAGGGCAGCACACAGCATACCTGTTTTGCATCTCCCAGTTCCTCAATCTACATTGCATTCTATTCTACTTCTCAAATTGGCATTGTTTTTTTCTAACATATTCCCCTGCTTCAACTGAACAATATTCCTGTGCAGTGTAATTTTAAAATCCTTCTATAAACAGTAGAAACATTTATTGAAAACAATAAAGAATTTTTAAAAAATATGTTATCAGTGTATTTTGCCCTTTTCTCTTGCCTTTCTTACCTATTTGCCGTTATGTATTACCCTAACTTTTCCTTCTTCTCCCTTCATCTTTCACGTTAGACATGGAACCTTTTCCAGGTGGATGTAAAAAGATCCTATAGCACTTTTTTGGAGATGAGCAGGAGTTCTCTTGCTATCCTGGCTAATATCGATCCATCAACATCAGCAAAAGAGAGTCATCAGCTCAGATCTCTGCTGCTCGACACCCTGCTGCTGTTTACAGTGACTGTGCTTCAACAAGCCATTGAGCATGAAGATGGGAAAAGTGCTATATAAATATAATTTTTGAAATATTTCTTTATGATTTCACTGGCCTGAACAGAAACACTGACAATAAATTAATCGCAATTGGACAGAAAACAAAAATCACTGAGCAATAGGTAGATCAAATTTCTCCCAATCAAACACACCAGAGTAGAATTTTGTTTCCTTTACTCCTGGACCACATATCGAGCAGTTGGGAAACACTGCCCCTAGATTTTTGGTTTATTTTAAAAATTAAAGAAAAAAAGATTGATGGATGAAAGCACTGCCTTGATGTGGAACGAATCCACACAGGTCAGAATATCCTGGATTTTATTTAGTCTTTACTGAGTTAGTTAATCACAAAGCAGTAAACTCTGCTTCCCTGAAGTAAAGAGGGGGGAAATCGCCAGGGTTCTCAACTCCTGATATTAGCTAATGAATCTCCTGCAGTGAAGTACGTGTATGACATCTAATGAGGATAGTTCTAGATCAGCTGAGATAACCTCCATAGTCATAAAGCCTTGCTATGATATGGCAGATGATGTGTGCCAGGCAGATCAAATCCATGAGGGAAGCTCGATCACGTGGTCACAATTGTTTTGCAAATTTGTATGTTCTTTCGAGATGCATGCCCTGAATTCAGAAGTAATAAGACCACCATGGCTTCAGAGGTTTTTAGAAAACTAAATTAAACATTAACAAAAGAAAAGATTTTAAGCACATACATAGGACTATGAATTACTACTATAAAACCGCTAATTAATCCGACTCCCAATTACACCTCTGTTATGTCAACAGTAAAAACAAATAGATTTAAACAGACCCAGGCAAAGCAACATGATACCCTGGACAGTGAGCTTCAAGGTGAGTTTTCTCAGCTTCGGTTCCTGTAGGCAGCAACTTGATACATAGAAGCTGGAGGCTTTTCACACTTGTGTTAGATCTTAGAATGCCCTTTTCTCTGACACATAGCTTCATCTCCTTTATACATGTTTCTCACTTTTTAAGACAAATTCCATTGTTCCCCCATTGCGCCAGCTAAACAAAATAATTTATCCAATAATGCAAATGTTCCTTATACCTCACGTTCTGAAACTTCAGCCATATTTACATATTCAGCATTTCAAACCTAGCTTCTTGTTGATAACTCGAAGCTTCTAGACTAGCTGTCTCCAATTAATTTAAATCACACACACACACGCACACAGAAACTAATCCACACCCCACTATTAACCAGATTTACAATAAATCATAATAATATTATGAAAATTATTATATTTTCATAACAGCTTCCCACCACCATCTGTCATCTGAAAGAAAACCAGTTTGGCAAGGTACTGAATGCTGCCATAACCCATGGATAAGGAACCAAATGCAAATTGCTGCATCTGTCAGAGGCAAACAGAAAATCAGAGGTGGAAAATAAACACCCAACAGCACTTGCATATGCATTCTGCCCTACTTATCAGTGGCTTTGGTTTTCTGTTCAGATAAATATATGGAAGCTGTTAAGCATTTACAATTTTAAAAATACTTAGCGCTAAAATCTGAACAGATTAGACTGGCAGGGTTGCAATGCTTCCGGCTCTGACGTTTAACATTCTTCAGAAGCATAGTCAATTTTTGATAATACATTTTACAAGAAACAGTGGCGCACAGGTGTTGGGGTGGCAACAAACATCATCAATGCATTTGTTTTAATGAGGGTAGGTACAAAGCGGCAATATAAAAAGATCACATAATTGCAGACTTGTGTAAAGCTATATTAAAATCTTCAGAAAACAAAGGAAATATAAAAATGCAGAACTTTCAACTGGTGATGTTCATATCCTGAGTACTTAATGTACTATATTTCTTCTATGGTATTTTTACACAGGCAGAGAAATAACACATTAAACATGTATATGTGAAATGTGTCTGATAGAAAGTCTATCCTGTCATTGACTATCTTTAACCCCTATAAATTCTACTTTTCAGACCTCAGTAGTTTCTTCTGTGATTTACAGGTTACATATCCAGTACCGTACTATCAATATTTCTATGATGAGAACATGGAGCAAAATTTGTCAAATAGAAAGTTTAATTTCAGTTCTACAACTTGAAGAATAGCTGCAAAAAGGAAAATAATTAAAAAGCTCATGTGAACAGGCTTTCAGTGTGGCCACAGCTGCTTTTATGAAGATATTGGGAGTTGAATCAAAAGATAGGCCAAGCTGAAAGTGTGTGATCATAAAAGGTAACTTTTAAGATATGTTTTCTACAATATAGCAAAGGCAGTCTTCACCGACAATCAATTCCAGCATAATAGTTCTATCTCTATACCGAATGAGTTATGCCCACAGGAACCAAAGCATCAAATTATATTATCAGCTCAAGGGTGACGTCCTTTATAGACTGCTAGATAATCTCTGGTTTGGGATATTCATCTGCCTCCTGCACTGCCTGTAAACCTTGCAGGCTAACTGAAACAATTAATCAGCCTCAGTGCAGAGTCCTGAGTTTTTCTCTGAAATTGATATTGATGCCATCAAATTTCCATCTAAAGCAGTCTGTCCTTTCCGGGAAAAATAATCGAGTATAAAGCTTTCTCCCATCTCACTTTAGAACTGTAATCATGAAGATCAAGTCCAAAGGTGCTTGAATCCTTGAGCAATTAAATTAAAAATCAGCAATTAAATAACAAAATCTATTTAAAGTCCACAAAAGGTAACAATGGTTTGCCTTGCCAATAAATGTCACAGCATGAATATTAAGCATTGCTCACCATGACCGATCACAATTTGCTGGCCATTTCCCAATTCTGGCATATCAAAGTAATGTTTTGTATATTTAGGGGATCTGAAGCACATTGTTGTTAATAACAAAAACTGCACGTGATCTGTTATTACTACTATTTTCTTTTCACCCCCAAAATTAACAGTTTTGAAAAAAAACCTGCATCAGAAACTCTCAGATTTCTGCCAAGAATTGACTAGTGTTGTGAAAAACCATTAGCCAGTTAAGCAAAATCAGATATAATAATATGGATATACTAAGGGCAATTTTTAACACGCTGGCATTGGAAAACTGGGCATGGTAGATCAGCTGCTCAATCTTTCAACTGAGCTCCATGTGTCAATAGGCAGGGCATGTAGCAAGCAATCAATCTGGCAACAGTGCCTTTCGGCTGCTGCCGAAATTGAAAGTCACCCCTCTGTCCAGCTGAGGTTCCAGACTAAGTAAAGGCATTAGTTACTTTTTCAGGGTAACTACACATCTTGACTTTCATCTTATTGAAGGAAGACTCTTACATATGGAAGATGGCCAAGCAGAGGGATGAGGTGATATTGAAAGACAGAAAGCAATAATGTTGAGCTAGCAGTGCTTTCAATCTAATTTACTCCCACAGCAGGAGTTTAAATTGAGCACGCTAAAATTTCCACCTCTGGTGAAATTGACCATTTTGGCAGTCAAAAATTACTCCACCGAAAAGCTACCATGTGGGGTCTCCTGGCTGGAAAAGATACTCAGGTGACATGTCGAGTGGTTCCTTCTGGTTTGTGTTGTTCAAATTTAGCTAATTAATTCAGATCAACAGCAACCAGGAGTTTGTTTCTAAGCAGGACTTTAAATTACTTCACAAATGGACATTTTATGAATGTGGCCACGGTACACTAACCCTCCTTGCACTCCTCCATCTCCCTGCAGCCTGTAACATGATCAATCACAAGATCTCCTCTACTGTCTAGCTGAGTTGACTGTATTTGGTTGGTTCCACTCTTGCCTATCCCCACAGAGCTAGAACATTTCTAGCAATGGCTTCTCTTCCTGCCCAAACCATTACCTCTGGGGTCCTTCTTTTGCTCTTCATTTACAAGCAACATCATCCAAAGACATGTTCCACATAGGTACAAATGATATCCAGCTTTACCTCTCTCAACTCCTCCTCTGTTTCTGTGTTGTCAACTTGCTTGTGTGACATCCAGTCCTGGGTGAGTGCAATTTTCTCCAGTAAAATATTGGGAAGACTGAAACCACCCTTCTTGGGCGTGCACACACAAAATCCATATCCCTCACTACTGATTCCATTCTCTTTCTTCATCTCAGGTTGAAGCTGATATGTTGTGGCCTCAACCTCCAGTTTTAACCTCAGCTAAGCTTTCAACCCAATATTTACTCCATCACAAAGATGGTCTACTTTTATCTCCATGAAATCAGCTTTCACCATCCCTGCCTGAGCCCATCTTCTACTAAAACCCTCACCCGTGCCTTTGTTAACTTCTGTTTTGACTACTTCAATGTTCACTTGACTGACCTCCCATCCGCTACCCTCACTGAAATTCTGTTGGATCCTTCCCAATCAGGACCAAGTCTTGTTCACATGTTATACCCTGTGCTCGCTAACCCAAACATGTATTGGAGGTTGGGGAAAACCAGTGTTGGTTAAACACAAGAAAAAAAAGTATAAAAACGATTAAAAATCATGGTAATGCAAGGCTTTCAAATCCACTATTCATGAGGATGTGATTTTGTGACAACTGGAGCCAATGTTGTTCACTGAACAAGCCAAATCCGAGAGGGAAGCTCGTCTGACTGATCATAGCCCTTTTTTTTGTATTTTGAAAATGAGGGGGAAAACTACTAATCCCAAGAGCCTAGAATCCCAGTAAATCTTTTAATTTTAAAATCCTAAAAGTGTAACAAGAAGAAAAAAATCTTAAGCGCACAAGATTAAAATTACAGCCTTCATTTTAAAACACAGTCTTACAAAACATTCCCCCCAAAAAAAACCAATTGGTCAGAACATACAAGCAAACTACTTGGCAATATAAATGTTAACCTTAAAAATCCAATATCACCCAAGGCAAAAAACTGTTGCTACTTTAATAAAATATACCACACAACTTCACATTCTTTTTCACTCTGCCATGAAAAACCAAAAAGAAAGGTTCAGAAACAGCCTGCTTTTTCAAAACAAAGACTTCTCTGGCTTAAAACTGGATGGCTGCTTCAAATCCACAACTTTTGTCAGCACAGTGCTGGTTTCCGGACATCTCCCCCACAAATCTCAAATAAACATCTTTCCTTAATTATCCTTTTCCCCCTTTGGTCTTAGGCTCCATTGTTCTAAGCATCTCTTTGAACTCAATTTTTCCAAAATGTAAAACATTTTCATGTTTTCCTACTGCCTTCACTTTCAGGTAAAATTAAATTTCATAACCTTCCCTTGTTTACCTATGAAACCTTTGTCAGCTGTAAAAGTCCCTCGTCACTTCTAAACTCCCTTTGAAATTTAACGGCTGAAAAGTCGATTTCCTACTTATAATATAAATTTCAAAACCAACCTATTTTATTGTATATTCAACTTCACCATGGCCTCTCATTACAAATGCATGCATCTATCTCCTTTACCATTCATCTCGCTGCTCCCACAGACAAGCTGCCTTTACTAACCTTACCCCAGTTTAATTACACACACACTCACACAGACAGCCTTCTTTGCAAAATACCACCACATTCCCTCAAATAGTTTTTTTAAAAATCCCATCTTCACAATTTTCATGAGTGATAATGATAAAATAGGAGGAAAATCATAATCTCACTGCAATCCCTTTAATGCTTCTCCAGCAGCTAACAACCATAATAAACATTGAAAAGTTCAGTCGTTTGGCTGCGAAGTACACCATCTGGAGCTCGCCAATTCGCGAGGCAGCAATACAATATTCGGTAAGACACATCCAGAGCCAATACAGAGAGGTACATGACACAACAGGGGCAAAGTACGTTAGGCTGGATTTGTGCCGGTAATGACTGCAAAACTGGCAGTGTCCATTTGTCATTATTTCACTGAAACTGACAGAAACTTCTGGAGACTGCACATGTGCAGCATTGCACAGAAATCAATAAGTCGCTGTTAGTGATTCTATGTTTCTCCAGAACCTGT
This sequence comes from Carcharodon carcharias, assembly GCF_017639515.1. Classification (NCBI taxonomy): domain Eukaryota; kingdom Metazoa; phylum Chordata; class Chondrichthyes; order Lamniformes; family Lamnidae; genus Carcharodon; species Carcharodon carcharias. Next base: position 198,594,695 of record NC_054471.1, read on the forward strand.
GCTGTTCAGGTCCACCCCATTGCAATCCCGAAGCAAAATCAGGGAGTTGGCAAAATCTTCTACTTTTGCGCAGATAGTCTCGTGTTAAAAACCCTTGGAAAAGTTACAGCTCGTTGAATGAGGTGTAGCTGGGTTTTTAATGGTGTACCAAGTTCATAATTGCTAGCAAACACCCTCCTGTGTGCTGAAAAGTTAATTTCATTTTGTGGAATGTCAAATTTTTCCATTATGTTAAAAAAAATAAAGGTTATGATATTTTAGCTTCCACATTAATCAAATCATAATTATTTATTTCACTACCTGAAAATTTAAATTAAATCTGAAGGATAATCAGTGGTTCTTTATTTACTAGTTTGCTACATTTGAGGATACTTCAATGTGATTGGTTGCTTACCCTGGTTGATGACATCAGTGTGGCTGGATGCCTGGAAATCTCCTTCACTTGGCCCCAGATTCAAATTAACATTGGAAAACACTACACAGATTGCTGGATCTATGTGGACAGCTTTTATAAGAGGTCTGCAGTGAGTGCCGTTGCTTCACGACTTAGAGCCAAATTGCAGCCCAATATTAGCACGTACGATGGCAAAACCACAACTTAAAAGTAATTTCATTTCTTGATTATTTTCTATGCCTATTTTTTCCACTCAAGTTGCCAACTTCTTCACTGGTGAATGGTTTGATGGAAGGCTGTCACTTTCGGCCCCGAACAATGCCCAGTCTACCTCAGATTACCCTGGAAGGGCAAGGTACTGCAAACATTTGAACAACAGGTGAGGTTAGCTGTTTCACGCTGATACTATGCAGCAGCAACACGAGTGGTATTCACCACTTACAGGATGCTGCCTTCAAACCAAAAAGATGTTCTGCCTATCACACAAATGAGTGATGTGGTATATGAATTTCAGAGCTAGTGTGATGCCAGGTATGTAGGTTGTACATCCCAAAGTCTGGTGGATCGTATCAAACAGCATGTCCCAACCAGCCCGTACTTGCAAAACTCAAAACACAATGTCCAATATTAGATGTGATTCTGTGAACAACATTTGCTAAATAATCCTCAATACCGATTAAAGATTGTCAGTTGGGCTCGTTGTGTGGTACATTTGTGTGCACTGGAAGCTACACATATTAATACACAGGGCCCTGTTCTTTGCAGACAGAAAGAACATGTACACACATCGCGCCAGCTCAACAAAATAAATGACAGTTATTTGATGGCTCATTCCTCAGGGAAGTGCCTTGACCAATCAGGGTCAAGCTGCCCAGTTTAAATTTCAAACAATGCTTGGCAGTTAACTGTCAGTCATCATCAGTGGTGCATTCTCCATGGCAACGCCACTCGCCAACCAATCATCACTCCCTTCACATACAGTATAAATTGTTGTTTCCCCCCTTTACATTGCTATTCTTGCGAGTGTCCTCATGAGTGGAAGAAAATAAGCTTAGACATGTCTCTTTTTTTTAGCAATACTCAATTTCTGTATTGCCAAACGACTATCTGTGGAATCTAGATTTCTACCAAGATTTGAGTTGGGCTCATGGTGGGTTGGTTAAGTTGGTCTTCATCAGCATGCCTTTGCTGGACGTGGAGGTTATACTCTCTGAAAAAGCAGGCAAGATGTTGGCATCAATAACAGCGTACCAATGATAATTCTCATGGTGGGGTAACTGGACATCAACGGATTGGACACGTGGACTTGTTAGCCATGCCGGACAGCAGTGCTCTCACTAGGGCAACTGCTGCCATACAGAGGGCTCGAGCATCTGCTCCCTGGATGAATCCCACAAGTTTCTGGGTCAGGCTGATCCTTACTCTTTAGCTTCTTCCTGAGGTTCTGGAAATACTGTCTATACGACAAGGTGCGATCAAGACTGGTTCCTAAATAGGGGGTATTTTGGTATGGTTTACCTCTGTGCTGCAAAAAGAGACATTCAGAGTTCATCTTGCCTTTTGGGTATGTAGGGGAAATTTTGCTGTGATCGTCTTTTGCTGGTTTGACCAAAGTTGACACAGGTGGAAGCAAGCCTCAGCTAGGTCAGGGTTTCCTCAGTGGTGTATGAATAAAGGAGGGCTAGCATGGAGTTGTTAAGGGGATATCATGTTTGACTAACTTGATTGAGTTATTTGATGAGGTAACAGAGAGGGTAGATGAGGGCAATGCTGTTAATGTTGTGCATATGGACTTTTAAGAGGTATAAAATAAAGTACCACATAATAAGCTTGTTAGTAAGATTGAAGCTCATGGGATAAAAAAAGCAGGAGCAGCATGGATACAAAATTGCCTAAGGGACAGAATACAGAATTGTGGTGCTTTGGGTTTTGTTTTGACTGGAGGGAGGCATACAGTGGAGGTCTGCAAAGCCCTCTTATGAGGCCCTCTGCAGTTTTTGATATACATTCATAATGTGAGTAAAGACACAATTTTGAAATTTGTAGATAACTCGAAAATGATACATTTTGGTGAGAAGAATGAGGAGAGACAATAAAAGCTAAATGGTACAATTTAAAAGCAACAGTGAGGTCTGGGGATATTTGTGCGTAGATTTTTGAAGGTGGCTGGTATTATGACACAGCCAATGGTAAAGGCTGAGTTGTTAAAATCCCAGAGGGAAACTGGAAACAACTGTCAAAACCCATTTTTAAAATTTGTACGTTTCAAGATGCAGGCTTTGAATTAAGTAGTAATAAGACCACCGAGCCTCAAGGGTTATTTTATAAAGCTAAATTAAACATTTATTTATACAAGAAAGATTGTAAGCACATATACATCTCTACAATATTACTACTATAATAATTACAAAAATTCCCTAATTAATCTGACACTCAGTTACACTAGCAACAGTAAATCTCAGATTTAAACAGACACCGGGCAAAGCACATCCTGGACAGATGCATTCGAAATGAGTTTGTCAGTTTTGGTTCCTTGCAGACATCAGCTTGAGGCTTACAGGCTGAGGCTTCTCACACTTGTCGGATCATAAAATGCCTCTCCTTTGTACACAACCTCTTTTACAGATATCTTTCTCTCTGAATGTAAATTTTCCCTTGTATCACTAGGCTTTTAACTTTACCTCCTCTGACAATAACATCCTTTCATCCCACCAATTTTATTAGTAAGCTGAAAAAAAATAAACACGTTGCTAGGCACCTTCTAGCTAGGTGCAAGATTCCACCCGCAGTCTTGAATGGTTTCTTTTAACAAATGCAAATTTAAACTTTACCTTTTACCTTATGTTTACCTAATTAACATCTCAAAACTACTATATATCAAAGCACCCAGACTAGCTGGCTTTAATCCACTTAAGACACACGCATAGACACAGACCCCATCAGAACTAATTTTTAAAAAATAATTTCCAATACCATTATAGACATTAATATCTCTACATGACACAGGATAGGTTAACAAAGCATATGGGACCTTGGGCTTTATAAATACAGAGTGAACACAAAAGGCAGGATATTATGTTGAATCTGTAATTCAGCCCCAGTTGGATTTTTGTGGTCAATTCTGGGCACCATACTTTAAGTGTGAAAAGCTTTGAAACGGGTGTAGAAGAGATTTAGTAGCAAAATGGGGTCAGGGATGAGGGACTATAGCTATAATCGTTTGGTAGTACAGTATTTGAGTATTGCTGAAAAAAGGGATGTGCTGTTGAAGCTTTTCATCTCGCACTCAGTACAATTCGCAAGAATACCAAATTATAAAGGGAACAGCGATTTATACTGCATGAGGAGTGAGTACTGTTTCGTTGACAAGTGGACTTTGATTGGTACAGGCATTGTGATGAAGAATGCACCAGTAACTGACAACTGACAGTTAACTGCCAAGCTTTGTTTCAAATCAAACCAGGCAGGTTGACTCTGATTGGTCAAGGCATTGCCCTGGGGAGCGAACCAAGGAATAGCTCTCCCCTAATCTTTTGTTTAGTTGAAAAGGGCACAATGTGTGTATGTGCTCCTTTTGTCTGCAAATAACAGGGACGTGTGTGTGCATGTATGTAGCTCTTAACACACGTAAGTGAGCCACACTGCAAGCCTTAAATCTTAAATTGGTTGTCTGTGTAATTCTTAGCACGATCAGGATTGTTTAGCAAGTGCTGTTCAATCGTGGAACACATCTAATATTGGGCACTATATTTTGAGTTTTGCAAGCACGGGCTGGTTGGGTATGGTGAGCACTTTGTTGGATCGTATCAAATAGCACATCCCTTTGGCTGATGGCAACAGGCAGTCGGGGACGTACAGCCTACATCCCTGGCACCACAGTGGCACTGAAATTCATATACTACATTACTCACTTGTTAGATAGGCAAGAATGTCTTTTTGGCTTGACGGCAGCATCCTGTTAATGGAGAAAAACACTCATTCCTACTGCATACTAGCAGCGTTAAATGGATAGCTCCAGCTGTTGCTCAAATTTTTGGGACACCAAACCCTTCCAGGGTAATCTAGGGTAGGCTGGGCACTTTTCAGGACTGAAAGTGGCAGCTTTAGGCCCATTCATGAGTTTGTGAGAGATGTGGCGAGCAATGATCTGATCACGATAGCCATTATTCCGCAGGATGGCTTTGATGCTCCCTAAATCAACACCAAGCTCGCACGATGAGTAAATGCCTTGAGCCCTATTCACCAGGTTGCCAATAACGTTATTCTTATAGTGTGTGGAACTGTAAGAATCCCAATGCATAGACTTACCAGTGAGGGTAGGTTTGAGGTACACGGCAGTAGAGAACCCACTGGCAGATTTCTCAAATAAAATTCTTTGAAAGAGAAGGGGCAGATTCGATAGGCCAAATGCCCAGCTTCTGTACTGTACTATTCCATGATGTTATGAAAGTTATGTTTAGCTGAACAAATAATGTAATTATGTACCAGCTGTTATGCATATTGAAAACTAATTTAAGTGGCACTTGATGTCTTTAGGGGGCATCCAGGTATTAGGCTTTCCAACATATTTTTACTTATTTAACCTACATCATGTCACTACTACTTCTTCTTGAATTCACTGCTTGAAGGCAGGAGGTGCAACCCACAGCGCCATGACCTCCATCACGGGTACGGCAAGGAGGCAGGTCCCGAATCCACGCCAGCTAGAACAGGGATCAAACCCCATGCTGTTGGCACCAATCTGATCCACACCAGCCGTCCAGCCAACTTAGCTCAGCAGGCCCCCCAAAGAAGTCTGAGTTGCTGTGGCAACGTACACTTTTATAAGAACATAAGAACTAGGAGCAGGAGTAGGCAATTCAGCCCCTCGAGCCTGCCCCGCTATTCATTATGATCATGGCTGATCTCATTTTGGCCCCAACTCCAATTTCCTGCCCTCTCCCCATAATCTTTCAACCCGTTACTAATTAAAAATCTGTCTATCTCCTCCTTAAATTTATTCAGTGTCCTAGCATCCACTGCACTCTGATGTAGTGAATTCCACAGATTCATGACCCTTTGAGAAAGGTAATTCCTCCTCATCTCTGATTTAAATCTACCACCCTTTAGCCTAAAACTATGGCTTCTCGTTCTAGAATGCCCCACAAGGGGAAACGTCCGCTCCACGTCTACTTTGTCTATCCCCTTTAGCATCTTATATACCTCAATTAGATCCCCTCTCATCCTTCTAAGCTCTAGCGAGTATAGGCCTAAACTGCTCAATCTCTCCTCATTAGACAAGACCTGCGTCTCTGGAATCAATCTAGTGAACCTCCTCTGAACCGCCTCCAATGTAACTACAACCTTCCTCAAGTAAGGGGACCAAAACTGTGCACAGTACTCCAGGTGTGGTCTCACCAAAGCCTTGTACAGTTGCAACAATACTCCCCTATTTTTATACTCTATTCCTTTAGCAATAAATGCCAAAATTCCATTTGCCTTCCTTATTACCTGCTGTACCTGCATACTAGCTTTCAGCGATTCATGCACGAGGACACCCAGATCCCTCTGCACTGAAGCATCCTGAAGTTTCTCTCTATTTAAATAATAAGTCGCCTTTTTATTCTTCCGACCAAAATGGATAACCTCACACTAATCCACGTTAAACTCCATCTGCCAAATTTTGGCCCATTCACCTAACCTGTCCACATCCATTTGTAAATTTCTTATTTCTTTATTGCAACTTACTTTCCCACCTATTTTGTTGTCATCTGCAAATTTAGCTATAGTACCTTCTATCCCTGAATCCAAGTCATTAATACAGATTGTAAATAGTTGAGGCCCAAGGACCGAACCCTGTGGCACCCCACTAGTTACAGCTTGCTGTCCAGAAAAAGACCCATTTATCCCCACTCTCTGCTTTCTGTTGATTAGCCAATCCTCAATCCAAGCTAATATATTACCCTTAACTCCATGTGATCTTATCTTGTGTATTAATCTTTTGTGTGGCACCTTATCAAAGGCTTTCTGGAAGTCCAGATATACTACATCTACAGGATCCCCATTATCCACTTTGCTTATCACATCTTCAAAAAACTCTAGCAAATTAGTCAAACACGATTCACTCTTCATAAATCCATGCTGACTCTGATGGATTGCATTTTGACTTTCCAAATGCCCCATTACTACTTCCTTAATAATGGATTCCAACAATTTCCCAACGACAGACGTCAAACTAACTGGGCTATAGTTTCCTACTTTCTGCCTTCCCCCCCTTTTTGAATAAGGGTGCTATATTAGCATTTTTCCAATCCACTGGAACCTTTCCAAAATCCAGGGAATTTTGGAATATTATAGCCAATGCATCCATTATCTCCGCTGTCACTTCCTTTAAGACCCTGGGATGTAGGCCATCAGGTCCTGGGGACTTGTCACCCTCTAATCCCAATAATTTGCTCAGTACTTTTTCTCTAGTGATGGTGATTTTACATGCATGTTGTAGCCTGGAGCTATGGATAGTGATGGTAGAGGTTCCAATTTCTTTCCATCACATGACTGACCAGGGATCTCTCCTGTTCATAATACCTGCCATTGGTGCATGTTGAGACTGAACCTGTTTGGCCACATTCTAAATGCAGCTGGAGTGGGACTTGAACCCAGAACATCTGGCTCAAAGGTTGGGACACTACCACTGCCCCATTGCCCATTTTAAGGGGCAATTTTCTGATATTGTACTCTCAGCACCCCTTCCCTCACCGCCCCAACACCACATATTAGAAACTTGTGTATTCTCCGCACATAATTTTAAGCCACCTGAAATAACATTCAAAAAATTGTATAAGGCATACAATGCATTTACAACACTCACTCTGATTCCATATGCAAGGAACATCAAGTTAAACTCCATAGCTACTGAGAAAAAGTTAAATAGTATTCGATTCTTAAAGAAAACGTCTTTGTAAAAATATGTGTATGTGCTGGGGCAGAATTTACTAAAAGGAATAAAAATAAACTTGACTGTCCATAATCCAATATACATTAAAAGTCATACAGCATAGAACGAGACCATTTCAAAGAATTATGCGGTAAGTCCCACTCCCCCACTCTTTCCCATGACCCTGCAGTTTTTTTCCTTCTCAAGTACATATCCAATTACTTTTTTTTTAAAAGCACTTTCACCTTTGCCTTTTTCATGTACAGCATGTAGTGGCCATGACTGACTGTCCTTAGCATTCCCTCCTCGTTCTACCAGAAGCCTGATTAAATTTGTTCTATACTCGGAATTAGATCTTCATGCAGCAGACCAGTAAGAGAAACTGCAGCAGATAAAAATTTTAGCAATGCAAATTCTACTCACCTTCTTTAACTTTAACCATACTTCCTCTCGTGAATGCCCACCCAGGAATCCAGCTACTGCAAGGAAACAGGCCAAGAAACAAGGAGCAAGTGCAAACTGGAAAGAAATAAAATATCAGGTACTTTATTCCTTCTTCTTACAATTTCCTAAAGTGATTTGACAAGGACAAGTGGCATGCCAGAATGCTGACCTATAAACAGAAGAATATAGGTGACCGAGCTTAGGAGTGTTGAACTGGGTATGTTTAGTGAAACTGGCTTACACAATTTAAGAAAATCCACATGTACACAGTTAATACATGTCATTGTGGCAAATACATAGATCTTTCATAGATCTGTGCCAGGACAAGTGTGTATAGATCCACTGCAATATTTTTAATTCTTAAAGTACAGCAACTCTTGTGTTAAACCTTAAAAATCAGCAGAAGCTGGTCCTCTGACATCAAAATGCTACTTGTAAAAGGAAGGTTTCACTAATCATGCAAACAGAAGTACTGTTTATAATAACATAGCAAACACTTAATTAATTCAAATCTTATGATCAATTCACACTGACAGAGTAAAATAACACCAAGGAAAGACATAATTAAACAGCACTAAACGCTAAATCTTGCAGTTCCTAACTTCAATGCAATAAAGAAAATCATCTACATCAGATTTTACTTCTCTGTTGATCACTGTTATAATCTTGATTTTCCAGTAATAGATTTGCACGCAGTATTCAGCTCAACACATATACTGTATAGCACTGGACTATTCTTGAGCTATTTGTACATCATCCTTAGGCACATTAGCACTCCAAATATAAGTGCAAGAGCCCTCTAGTGATGACATTCACCCTGTTTTGCTAGAGATACATGAGGAGGAATTTAAAATACTTTTCACTGGGTAACTTTAATTTAACTTTGGACTCAAAAGGGCCAGAGGGCAGTAAAGGCTTACAAATGAGAGTTCCATGAACTTTCCTTCAGTAATTCCTTTAAGACAAACGAACAACCAGGTTCCAATTCCTGACATTTTTATTTTTATAACTCGAGTAAAATGAAAAATGTGTTTTTTTGTCATCTTGATATGTCATTAATGATTGAGACTGAGGTACTGGCAATACTTATTGTAGCAAATGTCACTCCACTATTTAAGAAGGGAGGGGGAGAGAAAACAGGGAACGACAGGCCTGTTAGTCTTACATCATAGTAGGGAAAATACTAGACTCTATTATAAAGGATGTGATAAATGGATATTTGAATAATCATAATCTGATTGGGCATGGTCAGCATGGACTTGCAAATGGGAAATTACGTTTGACGAAGTTGTTGGAGTTTTTGAAGATGTTATTAACAAAATCGATAAAGGAGAGTTGATGGACGTAGTATACTTGGATTTTCAGAAGGCTTCTGATAAAGTCGCCCACAAGGGGTTGATTAGCAAAATAAAAGCACATGGGATAGGAGGTAATATACTGGCATGGATTAAGGATTGGCTAACAGGCAGAAAACAGAGAGTAGGAATAAACGGGTCATTCTCGTGTTGGCAGACTGTGAATAGTGGGGTACTGCAAGGATCAGTACTTGGATCCCAGCTGTTCACAATGTATATCAATGATTTGGACATGAGGACCAAATGTAATATTTCCAAGTTTGAGGATGATACAAAGCCAGATGGGAACGTGTGTTGTGAGGAAGATGTAAAGCTGCTACAGGAGGATTTGGACAGACTTAGTGTGCGGGCAAGGAGGTGGCAGATGGAATATAATGTTGAAAATGTGACATCATCCACTTTGGTAGGAGGGACAGACATGCACAGTATTTCCTAAATGGTAAGAGATGAGAAAGTGTAGATGTACAAAGAGACCTGGGTGTCCTTGTCCATAAGTCACTGAAAGCTAACATGCAGGTGCAGCAGGTAATTAGGAAGCCAATGGAATGTTAGCCTTTATCACAAGAGGATTTAAGTACAGGAGTAGTGAAGTCTTGCTTCAATTATATAGAAGCTTGTTAGACCGCATCTGGAGTACTGTGTGCAGTTTTGGTCCCCTTACCTCAGAAATGATATTATTGCCATAGAGGGAGTGCAACGAAGGCTCACCAGACTTGTTCCGGGGATGGTGGGACTGTCTTCTGAAGAGAGATTGGAGGAACTGGGCCTGTATTCTCTAGAGTTTCGAAGAATGAGAGGTGATCTCATTGAAACCTACAAAATACTTAAAGGAATAGACAAGGTAGATGCAGGTAAGATATTCCCCCTGGTTGGGGAGTCTAGAACCAGGGGACACAATTTCAAAATAAGGGGGAAGCCATTTAGGGCTGAGATGAGAAGAAATTTCTTTACTGAGAGGGTTGTGAATCTTTGGAATTCTCTACCCCAGAGGCTGTGGAAGCTCAGTCATTGAGTATGTTTAAGGTAGAGATTGATAGTGATTAACAATAACGTAAAGTGTTATGGGGAATAATGGGGGTAAAAGGCATTGAAGTGTTCGAACACCTATGATAATACTGAATGGTGGAGCAGCTCGACGGACTGAATGGCCTTCTCCTGTTCCTATGTTCCTAGAGAAAGACATATTTCCTTACAAAAAGATAAAATATCTAACAGCATATTTTATGAGGCAAAGCTCCTGAAGTGGAGTCTCACCCACCAGCAGTGCAAATTGGGACTCAGGCATGGAAGTCAGCACAACTGAATTGTGACATTTCTTCATATCCATTGATCTGAAAAGTTCCTCAAGTTCATCCCTCTGTACCTCTTTCACCCTTATGTCTGGAGTACTTTCCTCCAAACTTATGTCCTATACATCCTCCCTCCACCCACAGTCTGGCAACTTTTGGCTGTTTAAGGGTATCTTGCACTAAACCCTTCTCAAACACTATCTTTTCCACTATGTCTTTGGTCACTCTGCTAACTTCCTCATTTCGGCTTGGTGTTCATTTCACTGCTCTGTGAAGTACTTTGGAATATTTTTCTACTTTACAGGTGCAAGATAAATGGAAATTTGTTGTGCTTTCTTCACAGACTGACCTGATCAAGCAGCATTTTCTTAAGTGCCACAGTTTTGCTCTTGCCAATGATAATTTGATCTAGAAATTTATACCATACTCCAAGAACAGGACCCTATTGTAAGGGATTAAAAAAAAAACACAATGACAACATGTAAATGACTGAGAATTGTAATTCCAAAAAGGATAACAGTGAATGAATATTGTCAAGACTATCAAGGTTATAACTTATCCAGCTACTTTATTTTCAGCTGATCTCTCTCCCAGTCTTCCTATTTCTTAACAGAAAGCACCCATACCATCAGATAATTGCAAATATGAAGTCATCTTCAGTATTGCTGAAAAAAAAAGAGACTTTTTTTTGTTGAAGCTTGGTCTGTACCTTGCCCATTGCGAACAGAAGGGACAGGTGGTTTGATATGATCTGCCAGTCTTTGGGATGTACAGACCATACCCAAACCCAAACCTGCCAGTCTTTGGGATGTACAGACCATACCCAAACCCAAACCTGCCAGTCTTTGGGATGTACAGAGCATACCCAAACCCAGACCTGCCCATGCTTGCAAAACTCAAAAGAGTGTCCAACATTAGATGTGAATCTGAGATTGGACAACATTTGCTAAATAGTCCTCAGTGTGCTTATGCTGACATCCAATTTAAAGTCATCAGTCAGGCTTGCTGTGGGGTGCATTTACGTGTGCTGGGAGCTACATACATTAATACACAGGGCCCTGTACTTGGCAGACAGAAAGAAAATGTACACACGTTGCACCTGTTTCAGCTTTCAGAAAGTGCCGATCAGCAATCTCTTCTCATACAATATAAACTGTTGTTCCCTTTATATTTGGCATTCTTGCAAATGAGTGCAAGATGAAAAGCTTTGATAAAAAAAGTCTATTTTTTCAGCAATGCTCAAGTTTTGTACCATTGAAGTTATCTTCATCACGATAGATTACTTTTCAAGGGTGATATTTTTCTAAGTACAACCTAAGTGACAAGTTATCAGTTCCTCATATGGCGTTACTGCTTTCTTCTCCACTTCTTTTCCCTTACACATATTCTCCTGAACAGTAACTCATACTACATTAAGGTTCCACTTGTCCAAGTGGTCATTCATTCATCATAGTATCATATAAAGAATTAAAACCTCAGGGGTGGAAACCATCGGGTTCCGGAGATTTGTCAGTTTTTAGTGCCATTGTTTTTTTCTAAATATTTTCTTGCTTAGGCTAACTTTGGTGAGTTCCAATCCTTGATTCATTATTAGAATGTCAGGAATATTATCCCTGGAATACAATACGCCCTTCCTTTATAATTAAGACCGGCACAAAGTAATTATTCAACAAGACTGCCATTTCCTTTTCCTCATTTGCAATAATAGCTGCATTTTGTTTAAAAAAAGGCCCACATGATCCTTGACTATTCTTTCTCTTAATAAAATTGTAAAAACTGTGTTAATTTTGACTTCCCTTCCAGGTTATTTTCATATTCAGCTTCTTGCAGCTCTTGCTACCTTCTTGCCTTCCTTTGCTGTTCTTTATTCTTATTCCAGTTCTCTTCAACTACACTATTCTTTGCACATGTGTGTGCCCTCTTTTTTAGTTTTGTTGCCTCTCACCTATTTCTGTTGGCCAAGGTTGTTTATTTGGTAAAGTTTTGCCCTCTTGCGACTTAGGGGTATATTCTGGATCTGTAATTAAAGCCAAATTATTTTTTGATCAGCTCCCACTGTTCATCTTTAGTTTTACTCAGTTTGTTGTCATCAGTCTCTGTCTCATCCTGTTAAAGTTAGCCTTACCAAATACTAGAGTCTTAGTAACTGTGTTAAACTTCTCCTTTTCAAATCAAAATTGAATTCTAAATTATGATGATCGCTGTTAGTAAATAATTTAAGAATTAGGGAGCACTTAACCTAAATCTGTTTCATTACCCGCTACTGAACCTTGAAATGCCTGCCCTCTTGCTGGTTCTAGAACCCAAGGCTTCAGGAAGTTGTAATGGTTGTAAAGAGTACGTCAAGTCTAACTAACCTAATTGAATTCATTAAGGTTACTCATGCGGTAGAGATGGGAATACCAATAGATGTTAATTATATTGACTTCCAGAAGGCATTCAATATGATTTCATAGCAAGTGACTGAACAAAAACAGGGAAGTAGAGGCAACCTACTAGCGTAGGTAGGCATCAGTTAGGAGATACAAGACAGAGAATAATGATAATTGGTGTGCACTCCATTTGGCAGAACGTGACTACTGGTGTCCCCAGGGACCTGTACTCGGACCTCAGCTTTTCACTATATTTATCAATTACTTGGATGAAAGAACAGAGAGCATCATGGTACATCCAAGCTTGTTAGCAACACAAAGTTAGCTGTCACATAAATAGTGTAGATGGGAGTAGAAAGGGAAATTGATAGATTAATTGAGTGTGCATAACGTCGGCAGATGGAGGTCAATATGGGGAAGTGTGAGGTTACCCAGTTTGAACCCGAGAAAGGCAGGTCAGAGTATTTTCTAAATAGTAAGAAACTAAGAACTGTGGAGGAAGAGAGAAATTTTGGCAACGTGCAGAGAAATCATTAAGAGCTAGTGGATAGGTAGAAAAGTAATTTAAAAGGCTAAGGGAATGTCAGCCTTCATCTCAATGGGCTAGGATACGAAGGGTGGAAGTTATGCTACAGTCAAATAAAGCTCTGGTTAGGCTGTTTCTGGAGTGTTGTGTCCAGTCCTGGGCATTGCACCTTAAGTAGAATACATTGGCCCCTCAGGCAGTGCACTCAGATTCACTGGAGTAATATTGGTGCTAAAAGGGTTAAATTATGATGATAGATTGTATAGACTAAGCTTATAGTCCCTTGAGTATAGAGATTAAGGAGTGATCTAATTGAAGTATTTAAGATTATTCAAGGACTTAATAAGGTAGAAAGGGAGAAACTATTTCCTCTGGCAAGACAGTCCAGAATAAAGGGAGCATTTCCTTAAAACTAGAGGTAGGCCATTCAGGGGTGATGTCAGAAAGCCCTTCTTTATACAAACGGTATTGGAAATCTGGAAGTCACGCCCTCAAAAAGCCACGGAGACTGGATCATTTGAAAAATTCAACACAGATAGACTTTTGTAAGGAAAGGGTATTAAGGGATATGGAACAACGGCAGGTAAGCGGAGTTGAGGTACATCTCAGCCATGATCTAACTCAGTGGCAAAAAAAGTCTTGAAGGGCTGAATGGCCTTCCCCTGTTCTTAATGTTCCTAGCAAATGATCATCTTTCCACTAGGCACGTTACAGCCTTCAGGCTTTGGCATTAAGTTTAACAAGTTTAAATTTTTATCACCACTCTCTCTCTCTTTGTCTGACAGCAGTTGATAGTAATGGAGGACGACTGCACCAGAGACACTGTGACGAAGTCAGGGCTCTTACTTGTAACGGGGAACCCCTATTATCACACCTTTTTGCCTGGCACCATGATCCCTTTCGTCATACAACCACTGGTACACTCCACTTTATCACATGAAAAGTAAAAAGAGAAAATACTCAGCAGCTCAGGCAACCTGTGTGAAGAGAGAATTGGAAGATGTTAAGAGGCAAACAGTTTTTAAGCCAGTACAGAGCCAGGGAACAGAAGGCAGGAAGAGAACAAAACGGAGAGGCCTGCAATAGGTCAGAGAGCAAGAGTGACTAAATGGCAAAAGGGATGGAATCAGCGGTGAGGATATAGAGTTTGTGCCAGGGATTAAAGATAATGATTATGATGTTTAGCCCAAGGAAACTGCGGTCCTTCCAGAACTAGAAGTCAGTTTTGCAGAGTGACAGCACGGGGCAGTGGGGGATAGGGGAGGGTTGGGATCAAAACTGGTGACAGATCAAAGTTGGTGGCAAACAGGTAGAGCCTGGTGTCATCAGCCCTGGATCAGTTAGAGCTTTCACCTCAGAATCAGAGATGTGGATTCAAGTCCAACTTTAGAGATCTGAACCCAGGAGGGTGAGACAGGAGGATCCTGAGACAGGCAGTCAGCAGCACCCAGAGGAGAGTGTGAGAGAGGAGGACCCTGGGACAGACAGTCAGCAGCACCCAGAGGAGAGTGTGAGAGAGGAGGACCCTGGGACAGTCAGCAGCACCTAGAGGAGAGTGTGAGAGAGGAGGACCCTGGGACAGACAGTCAGCAGCACCCAGAGGAGAGTGTGAGAGAGGAGGACCCTGGGACAGTCAGCAGCACCTAGAGGAGAGTGTGAGAGAGGAGGACCCTGGGACAGACAGTCAGCAGCACCTAGAGGAGAGTGTGAGAGGAGGATCCTGGGACAGTCAGTCAGCAGCACCCAGAGGAGAGTGTGAGAGAGGAGGACCCTGGGACAGACAGTCAGCAGCACCTAGAGGAGAGAGTGAGAGGAGGACCCTGGGACAGGCAGTCAGCAGCACCTAGAGGAGAGTGTGAGAGGAGGACCCTGGGACAGTCAGCAGCACCTAGAGGAGCGTGTGAGAGGAGGACCCTGGGACAGTCAGCAGCACCTAGAGGAGAGAGCGAGAGGAGGACCTGTTTCAAACGTGTCAGAGCCAAAGTTTGACTTCAAAGGAAAACAGGTAGGTGATTGGTGGGTATTTCTTCTACGTCTCTATTGATTGGCCAAGTAGTTTAAATCAGGAGATGTTATTGCGGCTGAAGAGTACAGTTAAGAAATTCACTTTCAAAATATTTAACATCCAAATTAATTAATTAATTAGAATAGAGATGGCTGGGCAGGTGGTGTGTTGTAGCTGTTTTGGTTGCTCAAGGAACTTCAGTTCAGAGTTGATGAGCTGGAGTCTGAGCTGCGGACACTACAACACATCAAGGAGGGGGAGAGATCCCGGGACACTGTGCTTCAGGAGACAGTCACACCCCTTAGGTTAATTACATCAAATTTGGATCGTGGTCAGGGACTTGGAGGATGTGACTGTGAGTGAAGCAGGCATGGAGATCCAAAATTTAGCTTTGGAGAAGCCTCAGCTAGGGCCCTCGTCCAACAGGTACAAGGCTCTTGCTCCCGGTGTGGACAGACTGCAGGAAGATGGGCAAACTGACCACAGCACCATGGTACAGAACGTCATTCAAGTGGGGGAGAAAAGAGGAATGTGGTAGTAATAGGGGATAGCATAATTAGAGAAATAGATACTGTTCTCTGTCTTTGCTGTAGAGTCCCGAAGGATGTGTTGCCTACATGGTGCCATGGTTAAGGTTCCTCTGGGCTGGAGTGGAACCTGGAGTGGAGGGGAAGGATCCAGTTGTCGTGGTGCACGTAGGTACCAACGACATAGGTAGGACTAGGAAAGAGGTTCTGCTGAGGGACTACGAGCAGCTCGGGGATAAATTACAAAGCAGAACCACAAAGGCAATAATCTCTGCATTACTACCTGAGCCATATGAAAATTGGCGTAGGGTAAATAAGATTAGAGAGGTAAATGCGCAGCTCAGAGATTGGTGTGGGAGAAATGGGTTCCGATTCATGGGGCACTGGCACCAGTACTGGGGAAGGAGGGAGCTGTTCCGGTGGAACTGGCTTCATTTGTATCATGCTGGGACCAGTGTCCTGGCCAATCGCATAACTAGGTTTGTAGATAGGACTTTAAGCTAATTAGTGGGGGGGGAGGAGGAGGAGGAGGGTTCAATTGAAGGGTAGTTTAAAAATTAAAAAGAAATGAGAGAGCAGAATGCCAGGTAGTGAAGCGACGAACGAAAGTCAAAGTCTGACAGGACGGGACAGGAAACAAAAACAGAAGAGTGCAGCAAAAATCAGAACCAGAATGAGTAATAATAGTAAAAAGTCAAAGCTCTTTATCTGAATGCACACAGCATTTGTAACGAGATAGATGAGTTGACAGCACAAATAATTGGATATGACTTGATAGCTATTACAGACAGGTGGTTGCAGGGTGACCAAGACTGGGAACTCAATATTCAATGTTCTGGAAAAATAGACAAACAGGAAAAGGTGGAGGGGTAGCTTTGTTAATAAAGGAAGGTATCAGTGGGGTGTTGAGTAGTGATATAGGTACAATAGGTCATGATTTGGAATCAGTTTAGGTGGAAATAAGGAATAGCAAGGGGAAGAAGTCACAGGTGAGGGTCGTCTATAAGCCCCCGCAGAGTTGCCACAATGTAGGACAAAGTATAAATCAGAAAATAATGGAGGCGTGTAAGGAGGGTGCTACAATTGACATGGGTGATTTTAATCTGCATATTGACTGGACAAATCAGATCACAGGATCACATAGTGCAGAAGAGGCCCTTCAACCCATCGAGTCTGCACCGACACGTGAGAAACACCTGACCTACCTATCTAATCCCATTTACCAGCACCTGGCCCTTAGCCTTGAATGCTATGACGTGCCAAGTGCTCATCCAGATACTTTTTAAAGGATGTGAGGCAACCCGCCTCCACCACCCTCCCAGGCAACGCATTCCAGACCCTCACCACCCTCTGGGTAAAAACGCTTTTCCTCACATCCCCCCTAAACCTCCTGCCCCTCACCTTGAACTTGTGTCCCCTTGGCTGGAGTAACATGGAAGGTGAATTTGTTGAGTGCAGCAGGGATTGTTTGTTACAGCAATATGTTGCAGAACCTACCTGGGAACAGGCTATTTTAGATCTAGTAACGTGTAATGAGGTAGGATTAATAAGACATATCTTAGTTAAGGATCCTCTAGGGGGGTAGCAATCACAATATGGTAGAATTTCAAATTCAGTTTGAGGGTGAGCAACTCGGGTCCCAAACCAGTGTCCTCAACATAAGTAAGGGCAATTACAAAGTAATGAAGAAAGAGTTGTCTAAAGCAGGCTGGGAAAATAGGCTAAGGGGAGGGTCAGTGGATGAGCTGTGGCAGATATTTAAACAGATATTTCATAACGCTCAGCAAAAATTTATCCTGGTCAAAAAGAAGGACTCAATGAGAAGGATGAACCACCCGTGGTTAACAAAGGTGGTCAAGGAGAGTATCCAATCAAAAACTCAGGCATACAAAGTGGCAAAAACTAGTGGTCGGCCAGAGGATTGGGAATTTTTCAAGAATCAGCAGCGATGACTAAAAAGTTAATAAAGAGGGAGAAAATTGATTATGAAAGTAAATTGGCAGGAAATATAAAAACAAACAGCAAGAGCTTCTACGCGTATACAAAAGGAGAGTAGCTAAAGTGAGTGTGGGACCCTTGGAGGATGCGACTGGAGAATTGATAGCAGGGAACAGGGAAATGGCAGATAATTTAAACAAATATTTTACACAGGTCTTCACGGTGGAGGATACTATAAACATCGCAAAGATATCAGATAAGCAAGGAGCTAATGGGAGGAAAGATCTTGTAACAGTGTCTATCACGAGGGATAAAGTATTTGACAAACTAATGGGACTAAAGGTAGACAAGTCACCAGGACCTGATGGCCTGCATCCAAGGGTTTTAAAGGAAGTGGCTGCAGAGATAGTGGAGGCATTGGTCGAAATATTCCAGAATTCACTGGATTCCGGGAGAATCCCAGCAGATTGGAAAACTGCTAATGTGATCCCCTGTTCAAGAAGGGGGGAGAGAAAGACAAAAAGCAGGAAATTAGTGGCCAGTCAGCCCAACATCTGTCATTGGGAAAATGCTAGAGTCCATTATTAAGGAAGAAATAACAGGACATTTAGAAAAGCTTAACCCTATCAAACAGAGTCATCATGGTTTTCTGACAAATGTTTGACAAATTTGTTAGGGTTCTTTGAGGATATAACAAGCTGAGTTGATAAAGGGGAACCGGTGGATGTAGTGTATTTGGATTTCCAGAAGGCGTTCGATATGGTACCACGTAAAAGGTTATTGCACAAGAAAGGAGCTCACGGTATTGGGGGTAATGTATTAGCATGGATTGAAGATTGGTTAACACACAGAAGACAGAGAGTCAGGATTAATGGGTCTTTTTCACGTTGGAAGGACGTAATTAGTGGAGTGCCACAAGGATCAGTCCTAGGGCCTCAATTATTTACTATTTATATTAATGATTTGGAGGTGGGGCAGAGTGTAATGCATCCAAACTTGCTGACGATATAAAAATATGTGGGAGGGGCATGTTGTCATGAGGACATAAGGAATCTGCACGGGGATATAGACAGGTTGAGTGAGTGGGCAAAAACTTGGCAGATGGAGTTTAATGTAGGAAAGCGTGAGGTCATGTACTTTGGTAGGAAAAATCAAAAGGCAGACTATTATTTAAACGGAGAGGGACTCCAAAAAAAGTGCGGCACAGAGAGATCTGGGTGTTCTTGTGCATGAAACACAAAAAGTTAGCATGCAGGTGCAGCAATTAATTAAGGAGGCAAATGGAATTTCGGCCTGTATTGCTAGGAGGTTGGAGTTTAAAAATAGGGAGGTCTTGTTACAACTGTACAGGGTGTTGGTGAGGCCACGCCTGGAGTACTGTGTACAGTTCTGGTCCCCATTTTTAAGAAAGGATATACTGGCATTGGAGGCAGTTCAAAAGAGCTTCACTGGGCTGATTCCTGGGATGAAGGGTTGACTTATCAAGAAATGCTAAACAGGTTAGGCTTTAATTCATTAGAGTTTAGAAGAATGAGGGATGATCTTATTGAAACGTACAATATTCTGAGGGGGCTTGACAGGGTAGATGTTGAGAAGATGTTTCCATTAATGGGGGAATCTTGAACTAGGGGACATAGTTACAGAATAAGGGGACACTCATTTAAAACTGAGATGCAAAGAAATTTCTTCTCAGAGGGTAGTGTCTGGAATTCTCTATCCCAGAGAGTTGTGGGGGCTAGATCACTGAAAGTATTTAATGGGGTAGATAGATTTTTGAAATATCGGGGAATTGAGGGCTATGAGGAGCTGGCATGAAAGAGGAGTTGAGGCCTGGGGCAGATCAGCCATGATCTTACTGAATGGTGGGGCAGGCTTGAGGGGCTGAATGGCCTACTCCTGCTCCTATTTCTTATGTTGTTATCAATCTAGGCTAACCCTCCAGTGCAGTACTGAGGGAGTGCTATAATGGTGGAGGTGCTATCTTTGGATGAGATGTTAAATCAAGGCACCATTTGCTCTCTTGTATGAATGTATCAGATCCAAAAGAACTCTTCAAAGCTGGGGAGTTACCCCTAGTATTTTAACTCTCAAACAACATCACTAGAACAGATTATCTGCTCATTATCACATCATGTCATGCGCAAACTAGCTGCTGTATTTCCTACACTTCAAAGTACTGCATTAGCTGTAAAGTGCTTTGGGATATCCTGAGGTCCTGAAGGACATAATATAATTGCAACTTATACCTGGAATCTGGCCCCATATCATAGGGTAATGTTGTCAAATAATAGCAGGTAGATGAGAAAAAGGAGGGGGGCCAAGGGCAGTGAATCGGTGCTGTGTCCTCTCTATTGTCTTGACATTGCTCTTATCAAATGGAGCCCAAAACTGCGCACAAGTCTCCAAACTATATCCTTAGTAAGGTCTTGTACAGATTTGCCATGCCATCTGAACTTTTATACTATCTACATTTCACCATAAAACCCAACATTCCATTAGCTTTTTTATGACTTTATGACATTTGGGTTGCTGCTTGTGTCTCCAAAACTTAAACCCTGCACTTCCAGATCACCCAGCTTACCTCCATTCACATTATAATTATTACATTTGGATTTTTAAAAATAACACCACTTATATTATCACTGCTTGTTTGTCCCTACAACCACACCACCCCCCTCCACTTCTCTCTCTCTCTCCGCCCCCCCCACACACCTTAAACCAGCTTATATTTCAACTCTTTCTTGGACTCGAACTCAAGTTCTGTCGAAGGGTCATGAGGACTCGAAACGTCAACTCTTTTCTTCTCCACCGATGCTGCCAGACCTGCTGAGTTTTTCCAGGTAATTCTGTTTTTGTTTTGGATTTCCAGCATCCGCAGTTTTTTTGTTTTTATCTTCACTTATATTTATTGACATTGAATTCCATGTGTCACTTTTTTGATCATACCATCGTGTAAACGGAGTAAATTTAGAATGTTGAATCTTTGAGGATTTGATCTCGTCCTTGCCCCAGTCTATGTTTGAAAGCTCCTCCAGCCCTACAATCCCTAGGGAAAGTGCTGCTCCTCCAATTCTGGCCCCCACAATTCATTCCTTACGTTTGCCCCACCACTAGTGTTAACGTTTTCAGCTGCATTGGTCTCGCTCTCTGGAACTCTCTCTAGATCACTCTGTCTCTCCACCTCTTATGCTGCTTCGAAATATTTTCTGAATCTCTCTTCAAATCAAATATTTCACCCAATTTCCAAATTTCAGCCACTGGCAGTCTTCATCCCCAATCACTGTTGTAAAAGTAGTTTGGGACATTTTTCTGTTAAAGGGGCAACTAAAGTAGTTAGCTTTGTGACATTGTGCTTTAAACACAATCTGTAATCCTATTTCCATCCAGCAGCATATTTGTCGTACTCTAGTATAACTCCCAGTTTAGAAGCTGCAGACTTACCACATAAATTAATCCAACAATGGTCATCCTGATTGTCCGCTTTGTGTCATGATTTGCAAATCCTCGCCGTTCAATCAGCTGCTGTGAAACTATGTCACTGCATCCAACCAAAGTACCTGCAAAATTGAAGAGCAATCATCAATGGCATTCAAAACCTTCTCAGTGCTTTAATCAGAGTTCAGCAATTAAATTCAGATGAGTTAGGTTGATCCAATAACGTATGCAGGTATTTAACAGCTGCATGTATATACACAAGCGAATGCTGTGCACGA
This sequence comes from Carcharodon carcharias, assembly GCF_017639515.1. Lineage (NCBI taxonomy): Eukaryota > Metazoa > Chordata > Chondrichthyes > Lamniformes > Lamnidae > Carcharodon > Carcharodon carcharias. Next base: position 198,616,171 of record NC_054471.1, read on the forward strand.
GCATGCACCCGCTTTTAAAAATATTTATTGTATCCTTCTAATCTCGTCATTATAAAAATGTACTTGGTATGCAATTTTATTCAGACGACAGTGATTTGAGCACTGATTATAAAACACTTTTTTTTTTAAATGCAGAACTAATTTTGTGCTAATGTTAAATGTTTCCAAGCTCATAACTTACGCTTCCAATTGGACTCATTATCGAGCTGCAGAAGCCATCCAGGTATGTTTTCTCTCTCATTATTCAATTCTTTCAATGCAAGGAATGGGCGGATTGTTTTCTGAGGAAAGCTTGGACAGGCTAGGTTTGTATCCCGAGTTTGGAAGAGTAAAAGGCAACTTGATTGAAACATACAAGATACTAAGGGTTCTTGATAGGGTTGACGTAGAAAGGATATTTCCTTTTGTTGGAGAATCTAGAACTAGGGGGGTCACAGTTTAAAAATGAGGTCGCCCATTTAAGACAGATAAGCAGTGTCGTGAGTCTTTGGAACTCTCTTCCTCAAGAGGGCAGTAGAAGCAGAGTCTCTGGATATTTCTAAGGCAGAGCTAGATAGATTCTTGATAAGCAAGGGGGTGAAAGGTTATTGGGGGGGAAGGCAGGAATGTGCAGTTGAGGTTACAACCAGATCAGCCATGATCTTATTGAATGGCGAAGCAGGCTCGAGGAGCCAAGTGACCTACTCCTGCTCCTAATTTGTAATGTTTGTATGTTCTTTTGAGGAGGAGGTTGAAGCTTAGCTTTACATCAGTACCTCATCCCACAGTACAACTGAGGTCAGCAATGCAGGACCACACAACAAACCAGCTTCTCCCACCACCTCTGCCTCCAGGTCACTATGCCGCCAATCCAGTACACAATATAATTCTTCACAATTTTTCCAAATTTAATTCCCATCAAAGCAAATCATATTTTTAGGGAATGGAATAATTTTTCGTATTTGACACCCATGTGTTAATAATTGTGGACCAAGAATGCAAGGTCTAGAATGCATTAAAGCTCCCTCTGCTCCATCCAACCAATACACCCGACGCTTAACTTCAGAATAATTTGCAGCAGAATGATCTTTGTTCTAATTCACACTGCAGCCATCTTTCTTACTGTTGTAATGTAATTAAGTAGTATGAGCTATATTCTCTGGAGTTTAGGAGAATGAGAGGTGATCTCACTGAAACATATAAAGGGCTTGACAGGGTAGATGCTGAATGACTGAATTCTTTGGCTGAATTGCAGAACCAGGGGCCATATTCTCATGATAAGGGATCAATCATTTTGGACTGAGATGAGGAGAAGTTTCTTCACCCAGAGAGTTATGGGGGATCACAGAATCTCACAGTACAGAAGAGGCCCTTCGGCCCATCGAGTCTGCACCGACACATGGGAAACACCTGACCTACCTACCTAATTCCATTTATCAGCACTTGGCCCATAGCCTTGAATGTTACGACGTGCCAAGTGCTCATCCAGGTACTTTTTAAAGGATGTGAGGCAACCCGCCTCCACCACCCTCCCAGGCAGCGCATTCCAGACCCTCACCACCCTCTGGGTAAAAAAGTTTTTCCTCACATCTCCCCCTAAACCTCCTGTCCCTCACCTTGAACTTATGTCCCCTTGTGACTGACCCTTCAACTAAGGGGAACAGCTGCTCCCTATCCACCCTGTCCATGCCCCTCATAATCTTGTACACCTCGATCAGGTCGCCCCTCAGATTTCTGGAGACTAATGACATCAAAAGGTACGAAGAGAGGAAGGAAAAGTGGTGTTGAAGTAGATGATCATGAGCTATGATCTAACTGAATGGTGGAGCAGGCTAAACGGGCTGAATGGCCTACTCCTGTCCCTATGACTTTCTTACGGAAGTGCTGTCTTGTTAGAAGAATGCTTGAATGGCTACATGTTTACTAAGTCTATCTCTCTGATGATAGTTTCACTGTGAGCATTTGAATGAGTGCACATTTAATTTATACAAGAAATAGTGTTACAAGTCATTTTATATGAAGAATACTGGATTTAAATAAAAGACTCATTGACAAGTTTACTCACAGAACTTTGGAGTTTGTGAAACAGATCTGAAAGCAAAACAAGTGTTGACAACATCCAGTCCTGGATGAGCAGGAATTTCCTCCAATTACATATTGGGAAGACCAAAACCATTGCCTTCGGTCCCTGCTACAAACCCCATTTCTTAGCCAGTGTGTTAATCCCTTCTCCTGGCAACGGTCTGATACTGAACCAGCCTGTTCGCAACCATGCTGTCACCTCTGACCCAGAGATTAGCGTCCAACCACATATTCATCCCATTGCTCAGAATGCCTACTTCCTCCATAACATCATCAGACCCCGTCTCTGCCTCAGCTTATTTGCTGCTGAAACCATTATTCATGCTTTATTTTACCTCAACACTGCAGGCCGGCCTCCCACATTCTACTCTTCATAAACATCAGGTCATCCAAAATCTTGCTGCCATATCCTAACTCGCACCGAGCCCCATTCACCCATCACCTCTGGGCTCACTGGCCTGTATTGACTCCTGCTTAAGCAATGCCTTTATTTTAAAATTCATATCCTTGTTTTCAAAATTCCTTTCAGGCCTTATCCCTCTGTCTCTGTTAGCACCACAACCTCGAAGATATCCACACCTCTCTGATTCTGGCCTCTTGAATACACCAATTTCTATTGTTGCACCATTGATGGCATAATCTTTAGCTACCAAGCCCCTAAATTCAGGAATTCCTTCCCTAAGCCTCCCCGTCATTCCTTCTCACTCTCTACTTTGCTTTCCTTCTTTAAGACACTGCTCAGAATCTACTTCTTCAGGAAAGCTTTTGGTCATCTGCACTAATGTTGCCTTATATGCCTTGGTGTCATATTGTGCTTTATAGCACTGCTGTGAAGCACCTTTGGATATTTTATTATGTTAAAAGCATTCTATAAGTCCAAGCTGTTGCTGTTGAGTAAGTCTAACAAGGGTGTAGCTAATTAAGAGAGAACTGCGGTAAATGAATATGTTAGTAATTAATTATCGGAACTCATTATACAGTTAGTGATTTAGGTAACGTTCACTCTTAGCAGTAAAACTATTTTTAATGAAATATCAGAAAAGTTACATGAGACATATAGTCAACAAGGGTTATATTTGTGCACTCTCTGAAACCATGAGGGGAATTGACATTGGTATAGTATATCTAAATGCAAGCGTTTGTATTTTTAAAAAATTAAGAACAAAAACTGCTTCCTATGCATCTAAATGACTTAGTAACTCAGACAACAATACAAAATCAAGAGTATGTTCCAGGCGTCAAACTAATCATCTAAAGCAAAGAAGCTCAATGTAATACTTAATATCCTATCCGTATTTGCTTGACTTGTTATTACTATTTTATAATCGTCCACTGAAGATGTAGGATACAATTTCCAACTACAGAACAAGCAAACAGAAGCAACTGCCCCTGCTGACACTGGCTCAAGCTGCAATTTGTCAGTGACATATGGATTGTGTCTGACGTGAGCTGTGCCATTTTTGGCAGGAAAAGCTTGCATCCTGTCAGGGCAAATGGCAATCAAAGCAATTACAATGTAAATTTATGACATTTCATCCTTGTGTGTTCTGTCTGCCTTTAAACAATATACAGCTCCTGTTAATATCTTGCAACAACCCAATTTTTCTTTATTTGTTCATGGGATGTGGACATCACTGGCTAGGCCAGCGTTTATTGTCCATCCCTAATTGCCTTTGAGATGGTGGTAGTGAGCTGCCTTCTTGAACTGGCAACTAACAAGACAGACTGAAAGCAACATGTAGAATCTACAGAAACTGGACTAAATTTTCCCATCCCCATGGTTACAAAGTTGGAGCATGGGGGCTGCACAGGGAAAGTGGGGGTCAGGAGGGGTCCATGCGAGATGGATCCCAATGCACTTCCGCCTCCAGGGGACTTTCCCCGAGGTGGACTGGGACCAGGGTCAGTTACTTGCTTCACGGAAATAGGCAGCCAATTAAGACCCTATTTAGGGACCAGTTTATGACAGTGCCAGTGTTTCCTGTTGTTGGAAGCAACCCACTTGCACCCCCCACAACCCCCCACACTCCAATGCATTGTGCGCGGAGGGTGCCAGCTCATTTAGGGCTGCCTCCCGGTGGAAGACCAGGCAGCCACTGGAGCCAGTGACAGGGTCATGGGTAACAAAGGCTGCAATGGCATCCACTATGACACTTGGAGGTTTCCCCTCCACAAAGAAGGCCCTACCAGCTTTGGCTCTCTGTATTTGTTGACTTCTGCAGGCAACCGAGGGCGCTCCACGTTGAGGCTCTCTCACACACTTTCCTGTCTACCTCAGCAGTGCCCAACTCCCCCAATGGGGGTATAGGCCTGACAATGCTGCAGCCCTCTGATTGGGCTGCCTGCTTCCCTGCTTTGCTTGCTATCCTTAATTGGATGGGGCTCCGGGCTGTGGCTTCTTAATTGTTCTCCACCAGGGAGATCGTACTTGGCATCCCAGCACCGTCACTTCCAATACTGCCAACAGGGAATTGAGGATGACATTGGGATCATGACCCAACTAGGAAAACTTTAACACAACATCATTATTTTTGGAGATACTTATTGTAACTAGGATACAATGGGGGAAAGGGGGTGTGTGTATGTTATCTCATGTTAATATGACATAAGTGATAACGGTCCAATACAATAACCAAAAAATCCAAATAAAATTAAGTATCATTGTCAAAGTTCCTGTCAAAAGTACATCTACCTTACCTTGGAGGCACTATTTTACATTTTAGTCTTTGCATTTTAGAATGACGCTACATTTTGACTGCTGTTCAATCACATTTGATTTAGAAATTACATTCATTGAATTAAGCTGTGTTTTCATGTAACTTATGAAGTTATTTCCAAAGATTCCATTCTACTTAATACAAACCTGGATGCTGAAAAGCAAATGCCAATGATATTCAGAGTTGGAGTTTCTCCCATTTTCACTGAATTTATTTCTGTAGAATGTTTATACATGATCTTCAGTCTTCATCATCTGTTGCAACATTTAGAATCCTCTGTTGGAGGAGGCAGTGCTCAAAAAAAAAAAAAGGACCTAACTTGAACTTGAAAAACTCGAGACACCAAAGGTTATCAGCAAAGATGACCAGTGTAGAAGCTTGATTTTGTCTGAATGGTTTGATCGCTACCAGACTATAAAGAATTCTTCCTAGTTACCAACTATCAGGTTCCATTCTTACAAGAGGGGTGAACCTATTTTTATATTGATCAGTTTGTGAGTGACTTGGGATTTATTTTATAAATAGAGGCACAGCAATGACTAGTTTGTACGAAACACTGATTCAGTCACAGTTAAAAGAGTGTTGTGCACAATTTTGGGTGCCTCTTTGTCAGGAAAAAGAACCTGCATTTTTCCCAACCTCTTGGCATCTCAACGTGCCTCACAGAGAACGAATTACTTCAGCCATTGTCACATTGTAGGAAACACACACGTGGTGCAAACAGGTCTTGCTGCACGCATACACAGACTGATTTATTATGAGGAGTTGCAAATGGAGCTGAACATTGCAATGATCAGCAAACGCCCTTTTTTCTGACCTTATGATGGAGGGGAGTTCAATGATGAGGTAGTTGAAGATGGTTGGGCCAGGACGCTGCCCTGAAGAACTCCACCAGTGAAGCCCTGGGGCTTAGATGATTGGCCTCCAACAATCACTTTTCTGTATTCTGTTGGGTACCTGCAAAGTGCTCGAACTGCAAAGCAACAAGTGATCGATACCAAATAACAGCTTCTCTCATGAGGACTGGGAGTTGCAATATTACAAATCATGGTCAGAAGAGCACCAACAGAAGTGACTGAATGAGGATGAGTAATGAATTCCCACACTCTGCAGCAACCCTTTAACCTTCCATCATTACATCCGAGTTGACAGTAAAATACTTAAAATACACAGAGCTAATCCATACTCCTTCTACACCTGAGTACTAGTAAGCAGCAATCAGGCTCAGTATTTTATGAAATAATAAATCAAATTTTTTTCAACAAGCAATTAATTCAATTTGCTTTAGGTTTTTCCAAGTTATACTTACAATCATTCTGCTGAGCTCAATTATACTCGTTATCTTCATGCTGAGTCTTTAAAGCTGGTCTTGTCTCATAAGGACAAGTATAATTAGTATAATTTATACTTTTCTCCCCTTACTTTTAAACACAAAGTAACTTTAAACTGGCATAACAGTGGATCTGTGGGGGAGGATAATCTGGATCCCTAATCTTTTTTCTTGATAATTACATTGTGGTGGGGACGACTCAATATTTGTCTGGGCCAATAGTTGGGACAATACACCCCACAATTCTGAATGTGGCCTCCAATGTGATCTATGCAATATGGATCTACCTTTGCTGTGCACTACCTGCCATTTCCATTCAAAAGCTGCTTCTAAGGCACACTACTTTCTTCTTCAGAGACCATTTACATCTCCTGCAGTACTCTTCACAGGATTGATCGATTGATTGCCTGTCACCATGGATGTGCTTCACTAATTTCGTAGTGCACAACAGATGTGTTCAGAAGTGCCATCATGAACTCCAGGGGAATAGCAGGGAAAGTGACCAACATTTCACCGAGTCATACACACCAGAAGTTTTCAGCATCGATATCCTGCTGAGTTAGATGATTTCAGCCCTGCCATCACTTTGTGCCTCTTTGCTGAGAAGGAAGAGCAGCCAGTCTTCTTGCTCTTCTTTTCCATTCAGTAACCACTGCTAGAAAGTGCAATTATGCACACTGGGAGGGAATAGGACCAGCTTCGTACTGTGAATCTGACCAGCTTGCATTAAGTTTCTGAAACCACATCTTCAGTGTAAATTATAAACAAAAGGAGTCTTAACACTGATTCATGGGACACTTGGTACCCCTCTCTTCAATCAGCATCTGAAGTCATGATGACATATTATATGGATGATATTATACATATAATCTTCAAGTTTATTCCTGATAATTCATTCCATTATTTTATTATATTTGAAGTGCTATCGCTGCATGGATGTGGTCAACATAATGATGTAAGAAAGTGATGTTGAATTTTGACAAGATGATTAGGTCATCAGTATTACAAGCAATTTCCCATTTATAGGAAAAGATACTGGAGCCATGAAAATGGTCCAATGGAGATCCAGCACAACAATATCAAAAAAAGAGGCTTTGATTGTGAAAAAAAAATCAAAAGTAGCACCATTTAACTGAAATATAGAAGACTAAGGGGAATCTAATTAAGGTTTTTCACAACTATGAAGAGTTTTCAAAGGGTGAATAGTGAAGACTGGTTTTACCAGCTGGAAGTCAAAACAAAGGGAACAAAGACTGAGGGTCATCACTAGAAGCCCAAAGGAGGAAGTTAGAGAGTCTTTTACCCCCCACTCACCCCAACACACAAAGTTAAATAAGTGAATATTGAGGCAGCAACTATATTATTTCTTAAAAGGGAGTTGGATAACTTAATTGACAGGAAAGAATGCAAGATGGATATATGAGGAAAGGGCAAGGAAATTAGATTTGAAGATTGCTCCAGTTGAAAAATTAACACTAGCACCAATAAAGTGAACGGGCTCTTTGTAGCAATTTCGATTATGTTACAATTCTTTATTTAACAGACTGCAAGATTTGGTTTGAATCAACAGTCCAGTCATGGTGCGTGCAGACCCTAAAATAACTTGGAATGAAGTACAGCTATCCACTGAGTCACCAGGTGCATTCAGTATCAGCCTTAGCTCAGGAGTAAGACTTCACCTCTCAGTCAGAGATCCCAGGTTCAAGTCCGACTACAGGACTTGAACGTATAATTGAAGGAGTGCTGCAATGTTACAACATCCACAAAAAAGACATGGAGGTCTCCAGATGGTAACACCCTGAAGGAGACTGACTATATGTGAATCAGCAGTAGATGGAGGATATCCCCGTCAGATGTCGGGCTTGTCGAGGTGCTGATGTAGGCTCGGACCACCACCTTTTGTTCGGCGAGGTCCGCCTGAAGCTGAAGAAGGCAACAACCAAAGTCACAAAGGCCATTTGCAATGGAGAAACTGAAGGACAAGGACATCTCGGACAGTTTCCGGCTGGCCACCTCCAACAGATTCGAAGTACTGCTGAGGTCGGGTAACATTGAAAACAGTGGGGAGCCTTCAAAAGAGGGATTAAGGAGAGTGTAGAAGTCACTATTGGACGGAGGAGAGGAACCAACAAAGAATGTTGGATCACTGACTCAAAGTGGAAGATGATTACGAAAGAAAGTTGGTGAAGAGCAAGAGGGACCAGGAAAAGAATCTTGTGCAAAGACGACAAAACGATGAGAAGTACAGAAGACTGGATGCGGGAGGGACAAAGAAGGATGGATAGAGATAAAAGGCAGGGGACACAAACAGCAAATCTGAATGAGTCCAAGACACTATAGAATTGTACTGGAACTGAGCAACAGCACTGTATCAAGGGCAAAGATGTCAGGGTGAGGATCAGGAGGTGAGGTGGGCAGAACACTTTTGGGAGATCCTCAACCATCCCAACCCCAGCTCCATGTTCAAGTTTGATGACAGAACTGCATCTCAGCAGCTGAACGTCAACCTGGGAGAAATTGTCAGATCAGAGGTCCAGAAAGCCATCAAGAGCCTGAAGAACAACAAAACACCCGGGATTGATGAGCTACCAGAGAGCTATTGAAACATGGCAAGAGCACCATCACAACAGAGCCCATGGACCTGTTCAACAAAATCTGTTCTGGGGAGGGCCTCCCAGATGACTGGAGACGACGAGTAATTGTCAAGCTGCCAAAGAAAGGAAACCTCATCGCCTGCAACAACTAGAAGGTTATAACACTACTGAGAGTACCTGGCAAGGTCTTCAGCACGGTGCTCCTTAACAGATTAAAAGCAGAAGTACACAGTACCTTTCTTGGAGAACAGGCAGGTTTCTAAGGTGACAAATCATACTGTGAGCAGATCCTTATGCTCAGGAACATCATACAGCAGAGCCTAGAGTATCAGAAGCCATTTGTGTTCAACCTCATTGATTTCATGAAGCTTTCGATAGCTTCCATCGGCAGTCAATCCACTACATCATAAGATAGCAGAGCATCCCGGGAGTAGTATATTAACATCTTCAAAGTCTAGCATGGACACCACGGGTTCCTTCAACATCAGCACAGAAGTGCAGCAAGGCTCCTACTCTCCCCATGCCTTTTCTTCTTAGTTATTGAGCTCATTGCGAGGAAGGCGATGGTGGGTGCAGGCTTTGGCATCCCATGTCAACACCACCATTTGACAGACCTGGATGTCGCAGATGACATCGCCTTGCTGGTCGAAGAATTGCACTGCAAGGCATGACCAAGTCTTGAAAGTAGCGGTGCCAAGGTTGGTCTACGTATCATCTGTGAGAAGACGAAGACAATGATCACTGGATGGTGACAAGGCCCCTCCCATCACCATCGGGCAACAAGACATGGAGAACATCAACCACTTCTTCTACCTAGGAAGCAACATCCCCAGGAAGGGTGATGTAGAGATCGATGTCTACATTAGAATCTGCAAAACAGCATCGGTTTTCCAAAGGTTTCACACAATCTGGGCATCCAGTTACATCAACACAGCCATGCAGCTGCAACTCTACATGGCAATAGGAATGCCAACTACAATCTATGCCAGCGAGACGTGGAAGAGAACAGCAAAGGTGTCATATAAGTTGAGCGTCTTTCACCAGTGTCTTCTATGTAAGATACTGGGCATCACAGAGAGACAGCATCAAAACCAAAGAAGTGCTACAGAGGACAGTCAGAGGCACCTGTGGGTCACTGTGACTGAGACTGTTGGTACATGTATTTCATCTCCTGGATGTACACCCTGCAAGACTGACAGTGGAATGGACACCATCAGACAGGAGGAGGAGTTGGGGCTGGCCAAAGAAGACCTGGCAAATTACTTCCAAGAGCAGGGCATCACCTGGACTGGAGTGAAAGAGATGATGATAGACTGGGGCCAGTTGTGGAATCTAGCTGCCCATTATTACCTCACGAGACCAGGGGAAATAAGTGTAAATCTAAGTAATGTTAGGGGTCTTTTGCATGAGATGTTAAAACTACTCTCTGAAGTGGAGATAAAGGATCTCATATACGGAGAGCAGAAAGAGGAATTCTGGAGTCCTGGCCAACATGTTATCCCCCAACAAACACCACTAGAAACAAATTAACTGGTCATTATCTCAATGCTGTTTGTGGGATCTAACTGTGTGTAAAATTTGGCTGCTGCAGCTACATACAAAACAACAGTAATTAGTTTCATCAGTTTTGAAACGCAAAGTCCGGCCGTTCACAAGGGTTATGTTCCAGCGAAACCTCACAAACGGTGAAATCGCCAACAATGAACATGCTTTTTCATGGGGCTGAATTAGATAGATCCTAGCCATGTGACGGGGAGCATTGGTTTGGGCAGTTACTCTACACTAAATAGCGGTGCAGTACCTGTATCCGACAGTTAGGGGAGCCTCTGAGCAATACACCGATGAGGATTCCAAAATGAACCTAGCCATTATTGCAGCGAGATTCGGACGTTTCGGTGTTAATCCCTTCGTCCAGGCTGCACTTCAGTTGCAACCGTTCTGTTCTCTGCTCCGTTATGGCTGTTGCCTCCCCGGGGAAAGAAAAGAGAGGGAGAAGCAGCCGCGGATCAGCGGACATTGCTCAGGCGATGCTGTATACAAAGCTCAACGTGTGGGTAAGTGAAATCGCGAACCAGGAAATCACAAACGGCAGGGCTTTATGTATTAAAAGCAATAGGCAAACAATGACTGAACCCTAGCTATCTGCAAGCAGTGGAGGATAGTTATATTCTTCCCCCAAGTCTACACTTTATTCAGAAAATTTGTAAAAGTACATTACAGAATGTTAAATTTAAACTTATGCAAAATGTAATAGTTTCTTTCAATACAGTACATGTGATGCCTCACTACACTTGCCAGTACAGGTTGTATTTACAATATATAAATATCTATTTATACTTCATGTCAAATGTTCCCTGGTGCATACAGCCCGAGAGGTTTTACACAAGTTCTAACCCTGCAATGTACTGTTGGAAGGGGACTTTCCCCACTGAGTCTTTGCAGCAGCCGCCCATAACTGAGTGCATCCCCTCAGTACACAATTCTGGATCTTGGAATGTGCCAGGTTACAACACCCGGTCACTGACTGTTCTTTTCACTGGAGGACCAGCAAGTTTCAGGAAGATCAAAGACAGTCTTTTAACAAGTTAAAGGCTTTTCTGCAGCAGATGTTTATCTCAGAATGCACCCTGGGAACAGCCTGCAGAGCACAGGGACCTGTATTATGAAGCTCCTCAGGATGAAACTCAACAAAAACCACTCCATCTCTTTCCAGACCTGCTTTGCAAAGGCAAATTCTAGAAGGAGGTAGGTGAGAGTCTCTTCCCACCGCAGCCACCAAAGGCAGTGTAGAGAGGTGGTGAGACTCCGGGTGTGCAGGAAGGATCTGATGGGGAGAGCATTTCCCACCACCTTGGTGTTTGTTTGAAAATTCTAGTGATGGGACATTCTGCCAAATCACTTTGATAGTTTGTTCTGGGAACCATCTGACAGGATCCACCATCATCTTTTCCTGCAGGGCCTTGAGGTCATCACACACAGACCACTTGCTTGATGGATTTGTGGTCAAAGGTGTTTTTTCTGCACAGACTATTCCAGGCAAGTGGGGAGTATTCCATCACGCTCCTGATTCGTGCCTTGTAGATGGTGGACAGGCTTTGGGGAGTCAGGAGGCGAGTTACTTTCTGCAGAATTCACAGCCTCCAACCCGTTCCTGTAGCCACAGTATTATGATGGAAGAAAGGTTGTTGATGCAGCAGAAGATGGTTGGGCTGGGACGCTAACCTGAGGAACTCCTGCAGCAATGTCACAGAACTGAGATGATTGACCTCCAACAACCACAGCCATCTTGCTCTTTGCCTGATAGGACCCCAGCCAGCAGAGAGTTTTCCCCTGATTCCCACTGACTCCAACTTTGCTTGAGCTCCGTGATGCCACACTCGGTCGAAAGCTGCCTTGATGTCAAAGGCATTAATTTTTGCCTCACCGTGAGTTCAGCTCTTTTGCCCATATTTGGACACAGGCTGTAATGCGGTCAGGAGCTGAGTGACTCTGGTGGAACCCAAGCTAAGCATCAAAGAGCAGATTATTGCTTGATAGCATTGACAGCGGCCCCTTCCATCACTTTGCTGATGACCGAGAGTAGACTGATGGGATGATAATTGGCTGGGTTGAATTTGTCCTGCTTTTTGCAGACAGGACCTACCTGGGCAATTTTCCACATTGCGGGTAGGTGCTAGTGTTGTAGCTGTACCAGAACAGTCTGGATAGGGGTGCAGCTAGTTCTTAAACAAAAGTCTTAATTAAGTAGCATTGCTGGAATGTTGTCAAAGCCCATAGCCTTTGCAGTATCAAGTACCTTTAGTTGTTTCTTGATATGATGTGAAGCAAATTGAATTGGCTGTAGACTGGCATCTGTGATGCTGTGATCTCAGAAGGAGGCTGAGATGGATCATCCACTTGGCACTTCTGGCTGAAAATCGTTGCAAATGCTTCAGCCTTGTCTTTTGCGCTGACATGCTGGGCTCTTCCATCATTGAGGATGGGGATATTTGTAGTGCCTCTTCCTCCAGTGAGTTGTTTAATTGTCCACCACCATTCATGACTGGATGTGGCAGGACTGCAGAGCTTGGATCTGATTTGTTGGTTGTGGGATCGCTTAGCTCTGGCTATATTGCATGCTGCTTATGCTGTTTGGCACGTAAGTAGCTCTGGTTTCACCAGTTGACAACTCATTTTTGGGTATGGCTAATATTGCTCCTGGCATGCCCTCCTGGACTCTTCATTGATCCAGAATTGATCCCTTGGCTTGAAGGTATTGGGAGAGTGGGAGATATACCGGGCCATGAGGCTACAGACTGTGGTTTAATACAATCCTGCTGCTGTGATGGCCTACAGCACCTTATGGAGCCCAGTTTTGAGCTGCTAGATCTGTTTGAAATCTATCCCATTTAGCACGGTGGTAATGCCAAATAACACGATGAAAGGTGTCCTCAATGTGAAGATGGAACTTAGTTTCCACAAGGACTCAGTGGAAGTCACTCCTACCCAACTGTCATGGACAGATGCATCTGCAAGATAGATTGGCGAGGGCAAGGTCAAGTAGGTTTTTCCCTTTTGTTGGTTCTTTCAGCACCTGCCACAGCCCCAGTCTAGCAGCTATGCCCTTTAGGACTCAGCCAGCTCAGTCAGTAACTCTTGGTTATGGATATTGAAGACCCCCTGACAGAGTGCATTCTGTGCCTTTATCACCCTCAGTGCTTCTTGCAAGTGGAGTTCAACATGGAGGAGCACTGATTCATCAGCTGAGGGTGGCCGGTACGTGGTAATCAGCAGGAGGCTTCCTTGCCTATGTTTGACCCGATACTCCAGGGCTTCACAGGATCCAGAGTTAACGGTGAGGACTCTCAAGCCAACTCCTTCCCGACTGCATACCTCTGTGCCAACACCTCTGCTCAGTCTGCCCTGCCAGTGGGACTGGACATACCCAGGGATGGTGATGGTGGTGTCTGGGACATTGTCTGTATGGTATGATTTCATGAGTATGACTACATCAGGCTGTTTCTTGACTAGTCTGAGACAGCTCGCCCAATTTTGACGCAAGGCCCCAGATGCTAGTAAGGAGGGCTTTTCAGTCGACAGGGCTAGGTATGCCATTGTTACTTCCGGTGTATAGGTTAATGTTGGGTGTTCTGTCTGGTTTTGCTCTTAATGTACTTTTCTGGAGTGACTTGATACAACTGAGTGGCTTGCTGGGGCATTTTGGAGGGCACTTAAGAGTCAACCACATTGTTGTGGGTCTGGATTCACATGTGGGACAGAGCAGGTAAGGATAGCAAATTTCCTTTCCTAAAGGGCATAGGTAATCAGATAGGTTTTTACGACACTTGACATTATTACGGAGACTAGCTTTTAATTCCAGATTTGCAAACTGAATTTAAATTCCATCAACTGCCTTGGTGGGATTGGAACCTGAGTTCCCAGAGCATTAGCCTAGGCCTCTAGATTGCTTGTCCAGTGACACTGCCACTATGCTACTGCCTCGCATCACTGAGGCTTTGGAAGCCTTTGCTTCTTGGTTGACTGCAAGGATTTAAGATTTGAAACTTCTCAACCTTAGTTTTAAACAGTTTACATGTGCTTGCTCCAAGAGCTGCAGTGCCAGCATCTGACATTTGGATTTATACAAGACCGAATTAAATTGTGTACTTTACCTTGACTTGTTGAAATGAGTTCAGCCAGCATCAATGATGCATTCGGAACATTTTACAGCCAATTCTGCCAGAAAGAGTTTTATTAGGAAGTCTAATAGTTATAAATTACACCTGAACTGAAGAAAATCTCATATACTGTACACAGTTTATAGCTTATAATACTTGATGAGCTGAGAGAAACACCTGTTGTTCATTTAGAGATGGTTTCATCTATAAACACCTTGTTGTAGAAATCAAGGCAAGGTTGACTATAAATAAATAGTATCCCGGTCACATAAGCTGCATGTCAAAACTATTAGATGAGGAAATTATTTGGTACAGAGCTCACCACCCCCCCCCCACCCTCCTGTTGGGTTATGTTCCATATATGTTGACAATCGCTGTTACTGGCTCATCAAACCGCCCTTCATGCATGAGTCTAGCTGTGAATGTCTGTGTGGTAGTCAAAAGATTGGAGGCAGTTACACAGGATAAACAGCACAGAAACAGGCCATTCAGCCCAACTAGTCCATGCCAGTGTTTATGCTCCACTTGAACCTCTACACTCAGCTAAATCGATCATTGTAACCTCGACTACCTTCTCCATTAGCTTGCATAGTTTCCCCTTAAATACATCTGTACTATTCGCATCAAACACTCCCTATGGTAGCAAGTTTCACATTGTCACCATTCTTTAAGTAAAGAGATTTCTTCTGAATTCCCTATTGGATTTATTGATGACTATCTTATATTGATGGCCTCTAGTTATACTCTTTCCCAAATGAGGAAGCATTCAGCCTGTATCCACCCTGTCAAAACTTTCATAACTTTAAGGATCCCTATGAGGTCCTCCTTAGCCTTCTTTCTTTAAGGGAAAAGAAACCCCCACCCTGTTCATCCCTTCCTGATATGTATACACACATTTCTGTTATCATCCTTGCAAATCTTCTCTGCACCTTCTCCAGTCCCTTTACATCTCTTTTATAATACAGCGACCAGAATTACACGCCGCACTCTTAAGTGTTGTGTCCAAACAATCTACAAAATGAGTAAATAAAATCTACACAAAATCACTATGTGAGATCATCAGTGGAAGACGAAATTCAATATGGTTGTGTAAGGATTTGTGTATTAGACATGGGCGCTTAACCTACTCTATGAATGGAGTTGGAGTAGCTCAAGATAAAGTTGAAAGAGAGCTAAAAATCTAGTAGTCTCAACCAGTGCAGTAAGTGCAGAGCAACAATCAACAAAACAAATATATTGCTGAAAAGAGACAGGTTGCTGAACTTTATCGTCTTGCATTCATCAGGACAGATGCAAGAATACAACAATTCAAACTATCACAACAATTCAAACTACAGAAGACAAGGATGCTGATTGACTGGCAAGCGAACTCTAATTAGCCGAGGCTTTGCCACGGATAAAGCAATGGAGAACTATAGGATTCCCAAGATCTCAGGTGATTCAAAAAAAAAAGGTGCAAGGGGCTTGAACATTTTTCTTGTTTGCAGAGAATGGGTCCTTGTGCATGAATGTGAGTTGCTTCAAGCAAGCAGAAATGTGCCACATTACAAGCTTGGCTGATTATCTGAAATTGGTTGTTATTACAGCTATTAACACATCAGGATTTTTCAGCAATTGCTGCCCAAATATAATGTTAAACTGTGTTGTCAAATTAATAAGTACAGGCCAAAGAATGTCAGAGGTGACAGGAAAGTAAATTTAAAAGGTTAAATCCAGGACACTACAAGTTAAACCTTACAGCAGTTCTTTACATGCAAAGAATGATCAACATGTAGAAGGTAGGGTGCTGGATTCTGAAATCCTGGAATCATTTATGAAACAGTTGGACGCTGTGATGGGGAGTAACTTAGGTTTTATTCCGCCTAAAACAAAAATAAAAATACCTGGAAAAACTCAGCAGGTCTGGCAGCATCTGCGGAGAGGAACACAGTTAACGTTTCGAGTCCGTATGACTCTTCAACAGAACTAAGGGAAAATAAAAAAAGAGGTGAAATATAAGCTGGTTTAAGGGGGGCGTGGGACAAGTAGAGCTGGATAGAGGGCCAGTGGTAGGTGGAGATAGCCAAAAGATGTCATAGACAAAAGGACGAAGAGGTGTTGAAGGTGGTGACATTAGCTAAGGAATGTGCTAATTAAGGGTAGAAAGCAGGACAAGCAAGGTACAGATAGCCCTAGTGGAGGTGGGGTGGGGTGAAGGGAAGGGATCGAAATAGGCTAAAAGGTAGAGATAAAACAATGGATGGAAATACATTTAAAAATGATGGAAATTGGTGGGAAAAGAAAAATTTATATAAATTATTGGGAAAAAAATCCACACTCAGTGCCATGCGCCGCCATATGAACACACTCGACCTCTCCCTCCAGCAGCACCGCTGCACTCTATTTCTAAGCTGCCCGTGCCCCCAGTTTCATTTTATTCTTCGTCTCATCCAACGCCTCAACAAGAAACTTTGTCTCTTTCTTTCAGGTGCAAAGGAACGCAAGCTCCAACAACTCATCGACACCAACGCCCATCCAGGATCCTCCACCCCTCCTTGTCCTGTCCCTCTGTCCCCATCCCGTCTTCCAATCCCAGCCCCGGCCGTGTATTCACTATTCCCCCTGACTTTCTCCTCTCCGATGCTGAACGTTCAGTGCTCAGCAAAGGACTTAGTTTCATAACAAAAACAGAATTATCTGGAAAAACTCAGCAGGTCTGGCAGCATCGGCGGAGAAGAAAAGAGTTGACGTTTCGAGTCCTCATGACTCTTCGACTTAGTTTCATACCCTTACGCCCTCATCTCAATGGATTTTGGGCTCGGCGCGATGCTGAACTCTTCTTCCGCCGGCTTCGTCTCTGTGCTCACTTCTTTGGGCAGGAGTCCTCTCTCAGTTCAACGGATCCTTTTACCCATCTCCAATATTCTCCCTCCACCTGGACCCCTCCCTCTGGATTCTTACCTTTTCATTGAGAACTGTCGGCATGACATCAGTCATCTCAATTTCTCTGCTCCTCTCACCCATTCTAACCTGTCTTTCTCTGAACTTGCTGCCCGCCGTTCTCTCAGGTCCAACCCTGACATAGTCATCAAACCTGCTGACAAGGGTGGTGCTGTTGTTGTCTGGCGCACTGACCTCTACCTCACAGAGACTGAGCGTCAACTCGCAGACACTTCCTCCTACCTCTCCCTGGACCATGACCCCACCACTGAACATCAAGCCATTGTTTCTAGGACTGTCACTGACCTCATCTCCTCTGGAGATCTTCCTTCCACAGCTTCCAACCTCATAGTCTCCCAACCTCGGACGGCCCACTTCTACCTCCTACCCAAAATCCACAAACAGGACTGTCTCAGCAGACCGATTGTGTCAGCCTGTTCCTGCCCCACGGAACTCATTTCTTGCTATCTTGACTCCATTCTCTCTCCCCTTGTCCAATCCCTTCCCACCTACATCCGTGATTCCTCTGACACCCTACATCATATCAACAATTTCCAGTTCCCTGGCCCCAACCGCCTCCTCTTCATCATGGACATCCAATCCCTCTACACCTCCATCCCCCACCAGGATGGTCTGATGGCTCTCCGCTTCTTCCTCGAACAGAGGCCCGAACAATCCCCATCCACCACTACTCTCCTCCGTCTGGCTGAACTTGTTCTCACGCTGAACAAATTCCCCTTAAACTTCTCTCACTTCCTCCAAATAAAAGGTGTGGCTATGGGTACCCACATGGGCCCCAGTTATGCCTGTCTCTTTATGGGGTATGTGGAACATTCCTTGTTCCAGTCCTACTCCGGCCCCCTCCCACAACTCGTTCTCCGGTACATCGATGATTACTTCGGTGCTGCTTCATGCTCTCGTCTGGACCTGGAAAAATTTATTAATTTTGCTTCCAATCTCCACCCCTCCATCATTTTCACATGGTCCATCTCAGACACTTGCCTTCCCTTCCTTGACTTCTCTGCCTCAATTTCTGGTGATAGACTGTTCACCAATATTCATTACAAGCCTACCGACTCCCACAGCTACCTCGACTACAGCTCCTCACACCCCGCTTCCTGTAAGGACCCCATCCCATTCTCTCAGTTCCTTCGTCTCCGTCGCATCTGTTCTGATGATGTCACTTTCAAAAACAGTTCCTCTGACATGTCTTCCTTCTTCCTCCACCCTGCTCTCATGCCCACATGTTCGTCCTTGGCCTGCTGCATTGTTCCAGTGAAGCTCAACACAAACTGAAGGAACAGCACCTCATCTTCCGACTAGGCAATTTACAGCCTTCCGGACTGAATATTGAGTGCAACAATTTTAGATCATGAGCTCTCTCCTCCATCCCCACCCGCTTTCCAATCCCCCCCCCTTTTTTTCCAATAATTTATATAGATTTTTCTTTTCCCACCTATTTCCATTATTTTTAAATGTATTTCCATCCATTGTCTTATCTCTACCTTTTAGCCTATTTCAATCCCCTCCCTTCACCCCACCCCACTCCCACTAGGGCTGTCTGTACCTTGCTTGTCCTGCTTTCTACCCTTAGTTAGCACATTCCCTAGATAATATCACCACCTTTAACACCTCTTTGTCCTTTTGTCTATGACATCTTTTGTCTATCTCCACCTATCACTGGCCCTCTATCCAGCTCTACTCCCACCCCACCCCTTAAACCAGCTTATATTTCACCTCTTTTCTATTTTTTCTTAGTTCTGTTGAAGAGTCATATGGACTCGAAACATTAACTGTGTTCCTCTCTGCAAATGCTGCCAGACCTGCTGAGTTTTTCCAGGTATTTTTATTTTTGTTTTGGATTTCCAGCATCCGCAGTTTTTTGCTTTTATTCCACATGGATGAGTGGCCTTCCTCACTTGCATTTATCAAGCTCTCCATAGGGTCCTATTTTTGTATGATACTGCGCACACAATTAAAAGTTTAAAACAGATCTATAGTTCAGAGTTTACATCTTAAATAAATAAATTCTAATCACTTTAAATGAAACATACAGAGACCTAGTAAATATCAAAAACAATGTGAATATTACAATAGTCCATTTCAAAACATATTAAAGATTCTTATGTTAAACTTCATCAGTGGGTAAATCTATTTTAAGAGGGTCAACATTAGCCTTTAGTATCTGCTACATCTAAGTGCTGCTATAGTATGCATTTAGTGTTACATGCATGTCACCATAATGGTAGATGCAAAGTCCATTGCAGATGCCTTGTTCTAGCCCCATCAGTTTACAGATCTCCTCCCACCATCTGTTAAAGAAATTTATCTCCCTGCTCCCCTATTAACACCTATATAACCTAACTCTGATGTCTAGCCAAGACCTGGTAAATCCATCTTTCATTAGCTACTCTTGGTACACATTTCGACAGTGCAGCAAAAGGCCTCAGGACCCAACCCCTCATTATGTGCTTGAGATATTGTCCAAAGAATCCTGTAATGGTTTCACTGGCAATATTTTACACATAACCCCACTAAAAAGGTCTCTAATTATCTCACACACCCCCAACCCCCCGTCCTGTAGTCAGATACAAAGTTTTACCTACTACACAATGTGAAGTAGGCACAATCAGTTTGCAAATAAAAGCAATTTTTACCACCATTATGATATCAAAAGTTGAAGGCTCCACCAAGCTATTTTCCTAAAGTTTCAACAGATTAAATAATGCAAAGACCAAATAAAAAAAACAAATCAAGTACATTCACAACCATCCAGGAAGATGAAACTTAAGTTCAACTAAAGAACAACCTAACCAGCTTTTAACAAATATCCAAAGTAAAATAATTAGACACAAGCTGTGCAGAAATAAAAATCAGAGAAAAATAATACTGTGACATTTGTATGTTAATCTGGTACAAAGATACCTCTGCATTTGCACAACTACCAGGAATATCAATGGTATCCAAGCTTTGTATTTTTATGGGCTGTCTAAGCACAAGATATTGCTTCAGAAGTCACGTTTAAAATTTAAATTGAAGTTCTCAATAATTTCGCAAACATCTCAAAATAATAATGCCTTTTGTTGCTTATTTAGTATTCATCCACTGATGAGGTAAGAACTGTTCCAAACTTCCACACCCACAAAAATCAAATGGACAAACTTGTAAGTTAGGCAACTAATTGCCTCCAGGCTTGTTTGTCAGGGTTCACAGGGTGTAATTTGGATACCCAAAGCTAAAACATTTAAAAGTGGACTCAAAGTCATTCTGCACCAACAAGATAAATCCTACTGTCAGATAATTCTGACATCCTGATGTAAGGCTTCCATTATTAACAGCATGCTGATACATTTTAAATGATCATGAATCACTCAATGACACTGTTTCTCTTCTGATAAATGCATCTGATGTACTATTTTGTAGTTAGCATCAACAAAACAATGAATGTTGGGGCAAAACTAATTACTGAGCGCAACCCTCGTCACAAAAATAAGATTTTAACATAGTAACTCTTTCAAACCTAATCTGAACAAGTGAAATATTGTCCCTCAGTTAATTTTGTTTTGTTTTTTTTAATTTCTAAGGCCAAACTTTCACCAACTGGACCAAATGAAAGGTAAAATATATATGCACACATATACAAATAAAAAAGGGACACACACCCCTATGACTTGTGAGGAAATGTATCACCGGCTGTGCTCATAACAGTGTGGGAGCATAAGTTTGGAAAAGTCTCAAGTGTTATCCCTGCTTCGTGCAAAGTTCACCGATCTCACCTTGACCAGCAGCTGGGAAGCATTCATTCGAATTAACACCTTCAGCCAGTGTTTAGATTGCTGTTTACTAAGTACTGCAGTGAGGCAAGAATGCAGTAAAGCAATTAAAAAAAATGTTCTTTCCCCTTTCTAAATGACTCACTGGTAAATCCAAGGGAAATGTATAACTTAATTTCCCTTCATTCTATTTATGCAAAGGGTTACTTACCTTTTTCTCTCTTTAACGTCAGGTTCAATGAAACATCTTTTACTCGAGGTGACGTGTTGCCTCACTAAACCTAGCCCCCTGAATTTTGTTCTTCATTGAGAAACAACTGGCAACTACTTAGTACCTCCCTATGGGAACAGGGCAGAGATCTGGCATTCACTGTGGAGGGAACTTTCATCCCTGTGATGTAATTTTGTGGCCTGACACATTCTATATGATAGTATACAGCAAATAATGTATTTATAAAGTACAACAGCATTAAGTGCTCTATCTCTGCTGTATTTTATATAATTGAATTTTAACCCTTTACCCTGATTTGATTTCTGCAACAATCACTCACGCGGTGGAAAGTTTCATGAGATACATTTTACCCCATTAGTGAAATAAATTTCATCTGATAGCTATGGATGAATACACAAATAAAACACGCAAGGTCATAAAAGTCATCATCATGCATCATCTTCTGGTAAAAATGTATATTGCTTTTTGGAAGAAACTGTCATTTTACTGAGTTTAAATATTTAAAAATGAATCATAAAATGCTCCTCTGCTTGTAGTCAATGTTTAATATGAAAAGCTATAAAATAGTAAAACAAGTGAATTTTTCCTTCAGGCAACATCTAGTTAGTGAAGTCATTTAGCACTTTACAAAACATGAGAGATTTTTAATATGTATTAGCAGCACAGAAATGGATCATTCATTCTCATATTGGAAAACTTCATTCAAAAAGCATGAGTTACATTACTACTTGAATGAACTAGAACTAAGAGAGAACGACTCTCTTGAAACATAGAAACTAGGAGCAGGAGTAGGCCATTCAGCCCTTCGAGCCTGCTCCATCATTCATTATGATCATGGCTGATCATCCAACTCAATAGCCTGCTCCCGCTTTCTCCCCATTTCCTTTGATCCCTTTCACCCTAAGAGCTACATCTAACTCCTCCTTGAAAACAATATTTTGGCCTCAACTACTTTCTGTGGTAACGAATTCCACAGGCTCACCACTCTGTGGGTGAAGAAATTTCTCCTCATCTCAGTCCTAAATGGTCTACCCCGTATCCTCAGGCTGTGACCCCTGGTTTTGGACACCCCACCATCGGGAATATCCTTCCTGCATCTACCCTGTCTAGTCCTGTTAGAATTTTGTAGGTTTCTATGAGGTCCCCCTCATTCTTCTGAACTCCAGCGAATATAATCCTAACCGACTCAATCTCTCCTCATATGTCAGTCCCACCATACCAGGAATCAGTCTGATAAACCTTCGCTGCACTCCCTCTATCTAGCAAGAACATCCTTCCTCAGATAAGGAGACCAAAGCTGCACACAATATTCCAAGTGTGGTCTCACCAAGGCCCTGTATAATTACAGCAAGACATCCCTACTCCTGTACTCAAATCCCATTGCTATGAAGGCCAACATACCACTTGCCTTCTTTACCACCTGCTGCACCTGCATGCTTACCTTCTGTGACTGGTGCACAAGGACACCCAGGTCTCGTTGCACATTCCCCTCTCTCAATTTATAGCCATTCAGATAATAATCTGCATTCCTGTTTTTGCTACCAAAGTGGATAACCTCACATTTCTCCACATTATACTGCATCTGCTCTGCATTTGCCCACTCACTCAGCTTCTCCAAATCATACTGAAGCATCTCTGCATCCTCCTCACAGCTCACCGACTTTTTGTGTCATCTGCAAATTTGGAGATATTACATTTAGTTTCCTCATCTAAATCATTAATATATATTGTGAATAGCTGGAGTCCCAGCACCGATCCCCAGGGCACCCCATTAGTCACTGCCTGCCATTTGGAAAAGGACCCGTTTATTCCTACTTTTGTTTCCTGTCTGCCAACCAGTTTTCTATCCATCTCAATACACTACCCTCAATCCCATGCGCTTTAATTTTACACACTAATCTCTTATGTGGGACTTTGTCGAAAGCCTTCTGAAAGTCCAAATAAACCACATCCACTGGTTCCCCCTCATCAACTCTACTAGTTACATCCTCAAGAAATTCCAGTAGATTTGTCAAGCATGATTTCCCTTTCGTGAATCCATGATGACTCTGTCCGATTCTGCCAGTTTTCCAAGTGCTCAGCTATTAAATTAAATTACATTTTTCCAAGTAAGATTTTTCATTTCCCCCTGCTATAACGTGATTATGTTTCCATGGGTATAGGAAACCCTCTGCTATTTGGCCCAAGTGGGTACACTTACAGCAGGAACCTTGGCTGATTCTCCCTGTTCCTTTGCCAACAACCCAAACTGCTGCCCTGGGTGAAATCAACTCAGCACAAGCCAGAGACTGAACTTAAGACTTTCTCTAATGCAGATGGCTTGAAACTACACAATGTACCAAATAAACTTTGCAAACTTGTTTCTGGTGTCACAAGTGAAAGCAACACGATTTGTGTACCAAAAGAACAATATTTTCCTGCTACTGAATTACCTGCAACGTATTCCAACATTTTCTGTCTTTGTGTACCTCTGTGATTCTAAAACGCGTGTTTGGTCCCGCCATTCTCTCACTGGATGCAGAACCGCTCACAATAGAAATCCATTCATGGGATCCCTATGTCACAGCGCAGCGCAATATTTTGCAACATGCTGTTGATGTTCCACTGTATACTTCAGAGCCCAACACTGAAAGATTCAGGACTTTTCTGGGATATGGAACAAAATATAAAACTGCATTCAGGCCATTAAGTACATATATGTTCGTCAGCTATTATAGTGGCCCCATCAAGTGGGCCTTGACGGTCTTCAAATATCTGCGGGCTTAACAAGTTAGTGGATGATGTCCCTAGAATCTCTGGTCATCATTAATATGATTAGCTACAGTACTTTACATGACAAGTCTTTTGATTTAAGAGATGAAACTAGTTACTTTTTGTGTAGATCACTGATGATCCACATTCGGAAAATTATGGGCACACTAACTTCAAAAGGCATTAATATATTGGAGATGTTTAGGAAAACAGCAACAATGGAAATTCCAGAATTTATGAAGAGATGGGTTAGTGTGATTACCCACTGAGCAGCTGTTAAGGTTAACTCCCCAATCTCTTTGGATTAATAAATTGATGGGCCAAATGTTTTTCTACATTCAGAATCATATTAGGCTCTTGTATAATAATTTATTGAATATGATGGTTCTTACCTACTGAGGCTATGGAAAGCAACTCTACAAGGCTGAAGAACATAGTTTGTCTGGTTAGATATTTTGGAGTTTTGTGGGATTAGCTTGAAGACACTACGGAAACTCTTTGCTGAATCCTGTCTCAGGAGAGTACATAAATTGGCTAAAATCCATCAACAGCTTGCATTTAAATAGCACCTTTAACGTAGTAAAATTTCCCAACTCGCTTCATAGGAGTAATTAACGAAATTTGACACCAAACCACACGAGATCCATGGACAGGTAGAGGTAAGTTTTAAGGTGTCTCTTAAAAGCAGGAGAGAGAAGTAGACAGGCATAGATAGGAGGGCAGTGAATTCCAGAGTTTTACACCTAGTTAGTTTGTTGTGAAGAAAATCAAGGATGCGTAAAAGGCCAGAAGCAGAGAAGCCCAGGGATCTCCTTGGGTCAACGGGCTGGAGTGGATACAGAGATAGGGAGTGGCAAGGCCATGGAGGATTTGAAAATGAACACAAGACATATAAAATCGGATCAGGAGCCGATACAGGTCAACAAGCACAGCGACCTTGAGTGAACAGGACTTGGTACAAGTTATCAGTGACAAACGCCAAACAGTTTATTAAATGAATAGGCTTGACGAATCGACTTAATTTAACTAGAATTACAAGTAAACTAATCTACCTGCTACAAAAATAGTTTCAAAATTAGCAACAAAATTAAAAAGCAAGGCTCACACCCATCTCTAAATCTATAGTAGCACTGCTTCTGTCTTGACAGCAGTGAATGTTCTGCTCTTGATCCAGATCAGTCATAGAACAGTTAGAATTGGAGAAGTCCACTGCTTAGACTACCATTTCTTTTCAACTAAAGGAAACCATCATGGCAGGCAATAGAAAAGACTTACATTTATATAGCACCTTTCAACAACCAGAGGATGTCCCAAAGTGTTTTACAGCCAGTCAAGCGCTTTTGTTTTAATGTAGGAAGGACGGCAGCCAATTTGTGCACAGTAAGCTCTCACAAACAACAATGTAATAATGTACAGATATGCTGTTTCTGTGATGCTGATTGAAGGATAAATATTGTCCAGGACACTGGGGACAACTAATCTTCTTTGAAATTGTATCTTAGAATTTTTAATGTCTAACTGAGAGGGCAGATGGAGCCTCAGTTTAACGTCTCACCTCAAAGATGGCATCTCCGACAGTGCAGCACTCTCTCAGTACGACACTAGAGTGTCAGGCTTAGATTTATGTGTTCAAGTCCTGGAGTGGAACTTGAACCCACAAATTCCTGACTCGGAGGCAAGTGCGCTACCCAGGGAGCTGGCAACCGATGAAACTACTTTAAACAAGTTCTGAAGAAGTCACTGTGGACTTAAAGTTAACTCTATTTCTCTCGCCACAGATGCTGCCAGACCTGCTGAGTTTTTCCAGCATTTTCTGTTTTTCACCAAATTAAGGTTAGCTTTTCATTTTCTCTGCTGCAGATCCTGGCACAGGCAGTAGCACCAACACCTCTCTAATAGGTTTCACACTCAAAAGGGTGCAAACCAAATTAGGTTACTTCTTCCTTTTCCTTCTGCTTCTGGAAATAAAGAGTGAAGAATGTTTGCAGCTGGAAATATCTGTTCAACAAAACCACTTGGATCTGGCTGCCCTCTAGTGTTAACACCTGAACCAAGTATTTTCAATTCATCCATCACTTTATTGATTCTGGCTGCATGCCTATGGCACCTGTTGCTAGTGGAAACATTCATTGAGGCACATGAATTGATCAGACCCTCTTCCCATTCACAAAGCAAAATGCTAAGTCATCCATCGCTGTGCTAATTACATGCATAATAAAACAACCATGTCCAGAAAGTGGCAACAAAACTAAACATTGAAGTAGACATTTATACAACAGTTAAATCACCAATTTAATATCAACATAGGATGAGGCTATTTGGCCCAGTGTCTGTGCTGGCTCTTTGACAGATCTATCCAATTAGCCCCACTCTTCTGTTCTCTCCCATTACCCAGTCATTTTTCACTTTGCATATTTATTCAATTCTCTTTTCAAGGTTACTATTTAGTTTCCTCCCACCACCCTTTCAGATAATGTATTCCAGAGCACAACTCATTGTGTGATAAATTAAAAAAAAGTTTCCCCACGTTGTCTCTGGTGCTTTTTCTAATCATCTTAAATCTGCGTGCTCTGGTTGCTGACAGTCCTGTTTCTCTAGCCAGCACTGCTAACTCATCTCTGCAGAATTTCAGCCGGTGTAAATACAGGTAGTCTCGCTAAGTGCACAAAGTAAACATGAAGATGGCAGCACATCAGTGGATGCAGCTTGAGACAGTGAGAGAGCTTGGGAATTTGGTGAGTGAAGGAGGTGGTGTTGTTTTGACATTTTACATAAGACCATAAGACATAGGAAGAGAAATTAGGCCATTCAGCCCATCGAGTCTGCTCCGCCATTCAATCATGGCTGATAAGTTTCTCAACCCCATTCTCCCACCTTCTCCCCGTAACCTTTGATTCCCTTAACAATCAAGAACCTATCTATCTCGGTCTTAAATACACTCAATGACCTGGCCTCCACAGCCTTCTGTGGCAATGAATTCCATAGATTCACCACTCTCTGGCTAAAGAAGTTTCTCCTCATCTCTGTTCTAAAAGGTCTTCCCTTTACTCTGAGGCTGTGCCCTTGGGTCTTAGTCTCTCCTACTAATGGAAACATCTTCCCCACGTCCACTCTATCCAGGCCTTTCAGTATTCTGTAAGTTTCAATCAGATCCCCCCTCATCCTTCTAAACTCCATCGAGTATAGACCCAGAGTCCTCAAACATTCCTCATATGTTAAGCTTTTCATTCTTGGGATCGTTCTCGTGAACCTCTTCTGGACCAGAACATCCTTCCTGAGATACGGGGTCCAAAATTGCTCACAATATTCTAAATGTGGTCTGACCAGAGCCTTATAAAGCCTCAGCAGCACATCCATGCTTTTATATTCTAGTCCTCTCAAAATAAATGTCAACATTACATTTGCCTTCCTAACTACCGTCAAGTAGTCAACCTGCAAGTTAACCTTAAGAGAATCCTGGACTAGAACTCCCAAGTCCCTTTGCACTCCAGATTTCTGAATTCTCTCCCCATTTAGAAAATAGTCTATGCCTCTATTCCTCCTACCAAAGTGCATGACCTCACACTTCCCCACATTGTATTCCATCTGCCACTTCTTTGCCCATTCTCCTAACCTGTTCAAATCCTTCTGCAGCCTCCCCGCCTCCTCAATACTACCTGTCCCTCCACCTATCTTTGTATCATCTGCAAACTTAGCCAGGATGCCCTCAGTTCCTTCATCTAGATCGTTAATGTACAAAGTGAAACGTTGTGGTCCCAACACTGACCCCTGCGGAACTCCACTAGTCACTGGCCGCCATCCTGAGAAGGACCCCCTTATCCCCACTCTCTGCCTCCTGCCAGACAGCCAATCTTCTATCCATGCTAGTACCTTGCCTCTAACACCATGGGCTCTTATCTTACTGAGCAGCCTCCTGTGCGGCACCTTGTCAAAGGCCTTCTGGAAGTCCAAGTAGATAAAATCTATTGGCTCTCCTTTGTCTAACCTACTCATTACCTCCTCAAAGAATTCTAACAAATTTGTCAGGTATGACCTCCCCTTGATGAAACCATGCTGATTTGCCCGATTTTACCATGCACTTCCAATTATTCTGAAATCTCATCCTTAATAATGGACTCTAAAATCTTACCAACGACCGAGGTCAGGCTAATCGGCCTGTAATTTCCCGTCTTTTGCCTCACTCCCTTCTTAAACAGGGGGGTTACATTAGCGATTTTCCAGTCCTCTGGGACCCTCCCTGACTCCAGTGATTCCTGAAAGATCACCACTAACGCCTCTACTATCTCTTCAGCTAGCTCCTTCAGAACTCTAGGGTGTAATCCATCTGGTCAAGGTGATTTATTCACCTTCAGACCTTTCAGTTTTCCTAGCACCTTCTCCTTGGTAATGGCCACCATACTCACCTCTGCTTCCCGACTCTCTTAAAATTTGGGGATGTTACTCGTGTCTTCCACTGTGAAGACTGACGCAAAGTACCTATTCAGTTCCTCTGCCATTTCTTTGTTCCCCACTACTACTTCTCCAGCGTCACTTTCCAGTGGCCCAATGTCCATTTTTGTGTCTCTCTTACCCTTTATATATCTAAAAAAACTCTTGCAATCTTCTTTTATATTACTGGCTAGTTTACCCTCATAATTAATCTTCTCCCTCCTTATTTCTTTTTTAGTTGTCCTCTGTTGGTCTTTGTCGGCTTCCCAATCCCCTGGTTTCCCACTGCTCTTTGCCACATTGTATGCTTTCTCTTTAGCTTTTATGCTGTCCCTGACTTCCCTTGTCAGCCATGGTTGCCTCATCCTCCCTTTAGTATGCTTCTTCTTCCTAGGGATGAATTTTTGCTGTGTCTCCCAAATTACTCCCAGAAACTCCTGCCATTGCTATTCCACTGTCTTTCCTGCTAGGCTCATCTCCCAGTCAATTCTGGCCAGTTCCTCCCTCATGCCTCTGTAGTTGCCTTTATTCAACTGTAATACCGTTACATCTGATTCCAGCTTTTTCCTCTCAAATTGCAGGGTAAATTCTATCATATTATGGTCACTTCCTCCTAAGGGTTCCTTCACCTTAAGCTCCCTTATCAAATCTGCCTCATTCCACATCACTAAATCTAGAATTGCCTGTTCCCTAGTGGGCTCCACCACAAGCTGTTCCAAAAAGCCACCTCGTAGACATTCCACAAATTCCTTTTCTTGGGATCCACTACCAACCTGATTTTCCCAGTCTACCTGCATATTGAAATCCCCCATGATCACTGTAACCTTGCCTTTCTTACACACCTTTTCTATCTCCTGGTGTATCTTGTGCCCCACATCCTGACTACTGTTTGGAGGCCTGTACATAACTCCCATTATGGTTTTTTTACCTTTGTGGTTCCTCAACTCTACTCACATAGATTCTACATCATCTGACCCTACATCATTTCTTGCTATCGATTTAATTTCATTTCTTACTAAAAAAGCAACCCCACCCCCTCTGCCAACCTGCCTATCTTTTCGGTATCCTTGGATATTTAGCTCCCAGTCCTGATCCCCTTGCAGTCATGTCTCTGTGATGCCCACCACATCATACCTGCCAATTTCAATCTGCGCCACAAGCTCATTTACCTTATTTCATATAATGCGTGCATTCAGATACAACACCTTCAGTTCTGTATTTCCCGTCCCTTTTCTCATTGTCGACCCTTTATCTGATGTGCTTGAAGTTAGATTCCTAGCCCTTTCCAAACACTCTGTCCTATTTTGTGTTCTGGAGTCTTTAATAGCCTCTCCTGGGCTCTCCTTTCTTTTCAGTTTTTTCATAGTTTTCCACGAAGTTGAATCCACCCCCCACACGCTAACCTGCTGCTTTGTTTCCCATTAGTCATATTTCTTGGAGTTTTACCCTTCCCTCCCATAAAAGGAATGGGCCCAGCGAGCCCAAGATCAGCAGCGGGATTTGAGAGCCAAAGCCTGGAATCATTAATTAGCCGAGTGGTTGGTGAGTTTTAAGTTTTTTTTTTCTAAATGGGGGCTGTAGTTTAAATTGGTACTAGGGAAATACATGTATTGCATTAAATTTATAGCTTAGTTAATTAGCTTAACTAATTAAACCAATTGATAAAACTACAGTTAATTGTTGGGTGGTATTTCTAAACTTAGTTAAATGAAGCATAATAGAGATAGCAGGGCAGATGTTGGGCCACAACTGTAGCCACAGCAGCCAAATTTGCAGTAAGTGTCTGCAGCTTGAGGAACTTCGGCTCAGAGTTGATGAGCTAGAGTCCAAGCTTTAGACACTGCAACAGGAGGGGGAAGGTCACCTGGACACTTTCTTCCAGGAGAAAGTCACATCCCTTAGGTTAGCTACTTGAATTCAGTCTAGGGTCAGGGACAGAAGAGTTTGACTGCAAGTGAGGTAGATATGGGCATCCAGAAGGTAGCACTGGAGGAGCCTCTTCCCTAACAATTGTCCAACAGATTCAAGGTTCTTGCAGCTTGTGTGTACGAGGATAGGGACTGCAGGGAGGATGAGCAAATGGACCACGGTACCATGGTGCAGGAAGCTATTCAAGTTAAAAGGAATGCAGTTGTGGTTTGAGACAGTATAGTTAGAGGAATAGATGTGGTTCTCGGCAGCTGAGAGCATGAGACCTGAAGGCTATGTTGCTTGTCCGATGCCAGGGTTAAGGACATCTGCTCAGGGCTGGAGAGGAGCTTGAAGTGGGAAGGAAAGGATCCAGTTGTCACGGTCCACGTGGGTATCAACGTGATACCCAACGACATTGATAGGATCAAGAGGTTCTGTTAAGCGAGTATGAACAGCCAGGGGCTAAATTAAAAAGCAAAATCACAAAGGAAGACTCTCTGGATTACTACCTGAGCTACGAACAAATTGGCATGGAGTAAACAAGATCACAGAGTTGAGTGCATGGCTCAAAAATTGGTGAGAGAGACATGGGTTTCGATGCATAGGGCACTGGCACCAGTGCTGGGGAAAGAGGAAGCTGTACTGTTGGGACGGTCTTTACCTGAATCACTAGTGTCCTAGTGATTCATATAACTAGGGCTGTAGAGAGGGCTCTAAGCTAAATAGTTGTTGGGGAGGGGGATCACATGAGGGGAGATTTGAAAAGTTAAAGAGAAAGGACAAAGCAATAGTTCAAGCTAGTAATTCAGGTAATGATTACCAGAGAGTGACAGGAAAGGATAAAGCACACAAACATAAGAGTGTGCCAGCCAATAGGAACACAGTAAGCAAAACCAGTAAAACGTCAGATTTAAAGGCTCTTTATCTGAATGCTCACAGCTTTCGTAACAAGATGGATGAATTAATGGCACAAACAGAAATAAATCAGTATGATATAATAGTCATTAGAGAGAGGAGGTGACAATGTGACCAAGGCTGGGACCTGAATATTCAGGGGTAATTGGCATTTTGGAATGTCAGAAGGAAAACGAAAAGGAGGTGGAGTTGCTCTGTTAATAAAGGATGAGATCAGTACCATAGTGAGAAATGATCTTGGTTCAGAAGATCAAAATGTAGGAGCTGTTTGGGTGCATATAAGAAATAGCAAAGGAAATAAGTCACTGGTGGAAGTAATTTATAGGCCTCCTAACAGTGGCTAACCAGTAGGATAGTGTATACGTCAAGAAATAATCAGGGTTTGCAAGAAAGGTATTGTAATAACCGCTAGTGACTTTAATCTTCATATCGATTGGACAAATCAAATTGGCAACAGTGGCCTGGAGGATGAGTTCATAAAGTGTATTTGGGACAGTTTCTTAGAACAATACATTCTGGAAACGACCAGGCATCAGGCTATTTTGGACTTGGTAAGGTGTAATAACAAAAGATTAATTAAGCACCACATATTAAAGGATGATAGAAATCATCATAGTCATCAAAGCATGATAGAATTTCACATTCAGTTTGAAAGTGAGAAATGTGGGTCCACAACTAGAATCTTTAACTTAAATAAAGGCAATTACAAGGGTATGGAAGACAGAGTTGGCTAAAGTGGATTAGGAACATAGATCAACAAGTAAGATGGTAGAGATGGAGTGTGATATAATAGTCATTAAAGAGAGGAGGTGGCAATGTGGCCAAGGCTGGGACCTGAATATTCAGCGGTATTTAGCATTTTGGAAGTTCAGAAGGAAAAGGGAAAGGAAATATTTCATGACTCTCAACAAAGATATATATAATTGAGGAAGAAAGACTCTACCAGAGGATGCATCATCTGTGGCTAACTAAGGAAATTAAGGGTGTATCAAATTGAAAGAAAAGATGTACAATGCTGTGAGGATTAGTGGTAGGTCAGAATATTGGGAAAGTTTTAGAAACAAGCAAAGGATGACTAAAAAAAATAAAGAGGGAGAAATTGGAAGAGAGAGAAAACTAGTAAGAAATAAAAAGTGAAAGCTTCTACAAGTACATAAGAAGGAAATGGCAGCGGCTTTGAACAAGCATCTTGTAACAGTCTTCAAAGTCGAAAATACAAAAAGCATTCCAAGGATAGTTGAAAATCAAGAGGTAAAAGAGAGGGAGGACCTGAGAATAATCACTATCACTAGAGAAAAGGTAATGGGAATACAAATTGGGCTTAAGGCTGACAAGTCCCCCAGACATAATGGCCTGCATCCTAAGATGTTAAAAGAGCTGCAGAGATAGTGGATGCATTCATGGGATGTGGGCGTCACTGGCTAGGCCAGCATTTATTACCCATCCCTAATTGCTCTTGAGAAGGTGGTGAGGAGCCATCTTCTTGAACCGCTGTAGTCTATCCATGTAACAGTGCTGTTAGAGAGGAGTTCTACAATTTTGACTCAATGACAGTGAAGGAACGGTGATATATTTCCAAGTCAGGATGGTGAGCGACTTGGAGGGGAACTTGCAGGTAGCGGTGTTCCACTTGTCTGCTGCCTTTGGGCTTCTTGTTGGTAGTGGTCGTGGGTTTGGAAAGTGCTGTCTAAGGAGCCTTGGTAAGTTTCTGCAGTGCATCTTGCAGATGGTACACACTGCTGCTGTGCGTCAGTGGTGGGAGAAATGAATGTTTGTGGATGTTGTGCCAATCAAGCGGGCTGCTTTGTCCTGGACAGTGTCAAGCTTCTTGAGTGTTGTGGGAGCTGCACTCATGCAGGCAAGTGTGGAGTATTCCATCACACTCCTGACTTGTGCCTTGTAGATGGTGGACAGGCTTTGGGGAGTCAGGAGGTGAGTTACTCACTTCAGGATTCCTAGCCTCTGATCTCTTCTGAAAGCCCCAGTATTTATATGGCTAGTCTAGTTCAGTTTCTGGTCAATGGTAACCCCCAGGATGTTGATAGGAGGGGATTCAGCAATGGTAATGCCATTGAATGTCAAAGAGCGATGATTAGATTCTCTCTTGTTGAAGATGCCTGGCACTTGCGTGGCACGAATGTTACTTGCCACTTGTCAGCCCAAGCCTGGATATTGTCCAGGCCTTGCTGCATTTGGACATGGGCTGCTTCAGTATCTGGGGAATTGTGAATGATGCTAAACATTGTGCAATCATCAGCGAACATCCCCACTTCTGACCTTATGATGGAAGGAAGGTCACTGATGAAGCAGCTGAAGATGGTTGGGCTAAGGACACTCCCCTGAGGAACTCCTGCAGTGATGTCCTGGAGCTGAGACAATTGACCTCCAACAACCACAACCATCTTCCTTTATGCTAGTTATGACTCCGACCAGTGGAGAGCTTTCCCCTTGATTCCCACTGACTTCTAGGGCTCCTTGATGCCACACTCAGTCAAATGCTGCCTTGATGTCAACAATACTCTCATACGTACGTATATATGAACATATGAATTAGGAGCAGAAGTAGGCCATTCAGCCCCTTGAGCCTGCTCCGCCATTCAATAAGATCATGGCTGATCTGAATGTAACCTCAACCCACATTCCTGCCTACCTCTGATAACCTTTCACTCCCTTGTTAGTCAAGAATCTATCTAGCTCTGCCTTAAAAATATTCACCGCTTTTTCATGAAGGGAGAGTTCCAAAGACTTACTACCTTCAGAAAAATATTTCTCCTTGTCTCTGTCTAAATGAGCGACCCCTTATTTTTAAACAGTGATCCCTAGTTCTAGATTCTCCCACGAGAGGAAACATCCACCCTGTCAAGACCCCTCAGGATCTTGAAGGTTTCAATTAAATCACCTCTTACTCTTCTAAATTCCAGATATTACAAGTCTAACCTGTCCAGCCTTTCCTCATAAGGCAACCCGCCCATTCCTGGTATTAGTCGAGTAAACCTTCCCTGAACCGCTTCTAACGTATTTACATCTTTAAATAAGGAGACCAGTACTGTACACAAAACTCCAGATGTGGTCTCACCAGTGGCCTGTATAACTGAAGCATAACCTCCCTACTTTTGTAATCAATCCCCCTCACAATAAATAATAACATTCTATTAGCATTCCTAATTACCTGCTGTATCTGCCTGCTAGCCTTTTGTGATTCATGCACTAGGACACCCAGATCCCTCTCACCTGACCTCAGGAGTTCAGCTCCTTTGTCCATGTTTGAACCAAGGCTGTAATGAGGTCAGGAGTTGAGAGGCCCTGGCAGAACCCAAACTAGGCATCAGTGAGCAGGTTGTAGCTGAGAAAGTGTTCCTTGATAGCACTGCTGATGACCCCTTCCATCACTTTACTGATGATGGAAAGTAGACTGATGGGGTATTAATTGGCCGGGTTGGATTTGTCCTGCTTTTTGTGTACAGGACATACCTGGGCAATTTTCCACATTGCCGGGTAGATGCCAGTGTTGTAACTGTACTGGAACAGCTTGGCTAGGGGCACAGCAAGTTCTGGAGCACAAGTCTTCAGTACTATTGCTGCAATATTGTCAGGGCCCAAAGCCTTTGCAGTATTCAGTGGCGTCAGCTATTTCTTGATATCATGTGAAGTGAATTGAATTGGCTGAAGACTGGCATCTGTGATGCTGGGGCCCTCCAGAGGAGGCCGAGAGGGATCATCCACTTGGCACTTCTGGCTGAAGATTGTTGCGAATGCTTCAGCCACGTCTTTTGCTGCAAACTTCCAAAATTCCCTAGAGTCTGGAAAGGTACCAGCAGATTGCAAAACCACAAAAGTAACACATCTGTTCAAGAAAGGAGACAGACAGAAAGCAGGGAACAATAGGCCTGTTAGCCTAACATCTGTCTTTGGGGAAATGCCAGATAACAAGGTAACATTTAGATATTTAGAAAATGATAGTACAATCAGGCAGAGTCAACATGGTTTCATGAAAGGGAAACAGTGATTGACAAATTTATTAGAAACCTTTGAGGAAGTAAGAAACAGTGGTTAAAGACGAACCAGTAGATGTTGTGCAGTTCGATTTCCAAAAGACATTCAATAAGGTACCACATAAAAGGTTACTGCACAAGGTTAAGAACTTATGGTTTTGGGGATGATATATTAGCATAGATAGTAGACTGGCTAACTAATGGGAATGAGTCTTTTTCAAGTTGGCAAACTCTAACTAGTGGAGTGTTGTAGGGATCAGCACTGGAATTCAACTATTTACAATCTATATTAATGATTTGGATGAAGGGGCCAGCTGTATTGTAGCCAAATTTGCAGATATGAAGAAGATAGATCGGAAAGTAAGCTGTGAGGAGGATACAAAGAATCTGCAAAGGAATACAGAAAGGTTAAGCGAGTGGGCAAAAATGTGGCAGATGGAGTAATGTGGGAAAATGTGAGGTTGTCCACTTTGGCAGGAAGAAAAGCAGATAACTATTTAAATGGAAGGAATACTGCTATACAAAAGGGGCATAGGTGTCCTTGAATGTGAATCGCCAAACAGCAGCATGCAGGTATAGCAAGTAATTAAGAAGGCAAACGGAGTGTTGGCCTTTACTGCAAGAGGGATGGAGTATAAAAGTAGGGAAGTCTTACTACTGTACAAAACACTGGTGAGAGCGCAGCTAGAGTACTATGTGCAGTTTTGGTCACCTTATTTAAGGATGGGCATACTTGCATTCGAGGCAGTTCAGATAAGATTCATGAGGCTGATTCCTGGGATCAAGGGGTTGTTCTATGAGGAAAGGTTGTGCCTATACTAACTGGAATTTAGAAGAATGAGAGGGGCTCTTAATGAAACATAAGATTATGAGGGGGCATGACAGAGTGGATACTGAGTAGATGCTTCCCCTTGTGGGGCAATCTTGAACTGGGGGCACAGTTTCAAAGTAAGGGGTCTTCCATTTAAGATGGAGATAAGGATGAATTTCTTCTCTCAGACGGTTGTTAGTGAGCAGTGGAGGCTGGGTCATTGAATATGCTCATAGCTGAGTTAGATAGATTTTTGATTGACAAGGGAGGGGAGGGTTATGGGGACAGGCGTGAAAGTGGATTATGGCCACAGTCAGATCAGGATGATCTTATTGACTGGCAGAGCGGACTCGAGGGGCCAAATGGCCTACTACTGTTCCTATTTCTTATGTTCTTATGCACCAGAAACAACTGCTCATTTACTCTATCAAATTCATTTATGATTTTGAACATCTCTATCAAATCTCCTCTTAATCTTCTCTGTTTTAAGAGCACCACCACTTGCACCATTCTCTCCACATAACCGAGGTCTCTCACCCTTGTATCGTTGTAGTAAATCTCTTTTGTACCCTCTCTAAGGCCTTGACATTCGTCCTTCCATCCACTGTTTCACCCAAATCATTAATAAATCAGTAATTAGAATAATCTAAGAAATACAGCTGAAGCAGTGCACTAAAGGGAGAAAACAAAAAGATGGGTGTCCATGAATGGGTGCACGCCATTGGCTGTTTCAGAAAGGTCACTTCATTCTCATGTAGTGTTTACTGAGCTAGATTCAAAGCCAAATGGTTGTACTATTCCTGACCTTAGAATGAGTAACAGAGCAGAGATTTAGGAGTCCAGGTACAGAAATCATTAAAAACTCATGGTCAGACACAACAAATAATTTGAAAGG
This sequence comes from Carcharodon carcharias, assembly GCF_017639515.1. NCBI lineage: Eukaryota > Metazoa > Chordata > Chondrichthyes > Lamniformes > Lamnidae > Carcharodon > Carcharodon carcharias. Next base: position 198,653,157 of record NC_054471.1, read on the forward strand.
TTACTGGAACATTGGCCATTATCTCAAGTTCATGGAATATAAAAGGTTGTGTGCTTTGTTATAGCTGTGCAAAGCTCTGATTATACCTCATTTGGAGTGTTCAATTCAGTCTGGGCCCTGCACTTCTGGATGGACATACTGACCTTGGAGGGCATGCTGTTCAGATTCACCAGAATGATACCTGGGCTAAAAGGGTTAAGTTATGAGGATTAGACTTGTATTCCCTTGAAAATAGACACCCAGAGTCTCACCCCATCTGCATGTTGCCCTCGGGGTGGCTGCAGTGGGGAAGAGACCGTTGTCCACCTCCTTGTGGAATGTGCCTTTGCAAAAAAAGGTCTGGAGAGAGATGCACTGGTTTTTGTCAAGGTTCATCCCAAGCAACTCCGTGACACAGGGCTCTGTGCTCTACAGGCAGTTCCCAGGGATGCAGACCAACACAAACATCAAGTGCAGCTGGAAGATCAACAACTCGGCGAAACTCATTGGTCTTCCAGTACAAAGAGTTGTCCCCAACCAAGTGTTGCAGACTGGCACATTCCAAGGTCCAGGACTACGTGTTGAGGGATGCACTAAAGTTTGGGGCAGCCGCTGCAAAGTCGCAATGGGGGAAAGGTCACTGTCTAAAGCAGCGGTAGGGCTGAAATGGGCTGTATGACTCGTACCGAATGTAGCAGTGAACAGTACATGCGCAACAACTGCATTGAAGTGCCTCAAGAGTGCAACAAGGGGTAGAAGTTTACATCCCGCGGGCGGGTGCATACCCGACCCAATCGGGTGTAAAATCACGTGAGAAGGTGTTGGGTGAGCGTCCTGGCATCTTTGCACACTCGCACGGTATTTCACTCAGCAGGCGCATGCAAAAGTTGAAAGCGCGCCCCCCACCCCCCCCGACAATTGAGAGGGCAATTGTTCCATTGTTATTCCACATAATAGTAAATTTGTTTTCTATATCTATTATAGTCTATCCACAACACTATAGGAGTTTCTGTGACATTTTGCTGTAGTATTTCTCGTACAATATCACTTCTTGATTTGACTAATTTTTTGGTTCAATATTACACCGCACAATTAAGTTTAAATTTGTTAGTTCTCAAGTCTAATGTTTGACCTAAGCATAGGCTGATGAAGCTTTCAGAAAACAAGGTTTTCTATTCCTAAGTCTCCAGTGTATGGAATTACTCTCCCCCCCCGCCAACCACCTTTTCTTTGAAATTTCTGCCTAATGCTGGTGTACAGGTCCACCTTCTTATACCTCACCCACATGGCCATTCCCAATGGAGTGAGGCCAGGCAGCCATCAAAATATTTAGAGAGAAACTGCAGCCAATCCCACATTATGGGTTTAACTTTCATACAAATAATTTTGCACAAGGTTTTGGGTCTGAAATATTGTCACTAAATAATTCTTCCCAAAGCAGTGAAGTTCCTGGACAAAAGCATACTGGGGTGGTATTTTTGACACTAATTTTTAGATATTTGGATACGTGTGCGTGTAGTTTTTACAGAGGTCCCAATTTTGAAGACTGATTGATGAATTGGTAATGATCTAACTTTGGTCAACTGAAAAGGAAGCTTCTGGCCCTTAATTTCAAAAGTCAGAAGTCTATGACAAAAGTCTGCTAGCCCCTATTCAAACTCAGTTCAGAGAGCAGTCAAATAATTATGTAAAAGCTGTTAGCTAAAGTCAGAAGTCAATGAAAATCAAGAGATTATAGGACATGACCCAACATCCACAAATGAGTTCTTTCTAATATGAGTGAATGGATTGCATTACAGGAGGGGAATCCTGGCTAATTTTTTCCTTTCCCTAGCCCATAAGCTCATGGTTATTTGCAGTTTCCCACCTGAACACATTAGCTCAGCACAGACCAGGGATCAAATTCTGGGATCACAACTGCTCCACTCGACATTAACAGCATTAGGGGAGCTTCTGAGCCAGTAACGTCTATCTCCTCCTCCTTGCAAACGCATAAGCACTTGGAAGACTACAGCTCGGAGAGTGAGTCAAAAAAGAGAGCAACTTTGTTGCTGCTGTTAATTAATGTTTGGTAATCTCGTATATAAGTTATTATGCTTTATTTTTGCAAGGACAAAAAATACCATTTTATTGTGGGAGTATCTGATAACATTTTGAAGCTTTATCTGAGTGGAGTCAATTGCAATCATTGTCTTCCCTGATTCAATCATGAAATAACTTGGGCCAAAGTTATTTTTAAACTTGACGGTATACCTGCAGTTATGTTCTTAATGATTTTAATTTATTGCACAGTATTTTGAGATTTTCTTTAACCTTAGCTGCCCACCCAACTGCTTGCTCCTCCCTCTAAATCTGTACAGATTGCTGTACTTGAACCAATGCGTTTCTGCTCATCTCCTTGATTCTTACACGGTGATTGTGCTGTCCTCCTAACTGTGCACATACTATCAATTCTACTGTCCCATTGAAAGAAAAAGAATGAACTTGCATTTATATGCCTTTCATGACCTCAATGTACCAAAACTTCCACAGCTGCTGCAGTATTTTTGAAATGTAGTCAATGCTGTAACATGGGACAATGTATCAACCTATTTGTGTATAGCAATAAGGTAAGTTGTCATATAATCTGATTTTGGTTGTGTTGGTTGAGGGATAAATGTCAGTATAGGTGTTTGGAAAAACAGGGCTCCCTGCTTCTCTTTAAATAGTGTCATGGGATCTTTTACGTCCACATGAAAGGGCAAGTGGGGCCTTGGTCTAATGCATTATCTTAAAGATGGCATCGCCAACAGCGCGGCCTTCTCTCAGCATTGCACTGAATGGCCTAGATTATGTGTTCAAAGTTCTTGAACCCAGAAACTTCTGAATCAGAGCTAAAAATATTACCACCGAGCCAAGACTGACTGGGGAAAAGATCAGGAGAGAGAATGAAAATGTCAAACAACAAATAATACTGCAATCTGGATTGCCTAGGGCCAGCCACTGTACCTATTAAGTTGACATGTTTGACTAGTCCTGCTGAGACTGTAATTGCAGCAGCTGCTGTGGTGTGCAAGGCAGAAGAATGTAGTAACTGAGGGCTGAGGGTGCCGCACATCATCTCAGCTTTTGTGACAAATTCACACATTATATTCGTAATAAATTTTCACTTTGTGCTGCAACAATTGTGTTCGCGCCTGTATCAAATTTACTGTGTTGTCCACACATAATCTCGTTGCGATGTTCATTAACATGTATTCCTGCTACTCTTTTGCAAAAACTGGTCATATTTTTTTCGCATTGAACAGTTTAAAATAGAATGCCTTGGCATTGGTTTTAGTTTTAAACGAAACTGAAATTAAAATTGTGAGCACAATAGGACAGTGAAAGAATCCTTTCTTGGTAAACATGCAATTGGCAGCACCTGAATCAGTTCTGAGCCTTGGCTACGTACCTTCTCCATTTCTTTTCATCCCCTTGGAGATCTGTTGTGCCGTACAAATGAGAAAAAAATGGGGAGAAAGGAAGAAAGAGAGAAAGACAGGGATAAGCAGGAAGTGAGAAGTAAGGAAATACATTGTTCTCTCAACTAAAAGCAGCCCCACTGAACTGAACATCTTTCTTAAGTTTTAAATTAGCACATTGTAAACCCGAAGCAAACACTATTGCAGCAAAAACTATTCAAACGTCAGAAGTTGATGTCTGTAATATTTAAACTAAACAGGAATAATAAAAAAAACGCTCGTTTTTGCTCGCTCTCTCTCATTCCTTCTTTTGCTTTTCTGTTCTCTATTCTTCTCCGCTCCCCTCCAGTTTCTAAAAACTCTTTTCCCTTTCTAGTTTAGTCTCATCCAATACATTATCCACAAGTGGCTGATTGGGGCTCCAGACGTGACTAATTGTACTTCTGCTTAGTAAGTAAGAGTAAAATGACACCCCAGCTGGGCATGTGAACTAAATACTCATATTCACGCTGTGCTTGCCTGTATACTTTAACCTTTTAGTGTGTTTGTTGGTAAAATTGTAAGATGAAAGCAGCATGAGAGTGTATTTTTGATTGAGTGCTTTACTTCCTTGGTTACAGAATGGTTACAGACAAGGAATTTCCCACTAAAATTAGTGCATGTGGTTAAAATGGTATTTAGTAGCCACATAGGTGGCTTGTCAGCAGTTTCCATGAGACAAAACACTTCTACAATGCAAATCAATCAATCCTAACTCTGAAATTACGTTTGATGTTAGACTCCTAGGGATCCTTTCTACAGGTTGGTTTCTAGCAAAGTGCATTTCTAAAATGTTTGGAAATCTTTTGTTAACTCCCATCATTCACTTTGAAGGCCAGAGAAGGTTCTAAAAATTCACTGTTCTGCTTGAGCATCTAAACTCAGGATAAAATATCAACAGCCAGAATGTGAATATTCATGCATGTTGTATCTGCAGCAAAGAACTCCAGTAGCTTCCAACGGCTCAATTATAAATTCCTGTTTTATTTCAAGAAATTGAATCGATTAATGATTATCCTGTTACATGAGAGACAACATGCAAGAGACAGGCTGAACATGAAATGGGAAGAAATAGGCAATGTCATTCATTATAACGTTACCAGAAAACTTCATGCAGCAAGCAGCTGAGTTTGATGTCATAGCTGCTACTTCTTGCCACAGACAATCGTGTTGTTTTAATACCTGTCTCCCTGTTTTCTTAAAATCCAACTCTGAAAATATAAGCGCAACCCTTACAAAGTAAGCGTGGGGTTCTCTGCAACAAAGCAAATAAAACTACTACTGTTGGTCATCCAATATTTAGTGAAAATTAAAGAACGCCCAGCATTTCTGATTAGCCCATCCTTCACTTTGTCATTAGACCGTCATCTGCAAATAATTTCTGATGTGGATGGTGACACTGGGCATGATTTTTGTTGTTAGGCAGAATATTGTTACCATCACCAAGGCTGGATGGCTTGACAAACAACAGAGCTCATAAATTCACTCGGTGCCAGGTGCATTTTAATATTTCTGATGACTGTGCAGGAATGCGCACCTCAGGTACCTTCTTTGCTTTACGCTGACCAGATAGATGCCTTTATATGTGCCCCATGAGCATCCACTTCAAATGCACAAAAACTATGTAGTGTAAATACTCCGGCTCACTACTCTCTATTCCATTAAAAAAAATTGCTCACTTCAAAAGCTCCCTTGTTCTCCGACAGAGAGTAGGTCAGAGGCTAGGAATTGTGCAACGAGTAACTCACCTCCTGACTCCCCAAAGCCTGTCACCATCTACAAGGCACAGGTCAGCAGTGTGATGGAATACTCCCCACGTGCCTGGATGAGTGCAGCTCCCACAACACTCAAGACACTTGACACCGTCCAGGACAAAGCAGACCACATCCACAGACTTTTAGTGATGCACAGTGTTATCAGTGTGTACTATCTACAAGATGCACTGCAGGAGTTCACCAAGGCTCCTTAGACAGCAACTTCCAAACCCACGACCGCTAACATCTAGAAAGACAAGGGCAGCAGATAGATGGGAACACAACCACCTGGAAGTTACCCTCCAAGTCACTCACCATCCTCTCTTGGAAATATATCGCTGTTCCTTCACTGTCGCTAGGTCAAAATCCTGGAACTCCTTCCCTAACAGCACTGTGGGTGTACCTACACCTCATGGACTGCAGCGGTTCAAGAAGGCAGCTCACCACCACCTTTTCAAGGGCAACTAGGGATGGGCAATAAAAGCTGGCCCAGCCAGCAAAGCCCACATCCCGTGACTGAATAAAAAAAGCCACAACGTGTCACTGATTTTCTTCCTACAGATGGTAGCGAGTAAATACCATAAAATTACTAAAAAATTCCTTTTACACACAACTTAATGCCCCAAACTTTTCACTTTCAGATACCAATGCAACGTCAGTGGATACTAGTGCCTTGTAAGTAACCTTTGGGATGTAGAGTATCAGGAGTACAGAAATTTGAAGCCTCAGGGAAATAAAATAAAAACTGCAATATCTGAAGTACCCTTTAAAAGTACAGTAGAAGGTTGGCTGTATCTAATTCTGGTGAAGCTGTTTACTCAGGATATTTTGGTACATAAGGTGTTATTTCCATGCTTATTTATTCATGACAAGGTACAATGGAAATGCTCACAAGTATTTAAATGGAGTGAAAGTTTGTTTTGCTGGCCATGGCACAAAACACAGGTAAACCACCAATACACAAACACTGCTACAAGCACCCAATCAAAGGTAAACAGCTAGGACAAGTTAGGACAACATTCAGGAGAACAAAAAAACCCAGCATTTTTGTCAATTTTTTTTTAAGAAATAAAAGGACAAACATTGACACTGCAGTGCATAAAAATTCTTGATTCTTTTCTGGACCAAGAATTGGGACCCAAATAAAGGTTTCCTTTCTTTAAAAAAGGGAGATAATTGATTTTTCCAATCAACCAAACAGAAAACAATTTGGAATCTGATGAAAATAAGTTTAAAAAATACGTCAATCTTAAAAATTAATGAGGGAATTGATAGCTAGCTCTATAGATTAAATATGAAATATACATCCATCACATTTATTTCACGTAGTATCATACATTAACTTTAAAAAGCATGGAACAAGTAAAGACCAAACATTCATTGCATTAAAATATATTAAACATGCTGAACAGGACACTAGATTCCATGTTCCATATATCAATATTTGCGTCGAAAAAATTGTGAAACTGTCAACAGTACCAGTTACACCTGTTGATGGCGTTGTAAACGGGCAAATTGCAATGTTAAGAGTTTCACAGCAATGTTAAGAGTTTCACAGCAATGTTAAGTAGAAAACCAGCAGCTAATACACATTGCCAAACACTGCAGTTCAATTTTAGCCCAAACCTCCACACATATGCTTTCAGGTGGCTCTGCAGTAGCCTGCTAATTCTCAGAGCAGATGCCCTCTCATGAGGAACCCTGGCAGGACATGCGAGCAAAACCAAAATGTGTCTTTCCCACTTCCACCCACCTTCACAGAAGCCTGGCCTCCACCAAAGAACCTATGCAGAAAGTTCTGTTTTGAGTTATGGAGTTTGTCATCGTCAAAGTTTTCCTTCCCAGATATTACCACCACTGGATATCATTGACTGAACAGCACCCAGGTACATCAGTGTCCAAGGCATACCAAGGAATTGAAGTGAAGTGATGAACCACAGCCCATTACTTGCAATCTGACAGTACTGACAAAAAGACCCCTCCCCAACCAACCCCACTCACCATAAAACACATATTGATATGAAAATAAACTCTTCAGATAATAATGACACCTTGGTAAATCCTAAGTGCAGCGGAGAAAACATATAGTGCACTACAGCTGAGCTGAGGAAGAGAACCAGAAAAGCGCTTCACTATTTCTGTGTCTGAAGTTGACTGTGATCACGGTTGATGAGAAGAAAGCCCAGGTTTCCAAGAAAGGTGCCAAGAAAGTGCAGAAAAAGCTGCCAGTGAAGGATGGCAAGAAGAGGAGAAGGAAAGAAAGTTATTCCATCTACATCTACAAAGCGATACAGCAGGTTCACCCTGACACCAGCATCTCCTCCAAGGCCACGAGCATCACAAACTCATTTGCGAACGATATTTTCGAGCGCATCGCGAGTGAGGCTTCCCGCCTGGCTCATTACAACAAGCGCAGCTCCATCAGCTCCGGGGAGATCCAGACCACCGTGCGCCTGCTGCTGCTGCCTGGGGAACTGGCCAAGCACGCCGTGTCGGAAGGGACAGAGGCAGTGACCAAGTACACCTGCTCCAAGCTAAACTCCGCAATGGACTGAAAACTACATCCTGTCCCTTTCTCGCCACTCACCTCACAATGAGACTGTTGTATGCTTGTTGCTGGGAAAGTGTAGCTTGCCACACATTCTCATTACAAAGCATTTCAAACCCAGAGGTAGGGAACATTTAGATCACCACCCTCCACCTTCACCCCTGACAGAGAAGAATATAGAGTTGGGGCACAGCTAGATTAAGTACAAGAATTGCTCACTCAGGTGCTTTCCTTGTTATTTCTTCCATTACCTGCTCACCTGACACCAACGTCAATCCCATTCACATTCTTCTCATTCCCCTTCTTTTCCCCCCTCCATTCCTCCCCTCTCCCTCCCATCTTTCCTCCTTCACTGCTCCTCACATCTGCTTCCTCTTTACCTACATTCTAACCCTGCTTGGACTAACCATCCAAGCCTTGACCAATCTCCCATGCACATATGCAATACCAGAGGAGACCTACAGATATTGTTACAATTTCATTTTATTAAGGATTTAACCTCATCAGCTGTTTTACATCTGTACAGATACTGTGCCCAATACCAATCACTATTTTGTATCCTTGAAATCCAACACTGCTCCAAATATACAGGTGACCACATAATCTGCTTTAATGTGTGGATCAATGGAAATTCTGATGAAACTGAAATCACTTTAGCATTATTGACCAAAATTCCTTACCAGCAGTCAGTATTTGGACTTTCCAGGGATGTTTAAGCATCATCATCTGATAGACTCGCCATGGCAATGTCATTCTTTCAAATCTGTAAAGAAAAAATAATCACAGGGCACTTGTCAATATCATGTTTACAATAGTTGAGGGGCATTTCTTCCTAAAATATATAGCTGCACTACAGTAGTTACATAACAAAACTATACTCAAATTTCTGAAACAAAATACAATTAGGAATCCATTTTTTTTATGTCTTCTGCACAAAGGCCCCTCTTTAATAATCCAGGTTGTGCTGCCTGAGTGATGTTAGCACAGTTCTAAGTACAATAACAATGTTAGTATCTCAGAGGTTAAGATATGATATATATTTTTTAAATTGTTTCCTACATCTTTGCATCACTTTCCCCATGGTATAAAAACATTACAGAAAATAAGCTTAGCTATGAACTCTCAACATGAAAGCAAAAAGCAAAATACTGTAGATGCTGGAAATCTGAAATAAAAATGAAGTGCTGGAATCACTGCATCTGTGAAAAGAGGAAAGTTGTTTTGGCATTGACTTTGGGTGTTGGTCTATTTTCATCTTACTGCAGTTTTGAAAAATACATAAATATGGTTAATTACACAAACTGGGGGAAATATGGACTTGCAACATGTATGCGATTTCTATTTGTCACACTAAATAGGACATAAGAAATATTTCATAAGTGCTTATTTTGACTATTGCACAAAATGTTTTTCTTTAAATCCTGAGATGCTCCTGGTAGTTTGAAACAACTAAAAATAATCAACAAACTGTCTGAGCAAAACTACAGCTGGACCAAACTACAACATAACATTCAGATAAAAGCAAAAAAACTGCAGATGCTGGAAATCCAAAACAAAAACATAAATACCTGGAAAAACTCAGCAGGTCTGACAGCAGTTGAAGAGTCATACAGGCTTGAAACGTTAACTGTATTCCTCTCCGCAGATGCTGGGTCAGACCTGGAGTTTTTCCAGGTATTTTTTTTTGTTTTACAACATAACATTCGTTCAATCTAAACGAAAGGCTGATTCACGTTAATAAACAACATACAATTACAAACTCTTAATCGAAAAGGCCAGTCATTTTAATTCTCCACCTTGCTCTCACACTGACATTTCTGTCCTCGACCTGCTGCACCATTCCAGTGAAGCTCATCCGTTAGCTTGAGGAACAGCATCTTATCTTTCAATCTGGCATATTCCAGCTTTCCAGACTCAACACTGAGTCTAATAATTTCAGGCTATAATCCGTGTGCTCCATTTGGTCTCCTATTTCTTTTCCCCTCTCGGTCAGCAGCATGCCTGTTCTAGGGGCATCTTTTGTTCATTTTCTTGCCCCCATCACCATTCCATCCCCCTTCCCCTTCCCTTTGGCCCTGGAAGACCCAACAACCACGTCAATCAATCCCTCCCGGCTCTCACCCCAGCCACAAACCTTTCCTCCTTTTTTTTTGTCCTTTCTAAGTGGTGGACCTGACATGTTAACTCTGCCTCTCACAAGATGCTGCAGTTAAACCTGCTGGAGTGTTTCCAGCATTTTCTGTTCTCATTTCACAAGTGACCAGCATCTTGCCCAAAAATCTGAAATTATGGTGACAACGGAGAAAATGGGACTGATTTTTAAACAATAAAAAGTACAAAATAAGCCTCATGGAGCGGGATGTAGGTTTGTTAAAAAGACAGTGAGATCTCACGTGGTTCCACTTTATGGAAGAGGAAGAGGAAAAGGAAGAGGAAAGGGGGGGCGGGGGGAGGCGAAGTTTACTCCGGTTTTGGGTGCCGCTCCAGCTCTACAACAGACTCAGAGAGTTTTTTAAACAGCGCCCGCAATCATTGCCAGGGCATCGATCGGTATTCCCGGAGACTCCGCTCCCATCCATCCCAAGCCGGCACTGAGCATTGAGGCTGCAGCGAGAGGAACCACGGACGCAGCTCCCGAATTGGATACAAACCTGACATGGAACGTCCTGTATCAACTGAGGTAGCGACCGTCTGCACGTCACTTCCGCTGGCCCCATGTGATCGCAGCGGCTGAATGGGCCCCTTTGTTGCTGGGGGCGGGGGTTGGTTTATTCCCCCCCCCCCCCCCCCCCGCGTGAAATGTACGTTGTTGCGGCAAAACTGTTGTCTGCTCCCAACCCCAATCCTCAACCAAACTCCCAACCCCATCCCAACCCCACACCCCTCAACCCCCAATCCTCAACCCCAACCAAACTCCCAACCCCACACCCCTCAACCCCCAATCCTCAACCCCAACCCCAAACCTCAATCCCATCCCTCAACCCCAACCAAACTCCCAACCCCACACCCCTCAACCCCCAATCCTCAACCCCAACCAAACTCCCAACCCCACACCCCTCAACCCCCAATCCTCAACCAAACTCCCAACCCCACACCCCTCAACCCCCAATCCTCAACCCCAACCAAACTCCCAACCCCACACCCCTCAACCCCCAATCCTCAACCAAACTCCCAACCCCACACCCCTCAACCCCCAATCCTCAACCCCAACCAAACTCCCAACCCCACACCCCTCAACCCCCAATCCTCAACCAAACTCCCAACCCCATCCCAACCCCACACCCCTCAACCCCCAATCCTCAACCCCAACCAAACTCCCAACCCCACACCCCTCAACCCCCAATCCTCAACCAAACTCCCAACCCCATCCCAACCCCACACCCCTCAACCCCCAATCCTCAACACCAACCAAACTCCCAACCCCAATCCTCAACCCCAACCAAACTCCCAACCCCACACCCCTCAACCCCCAATCCTCAACCCCAACCAAACTCCCAACCCCACACCCCTCAACCCCCAATCCTCAACCAAACTCCCAACCCCACACCCCTCAACCCCCAATCCTCAACCCCAACCAAACTCCCAACCCCACACCCCTCAACCCCCAATCCTCAACCAAACTCCCAACCCCATCCCAACCCCACACCCCTCAACCCCCAATCCTCAACCCCAACCAAACTCCCAACCCCACACCCCTCAACCCCCAATCCTCAACCAAACTCCCAACCCCATCCCAACCCCACACCCCTCAACCCCCAATCCTCAACCCCAACCAAACTCCCAACCCCAATCCTCAACCCCAACCAAACTCCCAACCCCACACCCCTCAACCCCCAATCCTCAACCAAACTCCCAACCCCACACCCCTCAACCCCCAATCCTCAACCCCAACCAAACTCCCAACCCCACACCCCTCAACCCCCAATCCTCAACCAAACTCCCAACCCCATCCCAACCCCACACCCCTCAACCCCCAATCCTCAACCCCAACCAAACTCCCAACCCCACACCCCTCAACCCCCAATCCTCAACCCCAACCAAACTCCCAACCCCACACCCCTCAACCCCCAATCCTCAACCCCAACCAAACTCCCAACCCCAATCCTCAACCCCCAATCCTCAACCCCAACCAAACTCCCAACCCCACACCCCTCAACCCCCAATCCTCAACCCCAACCAAACTCCCAACCCCAATCCTCAACCAAACTCCCAACCCCATCCCAACCCCACACCCCTCAACCCCCAATCCTCAACCCCAACCAAACTCCCAACCCCAATCCTCAACCAAACTCCCAACCCCATCCCAACCCCACACCCCTCAACCCCCAATCCTCAACCCCAACCAAACTCCCAACCCCAATCCTCAACCCCAACCAAACTCCCAACCCCACACCCCTCAACCCCCAATCCTCAACCCCAACCAAACTCCCAACCCCACACCCCTCAACCCCCAATCCTCAACCCCAACCAAACTCCCAACCCCACACCCCTCAACCCCCAATCCTCAACCCCAACCAAACTCCCAACCCCACACCCCTCAACCCCCAATCCTCAACCAAACTCCCAACCCCACACCCCTCAACCCCCAATCCTCAACCCCAACCCCACCTCAACCCCAATCCTCAATCCCATCCCTCAACCCCAACCCTCAACCCCAACCAAACTCCCAACCCCACACCCCTCAACCCCCAATCCTCAACCCCAACCCCACCTCAACCCCAATCCTCAATCCCATCCCTCAACCCCAACCCTCAACCAAACTCCCAACCCCATCCCAACCCCACACCCCTCAACCCCCAATCCTCAACCCCAACCAAACTCCCAACCCCACACCCCTCAACCCCAACCAAACTCCCAACCCCACACCCCTCAACCCCCAATCCTCAACCCCAACCAAACTCCCAACCCCACACCCCTCAACCCCCAATCCTCAACCCCAACCAAACTCCCAACCCCACACCCCTCAACCCCCAATCCTCAACCCCAACCAAACTCCCAACCCCACACCCCTCAACCCCCAATCCTCAACCCCAACCAAACTCCCAACCCCACACCCCTCAACCCCCAATCCTCAACCCCAACCAAACTCCCAACCCCACACCCCTCAACCCCCAATCCTCAACCCCAACCAAACTCCCAACCCCACACCCCTCAACCCCCAATCCTCAACCCCAACCAAACTCCCAACCCCACACCCCTCAACCCCAACCAAACTCCCAACCCCACACCCCTCAACCCCCAATCCTCAACCCCAACCAAACTCCCAACCCCACACCCCTCAACCCCCAATCCTCAACCCCAACCAAACTCCCAACCCCACACCCCTCAACCCCCAATCCTCAACCCCAACCAAACTCCCAACCCCACACCCCTCAACCCCCAATCCTCAACCCCAACCAAACTCCCAACCCCACACCCCTCAACCCCCAATCCTCAACCCCAACCAAACTCCCAACCCCACACCCCTCAACCCCCAATCCTCAACCCCAACCAAACTCCCAACCCCACACCCCTCAACCCCCAATCCTCAACCCCAACCCCATCCCAACCCCACACCCCTCAACCCCCAATCCTCAACCCCAACCAAACTCCCAACCCCACACCCCTCAACCCCCAATCCTCAACCCCAACCAAAATCCCAACCCCACACCCCTCAACCCCCAATCCTCAACCCCAACCAAACTCCCAACCCCACCTCAACCCCCAATCCTCAACCCCAACCAAACTCCCAACCCCACACCCCTCAACCCCCAATCCTCAACCCCAACCAAACTCCCAACCCCACACACCTCAACCCCCAATCCTCAACCCCAACCAAACTCCCAACCCCACACCCCTCAACCCCCAATCCTCAACCCCAACCAAACTCCCAACCCCACACCCCTCAACCCCACACCCCTCAACCCCCAATCCTCAATCCCATCCCTCAAACCCCACACCCCTCAACCCCCAATCCTCAACCCCAACCAAACTCCCAACCCCACACCCCTCAACCCCCAATCCCCCTCAACCCCAATCCTCAACCCCAACCAAACTCCCAACCCCACACCCCTCAACCCCAATCCTCAACCAAACTCCCAACCTCACACCCCTCAACCCCCACCCCTCAACCCCAACCAAACTCCCAACCACACACCCCTCAACCCCCAATCCTCAACCAAACTCCCAACCCCATCCCAACCCCACACCCCTCAACCCCCAATCCCCCTCAACCCCAATCCTCAACCCCAACCAAACTCCCAACCCCACACCCCTCAACCCCAATCCTCAACCAAACTCCCAACCCCACACCCCTCAACCCCCACCCCTCAACCCCAACCAAACTCCCAACCACACACCCCTCAACCCCCAATCCTCAACCTCAACCAAACTCCCAACCCCAATCCTCAATCCCATCCCTCAACCCCAACCAAACTCCCAACCCCACACCCCTCAACCCCAATCCTCAACCCCAACCAAACTCCCAACCCCATACCCCTCAACCCCCAATCCTCAACCCCAACCAAACTCCCAACCCCACACCCCTCAACCCCCAATCCCCCTCAACCCCAATCCTCAATCCCATCCCTCAAACCCCACCCCTCAACCCCAACCAAACTCCCAACCCCATACCCCTCAACCCCAATCCTCAATCCCATCCCTCAAACCCCACCCCTCAACCCCAACCAAACTCCCAACCACACACCCCTCAACCCCCAATCCTCAACCCCAACCAAACTCCCAACCCCACACCCCTCAACCCCCACCCCTCAACCCCCAATCCTCAACCAAACTCCCAACCCCCACCCCTCAACCCCCACCCCTCAACCCCCACCCCTCAACCCCCACCCCTCAACCCCAACCAAACTCCCAACCACACACCCCTCAACCCCCAATCCTCAACCTCAACCAAACTCCCAAACTCCCAACCCCCACCCCCACCCCCACCCCCACCCCCACCCCCACTCCCACTCCTCAACACCAACCCCCACCCCACACCCCTCAACCCCCAATCCTCAACCAAACTCTCAACCCCCACCCCTCAACCCCCACCCCTCAACCCCCACCCCTCAACCCCCACCCCTCAACCCCCACCCCTCAACCCCCACCAAACTCCCAACCCCACACCCCTCAACCCCACACCCCTCAACCCCCAATCCTCAATCCCATCCCTCAAACCCCACACCCCTCAACCCCCAATCCTCAACCCCAACCAAACTCCCAACCCCACACCCCTCAACCCCCAATCCCCCTCAACCCCAATCCTCAACCCCAACCAAACTCCCAACCCCACACCCCTCAACCCCAATCCTCAACCAAACTCCCAACCCCACACCCCTCAACCCCCACCCCTCAACCCCAACCAAACTCCCAACCACACAACCCTCAACCCCCAATCCTCAACCAAACTCCCAACCCCATCCCAACCCCATCCCAACCCCACACCCCTCAACCCCCAATCCCCCTCAACCCCAATCCTCAACCCCAACCAAACTCCCAACCCCACACCCCTCAACCCCAATCCTCAACCAAACTCCCAACCCCACACCCCTCAACCCCCACCCCTCAACCCCAACCAAACTCCCAACCACACACCCCTCAACCCCCAATCCTCAACCTCAACCAAACTCCCAACCCCAATCCTCAATCCCATCCCTCAACCCCAACCAAACTCCCAACCCCACACCCCTCAACCCCAATCCTCAACCAAACTCCCAACCCCAATCCTCAATCCCATCCCTCAACCCCAACCAAACTCCCAACCCCACACCCCTCAACCCCAATCCTCAACCCCAACCAAACTCCCAACCCCATACCCCTCAACCCCCAATCCTCAACCCCAACCAAACTCCCAACCCCACACCCCTCAACCCCCAATCCCCCTCAACCCCAATCCTCAATCCCATCCCTCAAACCCCACCCCTCAACCCCAACCAAACTCCCAACCCCATACCCCTCAACCCCAATCCTCAATCCCATCCCTCAAACCCCACCCCTCAACCCCAACCAAACTCCCAACCACACACCCCTCAACCCCCAATCCTCAACCCCAACCAAACTCCCAACCCCACACCCCTCAACCCCCACCCCTCAACCCCCAATCCTCAACCAAACTCCCAACCCCCACCCCTCAACCCCCACCCCTCAACCCCCACCCCTCAACCCCAACCAAACTCCCAACCACACACCCCTCAACCCCCAATCCTCAACCTCAACCAAACTCCCAAACTCCCAACCCCCACCCCCACCCCCACCCCCACCCCCACCCCCACCCCCACCCCCACCCCCACCCCCACTCCTCAACACCAACCCCCACCCCACACCCCTCAACCCCCAATCCTCAACCAAACTCTCAACCCCCACCCCTCAACCCCCACCCCTCAACCCCCACCCCTCAACCCCCACCCCTCAACCCCCACCCCTCAACCCCCACCAAACTCCCAACCACACACCCCTCAACCCCCAATCCTCAACCCCCACCCCCACCCCCACCCCCACCCCCACCCCCACCCCCACTCCCACCCCCACCCCCACTCCCACTCCCACTCCTCAACACCAACCCCCACCCCTCAACAACAACCCCCACCTCTCAACCCCAACCCACACTTCTCAACCCTCAACTCCAACCCAAACCCCAACCCTCAACTCCAACCCCCACCTTAAGGTTGGACGGGCAGGTCCATTACTCAAGCTAATTAGTTTTTTAATGGCCTTAATAGGCCGTTGACAGTTCAGCAGGTGCAGAACTGAAAATCTAAAAGATGCGGGGTGACATCGGGGACCACACCCAGCGTATCCCCGTGTCATTTGACACGTTGGTGAGTCGGCCCTGCCCTCACTCGCCGACCGGAGAAACCTGCTCCATCCTTGCGGGCGGGTTTGCTAGTGCTGTTGGGAGGAGTTTAAACTAACTCGGCAGGGGGAGGGGACACAGAATGTGAGGAGAATAGGGACACATCATAATACAGTAAAACAATCAAGTCAGAGGGAGTACAGCTGCATTAAGTTTCAAGGGAGTAAGGCAAGGCTGGATGGCCTCTTCATTAATGCCAGGAGTATTACAGGTAAAACGGATGAGTAAAGGGTGAGGATTGACATGTGGAATTGTGACATAGTAGCCATCACTGAGACGTGGTTGAGGGAGGGGCAGGTTTGGCAGTTCAACATTCCAGGATATAGAATCTTCAGGTGAGACAGGGGAGGGGGTAATAGAGGAGGAGGCATTGCATTATTAGTTAAGGAGTCAGTTACTGTAGTAAGGAGAGGTGATATCTTGGAGGGAGCATCGAATGAAACTTTGGGGGTAGAGCTTAGGTATAAAAAAGGGGCAGCCACATTGTTAGGTGTTTATTATAGACCCCCAGATAGTCAGCAGGAAATTGAGCAAATATGTGCACAATTTGTGGAGGTGTGTAAAAACAATAACAATGGGGTCATTATATTAGGTGATTTCAACTTTCCCAATATTAATTGGGATAGACATAGTGTTAAGGGCTTGGATGGAGTGGATTTCTTGAAATGTGTACAGGAGAACTTTTTAGGTCAATATGTGGAGGGTCCAACAAGGGACGGCGCATTGCTGGACCTAATTCTGGGGAGTGAAGCCGGACAGGTGGTGGGGGAGCATTTTAGTGATAGCGACCACAACGTGGTACAGTTTAAGTTTGTTATGGACAAAGAAATAGACAAGTTGCAAAAAATTGTTTTGGATTGGGGGAGAGTGGATTTTAGTAAAATAAGGCAGGATCTGGCCAAGGTAGACTGGGAACAGCTACTTGTGGGGAAATCTACAGAGGATCAGTGGGGGGGTGTTCAAAAAGGAAATGAGGAAGGTACAGACTCAACACGTTCCCTCTAGGGTGATAGGAAGGAGTAACAAGCCCAGAGAACCATGGATGACCAGAGATATTCAGGATACGATGAGAAGGAAAAAAGAGGCTTTTAGCAGGTACAAGGGAAACAAATCAGCAGAGGCATTAGTGGAGTACAGAAAGTGCGGGGTGCTTAAGAAAGCAATTAGGAAAGCAAAGAGGGGATATGAGAAAGCCCTGGCTGGTAAAAGTAGGGAAAATCCCAAGATATTCTATAAGTATATCAATGGGAAGAGGATAACCAGGGAAAGAGTAGGGGCCAAGGGGGCAATCTATGGGTTGAGCCAGAGGACATCGGTAGAGTGTTGAACGAATACTTCACATCTGTCTTCACCCAAGAAAATGAAGATGAAGGTATCAAACTCGGGGAGAGAGACTGCGAGGTTCTTGAGCAAATTGATATAGGGAGTGACAGGCGGAGGGGCATGTTAGTGGGGTGGTGAAAAAGGCATATGGAACATTTGCCTTTATCAATCGAGGCATAGATTACAAAAGTAGGGAGGTCATATTGGAGTTGTAAAGAACCTTGGTGAGGCCACAGCTGGAGTACTGTGTGCAGTTCTGGTGGCCACATTATAGGAAAGATGTGATTGCACTGGAGGGGGTGCAGAAAAGATTCACCAGGATGTTGCCTGGGATGAAACATTTAAGTTATGAAGAGAGCTTGGATAGACTTGGCTTGTTTTCGTTGGAGCAGAGAAGACTGAGGGATCTTGTGAGTTAAAACAATCAAACCAAATTAACAAAATGAAGGATAAATCAAGCACAGCCCCTAATTCAGGTCAGCTGTAAAACTAAAGACAAAATTTAAAGGAAACTTACAACTTTAAACCAAAATGTGATTAAGGGGGTCAATAAAGCACCCCAGTCCCCGCGGTGCCCATCGATCACGAAAGGCCTCAAGGGTGCCGGCAGACACCACGTGCTCCCTCTCCAAAGACACCCGGCTGCGAACGTAGCCGCGGAAGAGGGACAAACAATTGGGTGGGACTCCCCCAGAGAAGACTGAGGGGCCACCTGATCGAGGTGTATAAGATTATGAGGGGCATGGACAGGGTGAATAGGGAGCAGCTGTTCCCCTTAGTTGAAGGGTCATTCACAAAGTGACATAAGTTCAAGGTGAGAGGCAGGAGGTTTAGAGGGGATGTGAGGAAAAATCTTTTTACCTAGAGGGTGGTGACGGTCTGGAATGTGCTGCCTGGGAGGGTGGTGGTGGTGGAGGTGGGTTGCTTCACATTCTTTAAAAAGTACCTATTGCTTAGTGGGTTAATAAAGGCTTTCCACATGATCAATCAGGGTTGATTCCCTGGCTTGGTGGTAATGGTAGAGTGGGGAATATGCTGGGCCATGAGTTAACAGATTGTGTTCGAGTACAATTCTGCTGCTGTTGGCTCACAGCGCCTAATGGATATAGCCTGTCTTAAGTTGCTAGATCTGTTCAAAATCTACCCCATTGACCACAGTGGTAGGGCCTCACAACACGATGGGGGGGGGATCTTCAATGTGAAGTTGGGGTTTCATCTCCACAAGGACTGTGCAGTGGTCACTCCTATCGATACTGTCATGGACAGATACATCTGCAGCAGGTAGGTTGGTGAGGATGAGGTCAAGGACATTTTTCCCTCTTATTGGTTCCTTCACCACCTGCCGCAGACCCAGTCCAGCAGCTATGTCATTTAGGACTCGACCAGTAGTGGTGCTACTGAGCCACTCTTGCTGATGGACATTGAAGTCTCCCACCCATAGTAGATTCTGCACTCTTGCCACCCTCCGTGCTTCCTCCAAGTGGTGTTTAACATAGAGAAGCACTGATTCATCAGCTGAGGGAGGGCGGTATGTGGTAATCAGCAGGAGGTTTGACCTGGTGCCATGATACTTCACAGGGGCCGGAGTCAATGTTGAAGGCTCCCAGGGCAATTCCCTCCTGACTGTATACCACTGTGCCACCACCTCAGCTGGGTCTGTCCTGCCATTAGAACAAGACATACCTAAGGCTGGTGATGGTGGTGTCTCGGACATGATCTGTAAGCTATGATTCTGTGTGTATGACTATGTCAGGCTGTTGCTTCACAGGTATGTGAGACAGCTCTCCCAATTTTGCCACAAGCCTCCCAATGTTAGAAAGGATCGCCTTACAGGATCGACAGGACTGGGTTTACCGTTGTAATTTCAGGTGCCTTGGTCAATCTCGGGTGTCTGTCTTTGTCCACGTGCAGCATCTGTCTTTGTCCATGTGCAGCAAGAACTGGTCAATATTCAGGCTTGGACTGATAAATGGCAAGTAATATTTGAGCCAGATAATGACCATCTCCAACAAGAGAAGCTAATGATCTCCCCATGACATTCAATGGCATTATCATTGCTGAATCTTCCACATCAACATCCTCGGGGTTACCATTGACCAGAAACTGAACTGGACCAGTCATATAAATACTGTGGCAACAACAGCAGGTCAGAGGCTGGGAATTCCACACAGAAAATTCCTCACCTCCTGCCTGTCCATCATCTACGAGGCACAAGTCAGGAGCGTGATGGAATACTCTCCACCTGTCTGGTTGAGTGGGACACCAACATTATTCAAGAAGTTTGACACCATCTAAGGCAAAGCAGCCCACCTGACTGGCACCCTATCCACCACCAACACATAGTGGCAGCAATGTGTACCATCTACAAGATGCACTGTTGCATCTTACTAAAGCAGCACCTTCCAAGCCCATGATCGCTACCACCCAGAAGGGCAAGGGCAGCAGATACATGGGAACAGCACCTGCAGGTTCCTTTCCAAGTCACACAACATCCTAACTTGGAACAATATTGCTATTCCTTCACTGCTGTTGGGTTAAAATCCTGGAACTCCCATTCCAACAGTGCTGTGGGTGTACCTACATTACATGGACTGCAGCGGTGCGAGAAAGCAGCCCAGCAGCACCTTCTGTAGGGCAATTAGGGATGGGCAGCAAATGCTGACCTAGCCAGCAATGCCACATCCTGTGAAAGAATATTTTTTAAAAGAATCTAAAACAAATCAGCCTGCTTGATTAGCTCCCTATCCACCAACCTAAACATTCATTCCCTTTACCATCAGGCAGAATGGCATCAATGTGTACCAAACACACGGTGCACTGCAGCAAATGCCAAGGCTCCTTCGACAGCATCTTCTAAATCCATGACCTCTAGCCCCTAGAAGGACAAGGGTGTGGATGCATGGGAAAACCACCACCAAGTTTCCCTCCAAGCCACACACCATCTTGACTTGGAACTATATCGCTGTTCCTTTACTGTCACTAGTTCAAAGTCATGGGTCTACCCTGCAACAGATGCACTACAGCAATTCAAGGCAGCAGCTCACAACCACCTTCTAAGGGCAATTAGGGATAGACATCAAATGTTGGCCTTGCTAGTGATGCACACATCCCTTAAAAGAATTTTAAAAATTTGCAAGTCTTGAATGCAACCTCTGGCAAGTTATCTATTTATTAATTTAGCTTGCCTCTGCCCTCATGCCTGATTATCCCACATTGAGAGTTAATCCGTTCTGGAAAAAAAACTCACTTGATAAGTCTCCAGGACCTTTTGGCAAAGTCTGAGAGGAAGTAGCATAGGCTCTTACTGTAATCTTTCCAATCCTCCTTACATATTGGAATTGTGCTAGGGGTTTAGAAGCCAGCCAATGTAACACCTCCTGTGGAATAAAACTTATTTATCCTGAAGGTGATAGTGTGTGCAGAGAATGTCATTATCTTATTTAATTTAGTAGCACTAGAAATATATTTTGTCAATCTTGAGGTGAAGTCAATTATAAGTGAAGGTGTGCTTGTTAGGGATTGGTCTAATGGTGGAGAGGACACAGATAAAAAAGAAAGTCTCCTCAATGACAACCTGGAAAACAGTTCTAGCTGCTGAAAATGCTGTTTTTGCAGCTGCACATTCAGTCTCCTGTTTCCTCACTGTGTTCTTCCAGTTGTTCAATAAAGATCTTTGTTGGGTGGTGAAATTGTATATGTAATGATTCAGAGTTGAGCTGAACCAGAGTGTTGGAGTTGGCTAAGGAAAATGCAAAGAACAAGGAAAAAGGAAAAACAGCATCTAACAGAAGGAAAATAATCAAAAGGAGTTCCCTTTAATTGACAATTGTCTCCTTGACTTGTTAAACATGGCAAAACAAAAGAGAGATGGATAGTGCTATATATAAACTGTTTTTTTTTGCTTTCCCTTGGTTCACTTCTCCCCTTCTACCTGTTGTTATTAGACCTGGAGAAGAGGTTGAACGTCTTGAAATGAGCCTGAGCCATAACAGTTTAGGGCTGAAATTATGTAACATGCTTGTACTGGAGTTTGATTAGTTGGCATTTCTCTTTACCAGATATAAAGATATTGAAAATTGGGTTATAAGGCTGTTTGGCTGACAGTCAAGCATCATCCAACTGGGTAATGAGTCTTTTTGCTTTCCAATTGCAGCAGGAAGGTAGTGCATCACAAGGATGGATGTGTCGGCTGACTAATGGCTGCAGCGTGGGGGCAAATCATGTGATGAAACCTCCAGGAATACATTTAGTCACAGTTGGCAACCCTAGCCACAAGTGCTGCATATGAAGTGGTTATCAGGTGTCATTATGGGTTGTTGTTTTCGGTATTGCAGTATAAATGTGATCAAAATCACAGCAGCAACAGGTCTCAACTTAGTGAGGAAGAATGCAGGGGATGAAACAAAGAAAAAAAATCTCTCGGAGATCAGAGTTTACTTTCTACAAATATTCTAAACGTTTTTGTAATTTTCCCCAATAAATAGAAGATTCAATGGGGGAAAATTGCAAGAACACAATGTGCAGAATAACAAAATAATGTAATTGCCCAGAAAGCAAATTTGTTATATTCAGAATATATAACAATGCTTTAACAGAAAGTAATATATTAATGTGTTTAGAAGAACTATGAGCTCATGTCTATGGGCAAAATTTGCTGCATCATCTGGTTTTGCAAATGGTTTTTGTCAAAATAAGCAAGATGTCCCATCATAATCTGGATTATTTAATCTTTCCTGCTGTAGAACCAGAAACCATTACAAATTGTTCCTAGGATCTTAAAAGTATAGTATTGTGCAGGTATTGTTATATTTGCGAGAGTCAGTGCAAGCCATCCATCCATGTGTTGTGAAAGTCTCCCAACTGGAATGAAAATATGTAATATCCATTATTCATTTAATATATTGCACAATTGCATCATATGCAAGGAATGCATGGTTAAAACAGCATAGGTTGCATAATGTTTATGCATATCATGTGCATTACATGACTTGTGACATTTGAACATTTTCATATTAAGACATAACAAGTTTTTGGGAATTTTGCATTTTCAGTTGGTAATTTTAACAAATGATCTCTTCCTCCACCTGCCACTCAAAAATAAATCTAATACTACTATTGCTGCCTTTTGGGTCTTAACATATATACTTCACTTAAACAATAGCATTCCAATACTTTAATATTTTTAAATTTTAACTGTTAAACAGTTAATACTAAATACTGTCCATAAAATTTATTAAATTCAGGTGTATAAATTGTATTAGTCCACATGAATATCCAGTTAAGCAATAATAAATTATAGTGCACAACACTTCAGGTCCCATTTATTTTCAAGTACAGTTGAGTCTTGACAGACTTACACTTATTTCTAAAGAATACAAGAATTAAATTTTCTTTAAACAAAATGAGATAGTTAAAAGTGATTAGAAGTCAGATTCTGCAAAATTTAATTTATTAAGCGCAAAAGTTAGTTACAGAATAACAGTGGCTATGCATTAAAAGTAGTTTACTAGTTGTAAAGAACTTTGGCACGTCCCAAGGATGTGAAAGGCAGAATGAAAATGCAACATTTCCTTAATAATTTAACAATGTGGTGTATAATTTTGAAGAATCTAGCTCCCTAGAGAGTCCTACAGTATTTGTACGCTTCCATTTGTTGACAACTTCAAAATTGATTTGTGACTTAATGTAATCATGAAGAGGGGAAACCAATTTCACCTCCTTATTCTGTTTATTCCTCGACTGCAATTGCTATGGGAATTGTATATTTTTAAAAACTATTATCTTAATCAATAGTCTCCATTCACAATAGCAGGCCATATAACGTGTAAAATTGAAAATTAAGCAGGGAGGTCACCAGCTAAAGTGCTTTCTTTATTACAGAGGTTAACTGATGTAAATGATTTGTGTAATAAATTTTTAAAAATTAAATGATTAAAAAAGGATTTTAAAAATAGCAGATCCTTTTACCATATTATTTTCATAATGGAGCTAGATGAGTAAAAGGTCGCATTAAGTATCGTTAACATTTTAGGACAGAGGGATGATGCTGGCACCATTAAGGGTATTGCCTCTTTTGAAGGAGATCCTAAGTGAAGCCTCTGTAACTGAAGACTTAAATATAATTAAAGACAAATTTATGTGAAAATATCAGATAAATTTTGAAAATATTTGGCATTCCAAACAAGAATTCTGATCTAAAAATTCTAACATAAAAAAGTTCTGTTTTATAACATATTCCAAATAAATCTTAATTGACCATTTGAATTCAGAAAAGGAATGTTCAGCTTGCTCTTAGATACAGTTAAATTATGTTCATGTACAGCAAATGCAATCTTGTTGCTTCCAAGCAAATTTCTCTTGGGTCCCTCACGATATAGAGAATGACACTCAGTAGTCCATGCCCTCATCACTCTCATACCAATCAGAGGGTGCATCAGTGCCAAAGTATCGGTCGCCAAAGTTACCTGCATGTTAATAATATTTATTACATCAATTCTTATTGTAAACTAATAATGACCAACAATTGTAATACATTTTTAATAAAAAATTTCTGTTGCACAATTTAGATCAAATACTCTACATATAATAATTTCTATTCTTATTTCCACTTTCTTAAATTTTTAAATTAAGAACACGGTAAAATATTAACCGATATATGATTGCTCATACATACAGCCTTTAATGTAGAAAAACATCCCAAGGTGATTCAGAGCTGCAAGGAGAAAAATGCACACCAAGCTGAAGGATCAGATATTAAAAGGTCTGACCAAAAGCTTGGTCAAAGAGGTGGTTTCTAAAGAGGATATTAAAAGGAGAAGATGGAAAACCAGAGGATTTTAGGTAAGTAATTCCAGCACATGGGGTCTAGGTTGAAGCCATGACTGCCAATGGCAAGAAATACAGGGAGAGCACAGTCTAGGGATTTCCTATGACACGAAATTGAGTAGACCCGGCCGATATCCCTAGAGTTTAGTACAAGGTGTGGTCTAATTGAAACATATAAACTACAAAGAAACTTGACAGGTAGATTTTGAAAAATGTTTATTCTGGCTGGGAATCTAGAATACAAGGTCACAATCTCAGAATAAGGAGTTGGTCATTTGGGACTGAGGTGGAAATGTTTTAATTCAAAGGATTGTGAAGTTTTGAAATTCTCAACCCCAGTCTGTTGTGGGTGTTCAGTCGGAGTATATTCAAGGCAGAGGTTGATAGATTTTTGGGTAGTAAGGGATATGGGAATAGTTACGGAAAGTAGAATTGAGGTAGATGATCAGCCATGATCTTCTTGAATGGTAGAGTAGGCTCAAAGAGCCAAATAGCCTATTCCTGCTCCTACTACTTATGTTTGCTTGTCTCCAGATGGATTTTGCTGAGGGAAAGCACGTATATTAGGAGTGGAGGAGACCAAGGATTAATTTTTGTGGCCTCCCAAAATAATGGTGCAAGAGTAGCAAGAGAAGCATTGGTAGAAATCCAACAACAACTTGTATTTATTGTCACCTTTAAAGTCCCAAGGCACTTCACGGAGGCATAAAACCAAGTATGACACTTGAGCAACAAGAGGGGATAAGAGAGGTGGTGGTGAACTAAAGCTGCGTGTTGTCAGTGTATATGTGGAAACAGACATGCTTTCAGGTGATGCTGCTGAGAGGTAGCATGTAGATGAGAAATAGGAGGGGCCAAGGATAGATCCTTGGGAAATGGGAAGAGAAGCCATTTTTGACGATTCTCTGGTTATGATTAGATAGATAAGAATGGAACCAGACGAATTCCATCCCAGCTAGGCAGCTGGATGATTGTGAAGAGGCTTTGGGAGGAGGCTAGTGTCAAATAATAAACTGTGTCAAAGGCTGCAGACAGACTGAAAACGACAAGGAGGGGTAATCTGACCTTGTTACAGTCTCATTTGTAGCTTTGTTAGACCTGTTCTGGTACCATGGCAGTAGCGGAAACCTGACTGGAGGCATTCAAACAGGAAAGATGAGCATAAGTTTGGGAGGCAACAACATGTTTAAGGAATTGGAAGAGGTTTGAGTGAGGGCAGTAGCTTGCAATGACGGAGGGGTCAAAGGTTAGCTTTTTGAGAGGGGTGATGACAGCAGATTTGAAGAGAGGAACCAAACTGTTAACAATGCTAGCTAACATGGGAGCTAGGAAGGGAAGTTGGGTGGTCAGTGGTCTAGTGGCTATGATCGGATAGATAAGAGTGAAGCTAAGATAGACCAGAATGAAGATACACATAATACACAGTTGCCAACCAATCATTAATAAAGTTGGTTAGACAGTTTATTTTACATTCTCCATATGAGTAGGAATGCTTAATTCCATATGCCCGTTCTGTTCCCATATCTCTTCATTTAAGCAATTCTTAAATGTTGAGATGCTCTCTGCTTCAATTACCAACTGTTAGTACATTCTACAACTTTAGAAGCCACTGTAAAAAAAATTTCCTGCTCTCAGCCTCAAATCTCTTCCATTTAATCATATACTTATGTTCTCTTGGTCTAGACTCTAGCTGGAAATACAATGTTTCCAGGCACTTTGTCCCACCCTCTCAATTTTAAATACCTCGATCAATCACCCTAGAAACTTCTATGTTCCAATGAAAGGAATGCACATCTCAAGTCTTTCTTCATAATTTTATTTCCTTATACCATGCAGCATCCTAATGAATCTTCACCAAACTTTCTCTATTTCCTCAATGCCCTTTAGAATTAAGCTTTTTTTCACTCTCTCTGATTTTGGCTGCTGTACTTTGCACACATGGCCATCATTAAACAGTGAGCTCTAAAAGTGACTGCTAACAGGTTATACTTTTATGGAGAAATGTGCAGCCTTATACAAGGCAGCATCCTAGTGAATGTGCACTATACTCTCTTTCTTGCTTCAACATATAATAGCCTGGATCCCAAACCTGCGCACTTATGTTCTTACTTAGGTTTCTTATCAATTCTTCACTGCATCTCAACTTTTACTTCTGATACCTCATCATAAAACTCAGTATTACATTACCTTTTTGAGTGGCCTTATCCAATATTTTAAGTATTATAGTTACAGTCCAGTGAAAACCTCAATAACAGAAAAGATCTCACTGCTGGATGATAAATAATTAGTAATCAAAGAACCCAAAATTTAACTCCTCCAATTACAATAAATGCTGACAGACCTAACTTCCTATCTAATTAAATCAGAGTGTTCAAATATAGAAAAGCCCACAGGATTTGAGCTGGAAGAAACAATTTTACTGTCAAATGTTTCTTACATTTTTATTGCTAATAATGATATATTCAAAGTCAGAACATGCATGAGTAATCAGACCTTGTGTTTTATTCTGTACTGTTTAAATTTACATTGATGCACAAGTTAAGATAAACCTGACCCAAAGCAACAATAGCCATTTGACCAGCTTGCAAATAATTACAAATGCAGAGACTAGCGGGGAAGACAAGGCCTTTAGTCCCTTGCTCTTACTTTGAACTCCTTTATTTAACTAATCACTAAAGCTAAAAGTCTAATGTACAGAAACTGCAAAAACAATAAACAATAGAACACTCAAAAGTATTGTCAGAATCCAAATCCCAAAATAAATCTCAAACATTTGCCTGACAAGAGCTCGAAGAATAATAAATACAGCACAGACGTTCATATCAGTATGCTATTTAGTTATATGCCTGGAGGATTTCATTAAAGAACTTTAATGAAGATTTGCTCATGAGATCTTTGAAATTGGCAATGTTGAATATCAATTTATGTTTTTGAAAATCATGCATTCTTGCCAAAATTCCTCAAGTCATTCATGAATTTGAACACCTCTATCAAATCTCAACTATTCTCTGCTCCAGGAGAGCAACCCAGCTTCTCCATTCTCTCCAAATAATTAAAGTCCCTCATTCTGGGTATCATTCTAGTAAATCTCTTCTTCACCCCTATAAAAGGCCTTGACATCCAGTCTAAAGTGTGGTTCTTGAAATTGAAAACGATACTACAGATGAGTTCTAATTAGTGTTTCTAAAGACTTAACATAGCTTCCTTACTTTATACTCTATTAATAAAGTCAAGGATTCCATATGCTTTTTAAACAGCCTTCTCAACTTGTTCTGCAAACTTAAAAAAATCTACATATGCCATGATCTGTCTTTCCTGCACCCTCTTTTCAAATGGTATTGTTTGCTTCATTTGCCTCCTTACTCATCCAAACAAAATTTATCACTTCACGCTTCTCTGCATTAAATTTCATCTTCCATTTGTCTGCCCATTTCAACAGATTTTTACTATTCTCATGTTACACTACATTTCCAAATTTCATGTCATCTGCAAATCTAAAATTGCGCCGTGTAAGCCTAGCTGCTGTCTTTAATATATATCAGAAAGATCTGCTGCACCGGCCTCTGGGAACATCACCGTATACTTCACTAGTCTCAAAAACAACTTTTCACCACTGCTATCTGCTTTCTGTTGCTTAAGCAATCTTATCCATGTTGCCACTTCCCATCTAATTCCATGGGCTTCATTTTTCTAACAAGAATTATGTGATGTTTTGATAGAAATCTTTTGACAGTCCATATTCACAACATTAACCGCATCTCAGAATCACATAACTGTTGCAGAACAGGCCATTTGGC
This sequence comes from Carcharodon carcharias, assembly GCF_017639515.1. Classification (NCBI taxonomy): domain Eukaryota; kingdom Metazoa; phylum Chordata; class Chondrichthyes; order Lamniformes; family Lamnidae; genus Carcharodon; species Carcharodon carcharias. The sequence continues at coordinate 198,681,698 of NC_054471.1, forward strand.
CTGTTGTGTCTGCGCCAGCTCTCCAAAGGAGCAATTTAACTAATGCCACTATTCTGCCTTCTCTCTGTAGCCCTGAACATTCTTGCTTTTCAGATAATAATCCAATTCCTCCTTGGAAGCCTTGATTGAGCCTGCCTCCACCACAATCTCAGACAGTGCATCCCAAATCCTAACCGCTTACTGTGCGAAAACGTTTCTCCCCATGTCGCCATTGCTTCATTTGGCAATTATCTTAAATCTATACCCTCTTGTTCTCTATCCTTCCACCAATGGGAAAAGTTTTTCCCTATCTACTCTGTCCATCTCCTCATGATTTTCAATACCTCTATTAAATCTCTCAACCTTCTCTTCTCCAAGGAAAACAGTCTCAACTTCTCCAATCTGCGTAATTGAAATTCCTCATCCCTGCAGCCATTCTAGTGAATCTTTCCTGCAACTCTCTCTAATGCCTTCACATCTTTCCTAAAATGGAGCATCCGGAATGGGACACAATACACCAGTTGAGGCTGAACCAGTGCTCTACACAAATTTATCACTTCCTTGCTTTTGTATTTTTATATCTCTATTAATAAAGCCTACAATGCTGTATGCTTCATTAACCATTCTCTCAATTTGCCCTGCTACCTTCAATGACTTATGCACATATACAGCCCTCTGCTCCTGCACCCCCTTTAAAATTGTAACTTTTATTTTATATTCTCTCTCCATGTTCTTCCCATCAAAATGAATCAATTCACACTTCTCTGCATTGAATTTCACCCACCACTTGGGTGCCAATTCCACCAACCTGTCTATGTCCTTTTGAAATTCTACACTATCCCCCTCGTAGTTCACAATGCTTCCAAGTTTCGTATCATCTGCACATTTTGAAATTGTGCCCTGTACACCAAGATCTAGGTCATTAATATATATCAGGAAGAGCAAGGATCCTAACATCGACCCCTGGGGAACTCCACTACAAAAGTTCCTCCAGTCCAAAAAGCATCCATTAATCACATGTTTCTTGACACTCGGCCAATTTCATATCCATGTTGCTACTGTCCCTCTTATTCTATGACCTATAATTTTGCTCACAAGTCTGTTATGTGGCACTTTATCAAATGCCTTTTGGAAGTCCATGTACACCACACCAACAGCATTACCCTCTGATACTTCAAAAATCTCTAGCAAGTTGGTTAAACAAGATTTGCCTTTAACAAATCTCTTCTGGCTTTCCTTAATTAATACACATTTGCCCAAGTGACTATTAATTTTGTCCCGAATTATTATTTCTATAAGCTTCACCACCACCACCAAAGTTAAACTGACTGGCTTGTAGCTCCCGAGTTTATCTTTGCACCGTTTTTTGAACAAGCGTATAACGTTTGAAATTCTCCACCAGAGTCTAAGGAAGACCTGAAAATTATGGCCTGTGCCTCCACAATTTCCACACACTTCCTTCAATATCCTTGGATGCATCTCATCAGGTTCCTTCTCAATTGTAAGTACAGACAGCCTATCTAATATCACCTCCTTATCAATTATAAACCCTTCTAGTGTCTGAACTACCTGCTCTTGCACCCAGGATCTGCACAGCTTCTTTTCCTTTGGTAAAGGCAAATGCAAAATATTCATTCAATACCTCAGCTGTGCCCCCATTTCTACGCATAAATCCCTTTCTTGGTCCCTAATTGGCCCCACTCCTCCTTTTACCACCTTTTTTTACTATTTATATGCCTATAGAAAACTTTTGGATTCCCTTTTACTTTAGCTGCCAGTCTCTTTTCAAACTTGCTTTGCTTCTCTTATTTGCTTTCTCACTTCCCCTCTGAATCTGCTATATTCAGCCTGCTTCTTGGTTGTATTATTCACCTGACATATGTCATAAGCACACTTTTTCTTCTTCATCTTAATCTCTATCTCATTCGTCATCCAGGAAGCTCTGGATACCTTTCCCCCTCATGGGAATATACTTTGACTGTGCCATGTCCGAACTTTCTTTAAAGGCAGCTATTGTTCAGTTACTGTTTTCCCTGCTAATTGTTGATTCCAATTAATCAGGGTCAGATTCATTATTGATAAAAACAAAAAAACTGCGGATGCTGGAAATCCAAAACAAAAACAAAAACAGAATTACCTGGAAAAACTCAGCAGGTCTGGCAGCATCGGCAGAATTCTGTCGAAGGGTCATGAGGACTCGAAACGTCAACTCTTTTCTTCTCTGCTGATGCTGCCAGACCTGCTGAGTTTTTCCAGGTAATTCTGTTTTTGTTTTTGTTTCAGATTCATTATTACCCTATTGAAGTCACCTTTCCCCATTTAACGATTCTTACTCTGGATTGCTCCTTGTCCTAGCTCGTTGTCAACCTAAACCTTATGAAAAAATGATCACTATCCCCTAAATTTTCTCCTTCAGACATTTGATCCACCTGGCCTACCTCATTCCTAAGAACCAGTCTAGCAGTGCCTCATTTTTCATCTGACTGGAAACATACTGTAGAAAATTTTCCTGAACACACCCTAGGAACTCCTGCCCCTACTGCTATCCCAGTCTCTATTTGGATGTTAAAGTACTCCATTATAACTTAAATTACATCTCTCTGTAATTTCCTTGCAAATTTGTTCTTCGATATCTTCCCCACTAGCTGGCAATCTATAGACTACACCAAGTGATGTAATTACACTTTTTTTTGTTCTTTAAATCTAGCTTAATAGATTTTGTCCTTGACCCTTCTGTTACATCCTCCCTTTCCAGCTCTGCAATGTTGTCCTTAATCAATATCACTACCCCTTCCTGAACACCTTGTATCCAGGAATATTTAATATCCAGTCCTCCCCTTTTTTGAGCCGGGTCTCTGTTTTAGCCACATCATCATATGGCAATCTGCACCTGTAACTCACCAATCTTGTTTACCAGCTCCACACATTCACATACTTGCACAATAATCCTAAATTAGACTTTGTTACTTTCTCCCTTACCCAAAACCCATCTAATAACTTACCATTTCCTACTCTAATGTTATCCTTCTCCCCCAATATTCTATACACCTTTGTATTCCTCTCTGATATTACCTCCCAGTTCTCTGTTACTTCAAAGAATTTGATCAAGTTGCACTATGAAGTTGCTGCAAAATAACAAGCAACCAAACTAAAACTCCTGGAAGCCCTGACAATCCATCATCCAGCAGCCCCAAAACCAACACTTATGCTGCCCACTCCTTGTCTAAACTGCTAACCTAACTTCTGCGCGCACAATCCCGATTTACACACCCCAGTAAATCTTCTCTTGCTCAACCCTGTACTCCCATTTGATATTAATCTTCCTTCCACCACTTTCCCACAGTCAACTCCAAACTCCTGCTATTCCTGCATTAGCACCACTGCACACTTCAATCTATTTTGTTACTTTTACCATATTATTTTCCCTCCTTTTTTAAGACAGTAAACATACTGATTTAATAAAAGAAAAAATTATATTTAATGGGAAAGAAAATAATGTTAATGCAAGTTATAAAAAGATAAACATAGTTGAAAGGACTTGCATTTATTTAGCAACTTTCACAGCCTCCGAATGTCCAAAAAGCATAATGTCAAAATTTCAGAACAAAATAACTTTCTTAAGTAGTACAAGGAGTAAATGTACCAAGCTTCAGATTCTGGAAAAAATGATCTTTCAGTGTTTAAATAAAAAGACATTGGCAATATGAACAAAGTAATAACAGGGAAGTAAACTGTACAGTAGAGATGAATATATCTCGATAGCCAAACATAGAACAAAAATAAAAAGGAGGAAAATGTAATTCAAAATATCCAACAAGCGAAAAAGGAAGGACTGTTTTGCTAATAGAATTTCTGGGTGAAGTAGCATATCAGGAAGAATCATGAGATTACCCAGGCTTGGCCAAGCTGAGGATATAAGTTTTAAAAAGTGCTTACAGTTAAAAAATAACCTAGAATGAATATGGCCTTCTGGCCAAGCCAGGAAGTTGATGAATGGTCTATGAGTTATACTGTAATAAACTGATAGCTTGACCTCAGAGAAAAGATATGCAGAATGCTAGGCAATGAACACCAGGTTAGATAAGCAAAGTACATTTTTTTGGAACATCTTTTGTGCTAACTTCAGGTCTATCTGTGGGTGTTCTACAAATTCCTCCGGAACTACGGAGGTGAGGAACAGGTCATTCCGTGTTTATGTTGTAAACTCATTTGTAATTAAGGATGTAACAATTAAACATACAAGATAAGAACAGTATGAGTTAATGATGAGTTATTCCAAAGATGGTATATATAACAAATAGAAACTGTGTAACTTTGAACTGCCTTTTAGTGCATTCTCCCTTGCATGCACACTTGTACTAAATAAAGAACTACCGCTGAACCTACCTACAGTTGACTCTGTGTTGAGTGTCTTTTAGATACTCCACAATTGGCACTGTGAGCAGGGTCCCCACCAGTGGATGAGGAACCGATTGGTTAGATGCACCAGGTGGGTGAGTACTTTTAATTTACCACCCAAAGTTAGGGTGCAAGTCCAGTGATTGCGGGCACAGTTCAGAGAGCTGAACCAGAGAGTTAGCTGAAGGTGAAGAAGCAGTTAGCCGTGAACGGTAGATAGGTCAGAACCGTTCTGAGACAAGGGGCCAGTTGGAGCTGCAGCAGGAGACAGACAGGTCAGAACCGCTGGAGCACAGGCCAGAGGTGAGATATCATTAGTCATGAGCTGCCAGTTGATAGTTCAGTACTGTCCCCTGGTGATGGGCCAGATAGAGTTGCACCAAGAGACAGGTAGGTCAGAGCCATCCCTTGGCGATGAGCCAGGTAGAGCTGCACAAAAGAGACAGGCAGGTCAGAACCACCCCTTGGCAATAGGCCAGGTAGAGCAGCACCAGGAGAGAGGCAGGTCAGAAGTATTCCTAGGTGATGGGCCAGGCAGAGGTGCACCAGGAGGCAGGCAGGTCAGAAACACTGATGCGCAGGCCAGGTGAGGTACCGTTTAATATGTCCAGGCTAGATGAGAATCAGTGAGGACCAAAAGGGTCAATAACTACATTTTTAATAGATAGAAATAAGAAACTAAGAGAAAATGAGAAAGAAAGGATGGAATCCCGAGAAGCCCTCGCCCCCACATCTCCAAATTAAACAGGGAGAGAATTAAAAAATCTGGAGTGCAAAAGGACTTGGGAGTCCTAGTCCAGGATTCTCTTAAAGTTAACTTGCAGGTTGACGTGGTAGTTAGGAAGGCAAATGCAATGTTGGCACTTATTTCGAGAGGACTAGAATATAAAAGCAGGGATGTGCTGCTGAGGCTTTATAAGGCTCTGGTCAGACCACATTTAGAATATTGTGAGCGATTTTGGGCCCCATATCTCAGGAAGGATGTGCTGGTCCTGGAGAGGGTCCAGAGGAGGTTCACGAGAATGATCCCAGGAATGAAAGGCTTAACATATGAGGAACATTTGAGGACTCTGGGTCTATACTTGATGGAGTTTAGAAGGATGAGGGGGGGATCTGATTGAAACTTATAGAATACTGAAAGGCCTGGATAGGGTAGACGTGGGGAAGATGTTTCCATTAGTAGAAGAGACTAGGACCTGAGGACACAGCCTCAGAGTAAAGGGAAGACCTTTTAGAACAGAGATGAGGAGAAACTTCTTTAGCCAGAGAGTGGTGAATCTATGGAATTCATTGCCACAGAAGGCTGTGGAGGCCAGGTCATTGAGTGTATTTAAGACTGAAATAAATAGGTTCTTGATTGGTAAGGGGATCGAAGGTTACAGGGAGAAGGTGGGAGAATGGGGTTGAGAATCTTATCAGCCATGATTGAATGGCGGAGCAGACTCGATGGGCCGAATGGCCTAATTTCTGCCCCAAGTCTTATGGTCTTATGGAATGGGTGGTGGAATGCTTAGGATAAGGAAGAGAATGGTATGATTATAGTTATCCGTAGCTACTCAGTAAACTCAGTAAAAATCAGATTGATAAAAAAACTAAATAAAATAATGAGACACAGGTGCCAGGATTGAGACTTATATCCCCAGACAATAATCACAACACTGACTGGGGAGGACTGGGAAAAGGGGCTGCAGAATGTGACAGCCAGAACGATGACTGGAGTTGGGAGCAGCCAGCAAACCTGAGACAGAGATGAAAGAGCCAGTGGCCATGGCACCCATTGTACATGAACAACGTAGGAACAGTTAGGGGAACACCCAAACGACAGTAAAATCTGTCCCTTTAACCCCAGCTGAGAGAGAAATGATGACTAGGGACCTACCTACCCCTAGACAAAACCATGCAAATACTGATTTCTGGAACAAGTTGGAGGAAACAATCGATATCCACTCGCTCCACTGGGAGGACATGGAAGCTCTAACAAGATCGAAAGTGCCCCGTCAGATTTGGCCACAAATGAATAATTTAGTTACCAGTGGTAGGTGGAAGAACACCCAGGGTTTAATCCCAAGTAGCTAGATGCAATCGATTGAAGAGACTGGTCAAGGAAAGATTGGGGAATGCTTTTTCCAATTGGACAGCTGTTGTAGGTGTAACAAAACAAAGGCAAAGGTTCCTATGAATATGCTGAAAGAAAATGCACTGCTTATTGTGATTTCTCCAGCATGGATAACCCAGTCAGGGCTGATCCAATGTTTCTAAAAATGTTAAAGGAAGGGTTAAGTCCTGAACACCAGAAAGTTCTTGAGTTGGGAATACCAGTAGGAACAGATTACATCAAGATTGTGTCTACCTCAGCAGCACACTCCACTAAGTGTAAAAAGGGAATGCCCAAAGCCAACAAATTGCTTGGTTTGAGGAGATAAGCCGGAAGTTTGGCAGCAATCCAATTTGAATTTTTCAAAACATGAGTTAATAAAGATTCTGTTCCTTCAAATTAAAGACACATTTTATTGACTATTTCTTTCAAACTTGCTTAAGTAGCAAACATTGAAAATTGAAATTTGGTTTAAAGGGGGACACATGCAGCAGGAGGAATTAGCAAAAGGATTAGTAGAAGAGGCATGATTATCCTGACAAGCCGCTGTGATAAAACTTAAAGGCACATCAGAAAGTTCAAGACCCTATCTGGAAAGGAAATCAGTGGGCAGATGAGGCAGCAAAGCGAGTGGCAGAAGCAGGGATCCAGAAGCCAGTGGCAACCTGCGTTATTGGCCCAGGGAGGTAGAAATGCAGAAAATACATGATACCCAAAACAGAAAAGGAAGAGTGTGAAAGAAATGCGAGTAAAGATGAGTATAGAATCTGGAGGTAGGATGAGTGAATATGAGACAAAAACTGCTCAAGATTTATCATGGGAATCAACATACTGGGAGGAACACCATGCTCGGGTATCTGTAGTGGTGTTGGTGGTGGCCGGGAACAGGCAGGGATGTAGCAAATCATTGTCAGCAATGTGTTATTGGCATCCAGTTTAATGCTGGTAAAGCTGTAAAAATCAAAATGGTCCATCAGCCCAGATACAAGGGGCCTTGGGAACACATCCAGGTAGATTTTATCGGACCACTGCCCCTAGCCAAGGCAGGACGTACTGCTTAGTTGCAATAGATCAGTTCACCCAGCGAGTCAAAGCATTTATGACAAGAGATTGTTCCACTAATACTGTAGTGAGAATTGTTGCTGGATGGGGAATGCCTCTGCAGATCTGGGATCACATTTTACAGATAAAATAATAAAACAGACTTAAACCCTGCTGGGAGTTGAGCAAACATTCCATATACCATATCACCTACAGAGCTCAGGTCAGGTGGAAAGAATGAATTGGACCCTCAGAGTGTCACTCTCTAAGGTCATTGCCGAAACCAACAAGGGCTGGGTTAATTCTAGCTAATGACCGGATGAGCTATGAGGCTGCCCGAGGGCACTTGTACAGGCAGCGAGGACGTGGGGCCAGCCTGGAAAGAAGTTAAACAATTCATCAAAGAGTTGTGTGAGCAATTGCATGACAGGAGATTGGGGACCAGCAGATTACCAGGGATATGGAAAAAGAAGGAAAGATTTCCAGAAGTAGGGGATCAAATGATGGTCAGGGCCCTGCCACAAAACTAGTCTTGGCACCCCGCTGGCAAGGACCTTATGAGATCCTGATGACCAGCAATATGTGCGCACGCATAGACATGAAAGGGAAAGGCCGGTGGAAGCACTAGATGCAGATTAAGAAGTATGGAAGTGTAAAAAATAATAAGGACTAACCATTTACGACCGACATCTGTTATGCTCTCTCTTACAGGGGAATGAATGCCATGATATTGCTAATATGTTTGATGACCAAGATTAGCCTCATCATAGAAGGAACCAAGGCAGATGACCAAAGGACCCAGCCAGGCCTGTTCTACACGAGTTTGAGCGATGCCAACTGTGATCAGGAGCTCTTAAATATCACTGTTAACAAACGAGTATGCCCAAGATATACCCCAGGACACTTGGGAGTGGAACAACAACGCCACAAGAAGTACCCTTGGGATCTCCTGAGCGAAAGGGACAAAAAAATGAATGGTGCAAGACCCTTTCCAACGATGCATCAAGTGTCGGGGATAAATGTTTTGATATTGTATATGTGCCAAGTGTAATGACTGGCAGCACCATCTCAGACACCATGAGCATCAAATTAACGGGCTGGGGAATGTGTCCCAGAAATGGTACGAGGGAGTTTTGGAGCAAATATGGCAGATAGAGGGTGTGCCCAAGGGATCCTCTCACAATCACGCCCACACCATTAGTCAGGTATCAGCAACCCTACATCAGCTCTCCACATGCACAGGCAAGGACCGTGTGTGCACAGCCTATGACACATGGCTGGTGGGGGAAGTCCAGCACAATCTGACCCAACTCCACAGTGGGTGGCCCAAAGGTGGAAATTATGCACCGAGAGGATTGACACGAGCACTGCCAAACACTGTGTCACCACACGCTAGCAATTAGTAGGAATGGTCCTGGCTATACCCAATTTACCGGAAGGGGATCCAAAGCTCTCTTCAAGGTAGAAATTATCTGTATCATAAGTCCAATTTCAAGGGTACAGCTTAGGTGTTGTTAAAACCGCATGCAGCTCTCATCCCCATCCCTACAGGATGTGGGCAGACAACGTTATTCCCTTTGTCCCTATACCCAACCAGTGAGATTCCTGTAAAGTGGACTCCCCTCTGGGTTTCCTATTTGGACAAAGGGTGGTACTTTAGCCAAGTTCCATCTCTTCAGATTGAATGTGGTACTTTGCTGGCACTGAGCCATTGCTAAAATGGTGACTAAAGCACTACGCAAGCCTGGGGAGAGAGTGTGTAAACTAGATGTAGTTTAGAAAATGCAACCATGTGAACGTTAGTGCCTGCCTGGCCAGCAGTGATGGGATGAGGAGCATGGGTTAGTTTAGTGCTATGTGGCCATCTTGGGGGTTAGAAGCCAAGGACCAAAATGGAGACTGAAGTGGCATATCAGGATGCATCATGGGATTACCCAGCTTGGTCAAGTTGTGGATATAAATTTTAAAAAGTGGTTGCAGTTAAAAAAAAATGCTAGAATAAATATGACCTGGCCAGGCCAGCAAGTTGATGAATGGTGTATGAGTTATACTGTAATAAACTGATAGCTTGACCTCAGGGTCAAGATATACAGAATGCTAGCCACTGCAGTGAACGTCAGAATAGATAAGCAAAGTACATGCTTTGGAACATTGGTTGTGCTAACTTCAGGTCATTCCGTGATTGTTTTACAAATTCCTCCAGAACTGCAGAAGTGATGAACAGTTCATTCTGTGTTTATGTTGTAAACTCATTTGTAATTAAGGACGTAACGATTAGACATTCAAGATAAGAACATAGTGAGTTAATGATGAGATATTCCAAAGATGGTATATATAACCAACAGAAACTGTGTAACTTCGAACTGACTTTGAGAGCATTCTGAAAGAGCTTTTCCCTTGTGTGCTCACTTGTACTAAATAAAGAACTATTGCTGAATCTACCTATAGTTGACTCTGTGTCAAGTGTCTTTTAGATATTCACAATACTGGGCTACATTTTGGAAATCAGAATCATTAGGTTCTATATGCCTTGCTTTTGATCAGTAACTCTAAATTGCCTTGGATTGCATATCAGCAATTCACTCATATGATTCTGTTGAAATGTGTAGTGATCAATAACCTTCATACCAATAATCAGCCTTCCTGTCCCCTCATACCCACAAAAAATTTAAAGAGGAATGTTTACTACCATGAAACATTATATTTAGTGACTCTAGGACTTATAATTTACTTTGAGTTAAACAACTAATGTACATGGAGGGTGGGGAAAAAAAAGAAGGCTGTTTGGTTATATTCAAATTCACATATAACCTTACCTATTCCAGGGATAATGTGAAATTCATCATTTACTTTCTTGTCTACAGCAGTGGTGATGATGTTAACCTTAGGAAAAGCATAAGCCACCGAGTGCACTCCCATTTCAGCCATCAGCAATGAGAGCAGAAAAATTTTATCTTCTTGCACATCATGATCCTGAAATAAGTCAGACAAATTTTAAGAAATGGTTTAGTTTTCATCAGCTGCAGCTCTGAATCGGGCATTAAACTGGAAACAAAGTATTTTGCCAAAACTAGTATTACATATTCAAACCAAAATTACTTCATAAAATTACCATGGAGACTGTTCAAAGTAATGGAAATCATGCAATTAAATTATATGAATCATAAAAGTAGGTGATATAAGTCAAATAGATGAAACTTTACAATATTTTCATGGAACTATTTTGCTTCACAAGAAACTAGAGCTGCAAAAGACAATGCTCCATTACATTACACAAAATTACATCCAATATTTCACAGACCCTTCTACAGATCGATGAGTTATCATATTCTGATGTGCCACGAATGTGATTTAGCTCTGAGCCTTTCCTTAGAGTAAGGCAAAGAACTGAGATCAGACAATACAGTATTTACACTGCCATGTTAAACCATCATCACTTTGGGGAGAAGGACATTAAATATCAAAGCAATATCAAATATTAAGTACATCGAACAATTGGACACAACGTTTCTCTGACATCACACATTGCATGTGTTAATCCATACTGATCTAAATAAATAGCTCCAATATAAATTACTGAAGAAATAAATCTATAATTCACTGTGCATATAACTCTTAACTTTGCAAGCTCGCTCCTAACACATTAAACTTGGGTTCAAGGCTTAGAAGATATTAGGGGGGGAGACGACGACATAGTGGCAATGTCACTGGATTAGTAATCCAGAGGCCCAGACTAATGCTTTGGGGGGCCTGGGTTCAAACCCACCATGGCAACAGGTGGAATTTGAATTTAATTAACCAACCTGGAATCGAAATCTAGTGATGGCAACCATGAAACTACCATTGATTATCGTAAAACCCACCCTTACTTGGTCTGGCCTATATGTGACTCCAGACCCACAGCACCGTGGTTGACTCTTAACTGCTCGCTCAAGCCACTCAGTTCAAGAGCAATTTTGGATAGGCAACAAATGCTGGCTTTGTCATCAATACCCACATCCCATTAAAGAATAAAAGAAAAAAAACACAGATTTAGAGCCCAAAGGAATTGAAACTTGCTCCTTTACATGCAAGTTGAATAACCTGCCATTGGATTAACGACTACAAATTTTACCATGGTATTTCAAGCTATGGGTCGTTCTCCTGAAAAAGAATTTGTCCACAATTTGGAAGTTCTATCAAAAAACTTTCAGCAGGTGAACATTACGTGGGTATCAGAGTCCACAGAGAACCTCCCCTGCCACAATGAGCAAACAGGTAGGCTAATGCTGGAGATGCTGGTAAAGCAGTATTAACTATATTTCTTGCCAGGAGAGTGTACACTGTAACATGTCTATGCACTAAATTTTACAATTCAAAATGTACCTTCGATATGCCAGATCAAGAATTTATTTCCCTTTCACGTCAACTAGCTTTCCATTCTCAAATAGGCAGCCTGGCTCAGTGAACTATTAGTTTCTGACCAGAATCTGCATTTCTCTCATGCATTCAATATTTCAAAGCATGAAGTGATTTCTGTTGCAACTGAAATATGAACATAGACAAACAACACCACTGAAGACATCACTTGAGGTTTTTTGCATACTAACTTTTTCACCATAAATATTCCAACTAAATACAGAAACTAATTTTACTGCAGTCATCTAAAGATACAGGGCAGAAACATTATGCTTTAAAGCATGATAATGCACACTCCTTCCCTCACAAGGTCTTTCTTATATACACCACTTGCCAACCAGAGGTTGCAATTCAAATCTACAAAGATTTAGTGGGGTAAAAGGTAACCTGCACCCCTTTTAAAATAACGGATTACTCACCAGAAGGACTCGAACTGCCATCATTGCAGCAGCTCCTGTTGACACTGTACTGTCCATCAGAATGACATAATCCTCACTGATATCCTTAGGTAATCGAAGGTAATGTAGCTATATAAAAAATAAATAAATTGATCAATCTAAAGCCACCTAAAATACCATTTCCATCTTTCATTTTTTGAAACTTGCAAGTTAATTTTCAAGATGCATAGCAGATGTAAGATTACTAGATTACTAACCAGAATACTAGTCGTTGTTTAGTAGTACATTACTTGGTACTGCTGAAAAAAGAGACATGTTGTTGAAGCCATTTGTCTTGTACTCGTCATGATGGATGCAAGAATGCCAAAATTCAAAGGGAGTAACAATTCATACGGTATGAGAAAAGAATGCTGATTGATTGGCAAGTTGACTCTGAAGGGTCAAGGCTTTGCCAGGGAGAATGCACCAGTGAACGAACAGTCCAAATTATTGCTCCTTTGAATTTTGGCATTCTTGTGTCTGTCTTGATGAATGAAAGATGAAAAGCTTCGACAGCATGTCTCTTTTTTCAGAATACCAATTGTTAAAATTTAAATTTATTGAAACTAACATCTAACTTGATTTGGCACTTGTCTTGGGAGTATAGTTGAGTGGGAGAACTTAGAAGTAGGGCACAGTATAGAAAAGATGCTGCGATAGAGGGATTCTGGGAGTTTATGTCAAGCTTTGCAGCTTACTGTAGCAAAAAGCTTGCACCTTGAAGGCTGTTTATGAGAAACTGCTTGTGTACGAATGGAATGTAGATGTCTGTCTCCATGAGGCAGCACAGGATGCAAATGTCTTGAGAAGGGCATTACATAATTATGTAAGGTTAGCAACAACAACATGTACTATTCCTGGTTGGTCAAGGAAAGCATGCTCATGGCATGACCACCATTTTGTGAAAATGAATGGGGAGAGGGATGGTTTAATTGGCTAAGAGCCAGGATAAAAGAGAACCTCCTGATCAGATTCGCATGGTGGAGAAATCTAGAAAACAAGGCAAGAGCAATCACGACAAGAGACAAGGTAGAGGGAACAAAAAGAATCAGAGAAGTGGAGCCCTAAGACCAAAGGCTGCAAAAAGTCATTGTGCACTCCCCATCCAGTCATAATATGGAAAGTAAATTGTCTGTGTTATAGACTGCAAATCACTGCCTAAGTTTACCTCTATAGTTTACCTGAAAACTTAAACTTGTTCTGACTTTCTCACTAAAGTAGTCCCATGACTGAACTTTTTGCTAGTCCATTCCCATAACAACTGGGGGCTGAAAAACCACTAAAGCCAACAGTGGCACCCCATTTGGGACTGGCCAGGTTGTGAACACTTTGTGAGAATGTCAGGGTCTTGACATAGCAAGTTCGGCCGGCACGCTTCTTGGGAGAGAAGACCTTTGGGGAGTGTGGAGACCTTTATGGAGCCACCAGTGATCAAAGGCACTTGCACTATAATAAATGAAGTTATGCAATCCAAAAATGTTAAACAGGTCTTCGAGCAGAAAATGCAGTTTATCTAAGACAGGATAAGCTGGAAGTAGTTAAAAAAGTGAGAGGGCGAGAGACCTTTTCGCTTACAGCACTCATTTGTATGCTCAAATTATTAACCGGAAAGATCAGGAGATAGAGTGTCTGAACCAGGGGTTTCGAGATTTGGAACTGTACAAAAAGTGTACAACTGCTTTTGCTGCAGCACAACATGTTTCTAAACTGAACACTAGTGCAGCTGTGATTGAAACTCAAGAAGCTAGAAACCAGGCGAAACATCAGGCGGAAGAGGATGACTGTTTAAAAAGTGCTAGGCAACCAAAACAAGCTGTTGAGAGGCCAATTCAAAAGGCAAAAAACAGCTTTGGAGTTGAAACCATCACTTAGGCTGATAGTAAATGTTTTTAACTACTGTGCTGAGAAAAATTGAAGATTGTGCAGGAGGGAAAACGGTTAGTAGGAAAATAAATAAGTTTTAGACCCACAGCAATAGTTAAAACTGCTATGAGGAAAGATTAAGTGTCATTTCCGTTTTAAGGTAATGGCAAATAGATTTTGTTTTCAGTATGTGTTGTGAATGAAAGTCTGTTCATAACTGTGCCCGCTTGAGTACTTTTCTGCAGAGCTGAAAGTCATTAACCCGTTGTTATCTGGCCTTTAATGTTGGAAGCATCAGTTTGTGCTATCTATACAGCTGTAAATCTTTTTGGGAAACTTGAGTTATGTTTTAGTTGTGAACTAGTTGAAGCTGTGTCCTTTGGACTGGGAAATCAGAATGCAAGAGATTTTTGGTGCTTTGATTCCTGTAATGGTTTATGAATTCCAATGTTTTGAAGTTGCATGAAAGTAGGAATGTAAGTCCGTTTGTTTCCCTTATATAAGACTGAATTATATTTCAAATTAAAGTTGCTGGTTTGTGCATCATTCTTGTTTAAAATTGATCTTTGCAACTGTGGAAAAGGAACATTTTGTGTTGTAAAAGATGAGTTTCAATCCGAAAATGATTGGCAGGAATCCAATTTGAATTGTTTAAATATTTTGTTTTAATTTGACTAGAGTTTAAAAACTACCCTTAGCAGTTTAAAAACGTGTCTTACTGATATGAAATTAAGTGGTAAACATCAGAGCTTGAAAATTTAACTTTAAAAGAAAAAAAAAGGATAAACGAGGGAGAAACAGGAAAGATTCTGTCCCTTGCTAAAATTAAAGTTTGCAAAGTTGCCATTATGTCTCTTTAAGCTGGTGTCCCTCTAACTCTTTTGGTTTGAATTTTTTTGGAGGTTTTACTTAACTGTGAAAGCTAGCCTTTTCTTTATACTTTCATTAGAGTAATTTGAAAAGGCACCTGAAGTAACAATGTGAGAATTATGTAATTTATCTTTTCTTCTTAGTGTGTGCGCTATTATGTTCTGTATTTAGTTCACAAGTGCTGGTTTGAATCAAATTGGAAATATCAAGGATAACTAACCTGCTGAGTTGCAGAAACTTGAATTTCATTTGTGGCCACAGTGACATTCTAGTTATGATGCTAAGGTATGTGGGAGACTTTAATTCCAGATAATAAGGCTCACACACCTTGGCAATTTTGAATTTTAAATGATCAATGATATGAATTGGAATTTGAGATAATTTGAATTGATTCTGGTTGGGAAATCATCCTGGTTTTAATATCTTACAAGGATGCTAAATCATTTGAATCAATTGGAATTTAATCTAAAATGCTGTTTTTCCTGAACAGAATGTTCTTCCTTTGAAAAAAGGTTACTAATGATTTATGTTGTTCTCGGTCCTCTAGGATAAAATTTGGGCAAAAACGAAGAGATAGCAAAAAGGAATTTTGAAAAAAATGTTTAAAATAGAGTTTTGTTCTTTGATTGGTTAAGTTTTAAAAAAAACTTACTCAAAGTAACACAATTGTGTGCATGAGAGAATGTTTTGCTCCATCCCTTGAAAACAAGCAGATAAGTTAACCCTTTCTGCTGATGGCTGCTTTTTAAAAAATTCACCACTTGCCAAATAAAAAAATGTAATAATGTCCAAAAGTTAAGTTCCTAAATTGGCAGATATCATTGCACATGTTAACCCATTGAGCACATGGGCTGAGCCACAATAGGTTTTTGCATTAAAAAAAGTTTTCCAGGACCACACGAGTACAGATACCGCGGCAAGAAATCTAGACATCAAATGACACAGCATAGTCATGATGTGAACTAAGGCTTTGCCTTTCAAAGACTTGGCTTTAACCCGTTTAGGCTATTAGTTACCATTTGTTATGTTTCGAAGCAATTGCTTCTAACCAGTTTGCAGTTAATTTCTAAATAACATATGCAAGCACTTCTGTCTCTGATGAGGATAAAGCATTTGGAATCACAGGGCCTGGGCCTGTTTCTGAAATTGGAATTGATAAAATAAATTGCATGAGCTGCTATTTCAAGCACTCAAAGAGAAATTGAGCTGATGTTTGGGGGCGTTGGTCATATTTTGATTTTTAAAAAGGGGGCTGGTGGAGGGACAAATCTAGAAGGTTCTGGGTATCAAGAAAGTAAGTTTATTTCGGCGAGGAATAAATTGAAAACTAAGAAAACCTATCAGTCCAACAACACTATTTGAATTTGGGATAATTTTGAAATTATTAAATGACAGGCACAACATGTTAGGTTAATAAAACATCATCTAAAATAAAGAATAAACATGTTATATATGCTAATGCCTGAAATGTGAAGGGAGAGCCAGAGAACCTTCTAAGTTCATGCATAATCCGACGCTTTAATTGTATGCACTTATATGCTAACAATTTAGAATTAGTAGCACTCCTGCAAAAAGATAAAGGAGATCATTGAGTGAGATGATATATAGGTGGGGAGTACTAGCCTATATAACTGTTAGAAATAGCTAGGTTAGCCAGAAATCAATTGCGAGAAGGCTATAAGGATAACAGGAAACAAAGTTGGCTTAAATGGGTCATTTTCTGGTTGGCAAGGTATAAGTGGTGTGCCACAGGGATCAGTGCTGAGGCCTCAAATTTTTACAATTTATATAAATGACTTGGATGAAGGGACAGAAAGTTTAGTTGATAAATTTGCTGATGACATAAAGATAGGTAGGAAAGTAAGTTGTGAAGAGGACATAAGGAGGCTACAAAGGGATAGATAAGTTAAGTGAGCGGGCAAAGATTTGGCAAATACAAAGCCATATACTACTTGAATGGAGAGAGACTGCAGAACTCGGTGATAGAGGGATCGGGTGTCCTAGTACATAATCACAGAAGTTAGTGTGGAGGTACAGCAAGTGATTAGGAAGCCAAATGGAACGTAGGCAAGGGGAATTGCGTATAAAAGTAGGTAAGTGTTACTACAGCTGTGCAAGGCATTAGTGAGATTGCAGGAGTACTGTGTGTAGTTTTGGCCTTCTTACTTACGAAAGGATATAATTGCATTATAAGTAGTTCAGAGAAGGTTCATTGACTGATGAAGAATGGTTGAGGTTGTTGGGCCTATTCCCATTAGTGTTTAGAAGAATGAGAGATGATCTTATTGAAACATACAATATCCTGACAGGACAATGATAGAATTCTTCATCTTCATCAAGACGGAGAGTGACGTAGCCGATTCTGAATCTTAATAAAGGAAACTACAATAGTATAAGGCGTGAGTTGGCTATGATGGATTGGGAAACATTACTCAAAGGGATGATGGCTTTAGGCAATGTCAAACATTCAAAGAGCGCGTGGGTGAACTGCAACAAAATTGTTTATTCCTGTCTGGCGCGAAAGTAAAACAGGGAAGATGGCCAAGTCATGCCTTACAAGTAGAGATAGTATTAGATCCAAGGAAGAGACATATAAATTGGCTAAAAAAAACAACAGACCTGAGGATTGGGAGCAGTTTAGAATTCAGCAAAGGAGGACCAAGGGATTGATTAAGAGGGGGAAAATAGAGTACGAGAGCAAGGAACATAAAAACTGACTGTAAAAGTTTCTATAGGTATGTAAAGAGAAAAAGATTGGTGAAGACAAATGTAGGTCCCTTACAGTCAGAAACAGGGGAATTTATAATGGGGAACAAAGAGATGGCTGACTAACTAAATACATACAATGGTTCTGTCTTCACAAAGGAGGACACAAATAACATGCCAGAAATGTTGGGGAACACAGGGTGTAGTGAGAGGGACGAACTGAAAGAAATCAGTATTAGTAGGGAAATGGTGTTGGGGAAATTGATGGGATTGAAGGCCGATAAATCCCCAGGGCCTGATAATCTACATCCCAGAGTACTTAAGGAAGTGGCCCTAGAAATAGTGGATGCATTGGTGGTCATCTTCCGAGATTCTATAGACTCTGGAACAGTTCCTACAGATTGGAGGGTAGCTAACGTAAACCCACTATTTAGGGAGGTAGAGAGAAAACAGGGAATTATAGACCAGTCAGCCTGATGTCAGTAGTGGGGTAAGTTCTAGGGTCCATTATAAAAGATTTAATAGCCGAGCACTTGGAAAACAGTGGCACAATCGGACAGAACCAGCAAGGATTTATGAAAGGGAAATCATGCTTGACAAATCTACTGGAATTTTTCGAGGATGTATCTAGTTGATGAGGGGGAGCCAGTGGATGTGATTTATTTGGACTTTCAGAAGGCTTTCGACAAAGTCCCACATAAGAGGTTAGTGTGTAAAATTAAAGCGCATGGGATTGGGTGTAGTGTTTTGAGATGGATAGAAAACTAGTTGGCAGATAGGAAACATAGAGTAGGAATAAACGGGTCTTTTTCCAAATGGCAGGCATTGACTAGTGGGGTACCGCAGGGATCGGTGCTGGGACCCCAGCTATTCACAATATATATTAATGATTTAGATGAGGGAGCTAAATGTAACATCTCCAAATTTGCAGATGACACAAAGCTGGGTGGGAGGGTGAGCTGTAAGGAGGATGCAGGGATGCTTCAGTGTGATTTGGACAAGCTGAGTGAGTGGGCAAATGCATGGCAGATGCAGTATAATGTGGATAAATGTGAGGTTATCCACTTTGGTAGCAAAAACAGGAAGGCAGATTATTATCTGAATGGCTATAGATTGAGAGAGGGGAATGTGCAATGAGGCCTGGGTGTCCTCATACACCAGTCACTGAAGGTAAGCATGCAGGTACAGCAGACGGTAAAGAAGGCAAATGGTATGTTGGCCTTCATAGCAAGAGGATTCAAGTACAGGAGCAGGGATGTCTTGCTGCAATTATACAGGGCCTTAGTGAGACCACACCTGGAATATTGTGCGCAGTTTTGGTCTCCTTATCTGAGGAAGGATGTTCTTGCTATAGAGGGAATGCAGCAAAGGTTTACCAGACTGATTCTTGGGATGGCGGGACTGACATATGAGGAGACATTGAGTCAGTTAGGATTATATTCGCTGGAGTTCAGGAGAATGAGGGGGATCTCATAGAAATCTATAAAATTCTAACAGGACTAGACAGGGTAGATGCAGGAAGGATGTTCCCGATGGTGGGGAGTCCAGAACCAGGGGTCACAGTCTGAGGATACGGGGTAGACCATTTAGGACTGAGATGAGGAGAAATTTCTTCAACCAGAGAGTGGTGAGCCTGTGGAATTCGCTACCACAGAAAGTAGTTGAGGCCAAAACATTGTATGTTTTGAAGGAGGAGTTAGGTATAGCTCTTGGAGCAAAAGGGATCAAAGTAAATGGGGAGAAAGCGGGAGCAGGCTATTGAGTTGGATGATTAGCCATGATCATAATGAATGGCAGAGCAGGCTCGAAGGGCCGAATGGCCTACTCCTGCTCCTAGTTTCTATGACTTGACAGGGTGGAGCCTAAGAGGATGTTTCCACTTGTGGGAGAGTCTGAAACTAGGGGACACAGTTTAAAAATTAAGGATCTCCCACTTAAGACTGAGATGAGAAGAAATCTTTTCTCTCAGAGGGTTGTTGGTCTGTGGAATTCTCTTCCCCAGAGAGTAGTGGCAACTGGGTCACTGAATATATTCAAAGCTGAGTTAAATAGATTTTTGATCGACAAGGGAGTCAACAGTTATGGAGGGGCAGACAGGAAAGTGGAGTTGAGGCCACAATCAGGTCAACCATGATTTTATTGAATGATAGATTAGGCTTGAGGGGCCCAATGGCCTACTCCTGTTCCTAATTCTTGGGGTGTGTATTGAGCTGTATAGGAATACTAAAATTGGCCTCAGTGCCCGAGCCAAGGAAAAATGGGGTACGTTCCTGACCATTATCCACTGACTCTATCCTGCAAACGGACTCACTATGTTGGTTCACCCTGGAACAACCATTTGAATAAAGTACTAGAAGGTTGTTGGAACCATATCCAGGCATGAGCCAATACATCCAGGAAAGAAGGAACCTAGGGCAGGGGGGGAAGGACAAGTGAAGCAAAACAAGCTGTTTATCCCTCTATAGGGAAGCATCTTCTATTTCTCTTCTCCATGAAAATTCAGGCCAATTGTATTAAATTCACCAACATGTTATGCAAAGACACTACTTCCCAAGAGTACTCAATTTCTATAATGTCTAGGAATGCAAATTATACCAACAGATAACTGGAAAAGATTTACAATACAATTACAGGCTTAATGATAGGTAGAACCATCAGGGATGCTGCTATTTCTACAAAAGCATTAAGCAACTAGATTATATAAGACATGCTCGACATCAATTATTTTTCAAATATACCAATTTACTGGTAGTTCTAATACAGATTGCTGATCAATTAAGAAAATTATGTTGTTTATTATGTGACCAGTTTAAGGGGTTAACTAGGCTGTTATTTCAGATACAACATAGATTGTAAAGGAATTATTCCACGAGACAATTGTCATAAGTTTAATTAAACTAGATGCCCCCCAGCACTATTTAATTAACAGTAATGTATGTACCTCAGGCTCCCCTGTGTCATGGTTAGTCTGAATAAGAATCTTTCCTAGTCTGATATCCTTGCACACTGCTGTTAGTGCCTGCTCCATTGTTTCGCCAGCACGAAGAATGGAGACGCCTGTTATCTAGAAAATGAGGAATAATTCATTAATTGAAACATTGAATTTACAGGTTAAACTGTTACACAAATACTTCCTCATGGGTGCTAACAGTTCACAATCCAATCATACTTTTAACCCAACATTCACACAAATCACTCTACAAAGCCACTGGACAAGTGATCAGTGAAAAGAACCTGGCTGCATTTCCCCTCTCTAGCCCAAATATACAAAAGCTATTTTCTAGCACCAAGATCAGCTAACTTTTTATTCACGAGGAATCAAACTAGGGAGTTTCTGGTCTGGGCGGCTTATTGTGACTTAGCCTTTATCCACTAGGTCATCAACAAGTCAATAAGCTAACCGGGGGATGCAATAGTTACATATATACAGTAGAAGTATGTAACTATCATATATTCTTTTATTTGCAATAAAAATTACTTCAAATTGTAAACTTTAAATGAGGTCTGTTGAAACAGCCTATTGCTTTCAAAGAAGTCATTCAACTTCATAAATAAAAAGTTTACACTCCGAGAACTAAGCAAGATGTTTGTAGGTAACTCTTGAATACATCAGTTCTTCTCAGTCACCTAAGCTGCTTTTGAGATTTTAAAAAATGAATCTTCTCAATCTTCCAACTGCCATGATTTGAACAGAAGGGCTCTTTTTTGTAAGTTACAAACACTCCAGAGACTTGGGCGCAAAATCTAGGTCAACATTACAGGGTAAAATGGAGCATTGCACTTCCTGAGGTACAATATTTCAGATGAGATGTTCAAACAAAGCCCTGCCCTATCCTCTCGGGTGCATGTGAAAAGTTGTCATGGCATTATTTATCCCTCAAGCAACACCTAACAACAGATTACCTGGTCATTATCACATTGGTATTTGTGGGACCATGCTACATGTAAATTCCCCATAATGCTTCATAAGGCTGCATTTGCTGCCAACGCCAGGCATGCACAGTCGATTCTGTTGCTCCCTTACATCATAGCAAGCGACAGTCTAGGCAGCTGCCTGGACAAAAAATGGCGCCACTCAAGTAATCACAACTGTTTTTTCCCTTGTTTAGGCAACGGTAATACCACCCCCCTTTTAAATATGTTACAATTCTCAGTTCAGAACTTGCATTAATTATCTCTGTGAATAATGACTTCACTGATATCTTTTTAAGAAGAAAGGCAGAAATCTTAAACCATATCCTCCTTATTTTAAACCTGGTGGCAATAATAAATGCACTGCACGAACACGTCCAATGGATCATGGTTTGAATAGACAACATACAATGCTGTTTTAAAAGTCTTTTAATGCCAGCATACAGTCTCAATTCAGGGGACTATCAGATGTATATGCACAAACCTAAAAATACTGGCTGCAATTTGCATAACCACAGCTCATGCAAGCTGTAACCGAATACCAGTATAATACTGTGATGCTATTTTCCAAATTTACTATTAAAGTCTTCTAGCACAACATTCCATTGAGCTTCAGGGGCAGAAGATTTCTGTTCTACTGCTACTTTGACGAAGACTCGACATCTAGAATTTGGTCTTCTCTTTTTAGATATCAACAGGCTTACTGTGTTTCCAATATTTTGGCTTCATTTCAGATTTCTCGTATTTGCATTTTTTCATATTTGAATTAGCAGCTGACCAGTAAAGTGGTCAGAAAAAAAAAAACTTGGCTACTTTTGTTTTAGTGCTTTAATTTTAAATTAGGCATATAATTTCATAGAAGTGTAATTTAAGCACAAAATTTAATAGCAGGCTTGAAGTCCAGTCATGAAATAAGGGGTGTTTCACACACAGCATTTTAATGGTTCTTGATCTGCTAAACTATCTTGGTATACTGGCAGGCTGGGTGCAGTGGAATGACATCATTGGCCACAGCATTTCTAAGGGGCACTTAATTGGCTACAAAGCACTTTGCGTCATCTGGAGGTCATAAAGACACTATATAAATGCAAGACATTGTTGATAAAAGGTGCTTTTGAAAAAGGCCACCAGGCCAAACAAGCTTGCCTGATCTACAAAGATTAACTAAATAAATATGGTTCTTAACCATAATCCCTTGATCTCTCTCCAGGAATGCACCTAATTGGCCAGTTACATGAACCTTTTCAATGGTATTCCCCCATAACTTTTTCCACAATTATAACTCTGGTTAAAATAAATTCTTATAATTTACTTTCCGAATCCTAAATTCTAATTTTAAAACCCATGCCCTTGTATTTGAGGCCTTTACCATAGCGAACAATTTTCTGGATTTAGTTTTATTGGTTTTCTTTATAATTTTGTAATTAGTCATTATGATATCCTCCTCTTTCCTAAAGAGTTCACCTTTTCCTACAAATCCTGAGAACTTTTAACCTTCTCATCCTCTCACGAACAAAAAATTTCCTTCTGTAAACAACTAAAGAAACCATCACACAATACTTTTGAAGGATTTGACTGAGACCTTGTGTAAAACAATACAAACTCACATTAACAGCCAATGAAATTTCTAAAGACCTCCTAGATACAGTGAGATGCTCACCCTTTTTCCACCAAATTTCTTTCCTTCATACAGTTCTCCTTGGGGTGTTTCCACTGTAACAGGCTATAAATATTCAAAGAAAAATCAGAAATCAGTAATCAATAAAAGAAGCGTTTTTCCTTCAGTTATTTTCCGACAGCAAAAGCCAATATAAATATGCTGGACTTGAGTCAGACCATAACACAGCTCATGATATGAGCCTCATTCTGTTCCATTATAAGATGACAAGAGGAATGAAACAAAAAGATACATAGAGGAAGTAATAATACAGAAACAGGCTATTCCTCCCAATGAGTCCACGTTGATGTTTATCCGCCACTTGAGTGCTGGTCCCAATTCCATATTCCAGGGAAAAAAACAATTGTGATTACTTGGGCGGTGCCATTTTTTGTCCTGGCAGCTGCCAGGGCTGTCACTTGCTATTACGTAAGGGAGCAACAGAATCGACTGTGCATGCCTGGCGTTGGCAGCAAATGCAGCCTTAAGAAGCAAGATGGGGAATTTGCATGTAGCATGGTCCCACAAATAGCAATGGGATAATGATCAGGTAATCTATTTTTAGGTGTTGGTTGAGGGATAAATAATGCCGTGGCAACTTTTCAATCATAATACCCTTCCTTTGTTCCTTCAAATAGCAATTTAATGTATTCTCAAATGTTGAGATCATCTGTGCTTAAATCACTAACTTTAGTTGGCATTCCCAGACTCAGAAGCCTGTGTAAAATTATTTTTCTTGCTCTTTATAATCTTTTACATTTAATCTTATGTCTTCTTGTGCTGGATCCCTCAACAACTAGAAACACAATGTTATCAGTATTTTGTCTCATCCCTTCATAATTTCAACCCCCATCTAATCATCTCTTAATATCCTCTGCTCTAATGTAAACAGACCAATGGTTTTAGTTTTGCCAAGAATGACTGAAGTCTGCTTCCATCATTATGAAACTAAATCAGACTAAGTGTCAAGCCAAATGCAATGTATTTCTTGCCCATCAGGCCCAATGACCATACCCATGACTTCAATACAAGCACAGTTGAAAATATTACCTTAAGTGGCAAGAAAGAAAGGGCGTGTTCAATCAGCAACCTCATCAATCTCTTTGAATAGAAGATGAACTCATCTCGACTTGTGTCTTTATTTCTGTTCAACAGACAAGGAATAATCCAAAAATGTATATATATAATAACATTTCTGAAACATCAACTGCAGTATGTCAACAAAAGATAAATTAGAGATTAACATTTTTGAAAATACTAATTGAAAACTATGTACATTAACTTACTCAATCCAATTAAAGCAAAACTAAATGCAATTTAGTTATATAAAGAATGATGGAATACAGAAACTAATTGAAGGCTTCAAATGTCCTGGTAAACTTCAAGAGAAAAGCTCAAGTGGAAAACTTTAGATGTCAGCCTTAGCTCTGCAGTATCACCATCACCTAAGTCAAAAGATCATTGGTTCAATGCCCACATCAGAGAGATGATGTGTGTCAAATTGGCCATCATGTTATCCCTCATTACAACAGCGCCCACATTTCAGAAGTACTTAATTGACTGTGAGTTACGTGGGACATAGAGAATTTTTTGTTTTATTCACTCATGGGATGTGGATGTCACTGGCTAGGCCACATTTAATGCCCATCCCTAATTACCCTTGAGGTGGTGATGATGAGCTGCCTTCTTGAACCACTGCAGTCCATGTGGTGTGAAGGAATGGCAATATGTTCCCAAATCAGGATGGTGAGTGGCTTGGAGGGGAGCTTCCAGGTGGTGGTGTTCCCATCCTTCTGCTTCCCTTAACCTGCTAGATGGTATGGTTGAGAGTTTGGCAGGTGCTGTCTAAGGAGGCTTGATGAGATCCTACAGTGCATTCTGTAGAAGGTAGACACTGCTGCCACTGTGCATTGGTGGTGGACAGAGCGAACATTTGTGGCTGGGGTGGCAATCAAGTGGTCTGCTTTGTCCCCGAGGGTGTCAAGCTTCGAGTGTTGTTGGAGCTGCACTCATCCAAGCAAGTGGAGAGTATTCCATCACACTCTGACTTGTGCCTTGTAGATGGTGGACAGGCTTTGAGGAGTCAGGCAGTGAGTTACTCACTGCAGGATTCCTAGACTCTGATCTGCTCTTATAGCCACAGTATTTATATAGCTAGTCCAGTTCAGTTTCTGGTCAACAGCAACCCCCAGGATGCTGATTGTGGGGGATTCAGCGATGGTAATGCCATTGAATGTCAGGGGACGATGGTTAGATTCTCTCTTTTTGGAGGTGGTCATTGCCAGCCACTTGTGTGGCACGAATGTTACTTGCCACTTTTCAGCCCAAGCCTGAATATTATCCAGATCTTGCTGCACTTGGGCATGGACTGTTTCACTATCTGGGGAGTCGTAAATAGTGCTGGAGATTGTGCAATCATCAGTGAACATCCCCAGTTCTGATATTATGATTGAAGGAAGGTCATTGATGAAGCAGATGAAGATGGTTGGGCCTAGGACACCACCTTGAGGAACTCCTGCAGAGATGTCCTGGAACTGAAATGATTGACTCCAACAATCACAACCATCTTCCTCTGTGCTAGGTATGACTTCAACCAGCAGAATTTTCCCCCTGATCCCACTGATCCCAGTTTTGCCAGGGCTCCCTGGTCAAATGCTGCCTTGATGTCAAGGGCAGTTACTTTCACCTCACCGCAGGTGTTCAGCTCTTTTGTCCATATCTAAACCAAGGCTGCAATGAGATCAGGAGCTGAGCTGCCCTGGTGGTACCCAAACTGAGCATCAGTGAGCAGGTTATTGCTAAGCAAATGCCGCATGATAGCACTGTTGATGACTCCTCCCATCACTTTACTGATGATCGAGAGTAGACTGATAAGGCAGCAATTGGCTGGGTTGGATTTGTCCTGCTTTTTGGGTACAGGATATACTTGGGTAATTTTCCACATAGCCAGGTAGATGCCAGAGTTGTAGCTGTACTGGAACAGCTTGGCTACGGGTGTGGCAGGTTCTGGAGCACAAGTCTTCAGTAATATTGCTGGAATATTGTCAGGACTCAGAGCCTTTGCAGTATCCAGTACCTTCAGCCATTTCTTGATATCACATGGAGTAAATCGAATTAGCTGAAGACTGGCGTCTGTGATGCTGGGGACCTCGGAGGAGGCTAAGATGGATCATCCACTCCACACTTCTGGTTGAAGATTCTTACAAATATTCAGCCGTCTCTTTTGTACTGCTGTGTTGGACTCCACCATCATTGAGGATGGGGATATTTGTGGAGCCTCCTCCTCCAGCGAGTTGTTTAATCGTCCACCACTAAAGTAAAAACTCATCGGTATATTTAAGAGTCTCCAAATATAGCTGGGAAAGCTACAGTCACTTGTTGAGTTTCTATTTACTCAACATGGAGCGTATACAATCCCCTTGTAAGGACACATCCCACATTTCTAAATCCATAGAGCTCAATTGCTGGTTGGCAGAACCTAGGCTTACAATTTTCAAGTGTATGTAGGGGCACTGCTGAAATATGAACAAGTAAATATGTTAGCTCTTCAGAATGGAGCACTGGCAAGATTTCATTGCTTGCCCCGCTAATATCATACTATACCTATTAGGGTATTGTTTTTCAGGATTATCTGGATCCTAGTGGCTAGAATCCTGACATCGCTCCATGCCCACTACCTGCTGCTGTCCCTACTTCCTCTAGGCTGCTTTCATAAACAAATTGACTGGTCAATCATTCACAGCACCCTGGGTTAGCTTTGACCCAGCCAGTTCACATACTGGATAACCAAACCTACCACAGAAGATTGACTTTTTTTCTGTCAGGCATGTTACCTTGAAGCCCTCTCATGAACAACTGAAATGAGGGTCTCTCACTACTGATATGGCAAGCAACAGAACTCATTGTAGCCATCCACCTAACCAAAGGATGAACACACACTATGACCCACTGAAAGGAAGTACAGAGCTTCTGCCACAGTTATTTGTCTCTCTTCAACCTAATCATTGTAAGACACCAAGATCCGGATATACGAGGATGGAATCTTACAGCTGACCTCAAAAATAACATTTTCCTGCAGCTAACATCCCAAGTCTCAGCTTTTCTTTATCATAAATCTGACAAGCATCTCCTTTCAGTAAAGTGGGAGGACCTACATTGGCCAACTCCTTGATGGTTTGGATCCTTCATGCACACAAACAATAGGTAACTAGGCCCCAGACTCAACAATTACTGTAGTGTAGCAGCAAAGCTATTCTTCCATTAAGTGTACCCATCTCTTAATGAGATGTTGGCAGTTTTCTTCCCCTCTTGATAAGGGACTCCGCTCTTGTAAATTATACATTTCTTAAATACGGTAAAGCATGTCTAAAGTTACCTGATAATTGTGTGCAATCCTCTAACCTGTGGAGTGCTTTCAAGGACACTTAGCTTATCTGGCAGAGGTTGCCCTTGGTGGGCAGAGGCCAGGGCTGCTCTGTAGAAATAAAGAAGAAAGTTAGCACCATGAAAATCTTTACCTGAAACAGCATTTGTAATAAGTGCAGAGTTAAATCTTCTTTCAGTCAGTAGTATTGTTAGAGAATACTGCAAGACCATTCTCTCATTTGTCACAAATTCTCTAATTTGACAACTAGCAAACTGGTTCGGTATTTTTAAGAAACAACCATTCCTTTTGTTGGCAGTCTAGACTTTTTATCCTTGATAGGATCATCCAAATTATATTATTTCTATAAAATTGTCAGTAAAGACTTGCTTCAAGCTTTTGCATTCAAATAATATCTTCTATCAATTAAATTTTCAAATCCAAAATCAAATTCTACAAAGTTGATGAATACAATAGTCAAGGAAGTCACAGTTGTAATAAAAAGCATTACAGGCTAAGATACTAAAATCAATCCTAAATCTATGCTAAGTTAACTGATGGTTAACCAGTGGTGGTGGTGCTAGAATTGGTCTCACCGCTTATTGGCAACAAGGGGGAGCATCGGCCAGGGTTGCCCCTCTTGACCTATTTTCTAGCCACATTTTCTGGAAGTGTCTGAGCAGATATCAGATAAAAACAGCATCTGACTCAGGTACGGCACCCACTGCCCAATCATCTCTAAGCACTCACTGTCATGGCTGATAAAAAATGATAAGTTGGGTGATGTATCAAAGGGTGCTTGGTGCATGTGGAACTACATTCCAGCAGGTGTTAATGCCTTTAGGAATGGACATGCTAGGGGAAAATAAAAACCAGTGCTGAAAACATATCAACTACATATATTTACAAAATTATTTTTCTCAAATTTGAGGTCGAGGTTTTCTCGTGTCAGAAAATTGACTTTTTTTAGCTGTCAGCAGAGGGCACTATACACCTATACCCAGTAGTGATTGCTATGCTTTGCGCACCGACTACACCTACTTCTACATGTCTAATTGCAGGTCCTCGTCATATTTTTAACAGAGGAAGCAATTTCATTTTTAATGCTATTCTTTCCGAATATGTTTACAAATGGGATAAGTGAGCTTTTCTTTTAATATGAGGATGAATATATCTGGCAAAGCATTGCCCCCCAATTACGTTTTTCTTTTCAGATTTAGATGACAATTTTATGTTTTTCTTTCCTTTCAATACATTACACAGCCCCAAACGTAAGACACAAAGGAAAGTCCACCGGTTTTTCCTACCTGTTTACTGGCTGTTCCCCTCAGTGCCACGCACCATATTGCAGCATCTGCTGCTCCCCAACCTACAGGAAATACAAGGACCTACATGATGCCCAAGACTCCTCTCCCCCAGTGCCCATTCTGTCTTCCATTATTACTACCCCCTTATCCATGCCCATTGCACACTCCCATGACCCCTAGTCTTTGTTCACTCTAGCCCCACACTTCTCTCACTCTCTCTCTCTCATCCTCACCCCAGTAACCGGCCAGTCCTATTTCTCACCACCACTCTGTCGCGAGGGTGTTTCAGGGGTGTTGATGGATAACATCACACTAAGCTGGTGACTTCTTTGCGATGGCAACCAATGAAGCCATGGCAACCATAGGTTTAGCAGGGCTGTCGTAGTGGTAGGAGGTTTAAAAGGACAACATTCTGTAAGGCTATCAACAGTGCCCGGAAGGCTCCGACCCCAGGATTGGCACCAATAATCCTTCAACATCATCTCTGTCCTTCTTGATTTACATTGACTCTTGGCCCCAATACCTCAAATTTAAAATTATGCCCTTTTCCTCCCTCCCCCACCCCCTGCCAATGGCAGCCAGGTTTCAACCACCTAGATTCCACACTTTAGAATTATCTCATTAAGTCTCATCCATGTTCTCTTTATCTTTAAGAACATCCTTAAAACCTACATCCTTAATCAAGCCTTTGGTCATTCCTAATATCTTTGGCTGGGTGCCCAATTTTTCCCCTTTATACATTTGAAATGCTTTGTGATATTTTTCTCTGTTAAAGGTGCTTCATAAAATGGAAGCTGCTGTTATGTAGTTGTTTAACATGTAGATTGTTTTGTAGCTGAGTTTACATGGCAACAAAATGCACTTGTACTTGCAGAATTTTCTTTCTTAACATATATTTTCCAGCTTGATTCTTTTTTAAGTAGTTTAACCAAACATCAATTGTTGCTTTGATATGCAAAGCAGTTATGTTAATAAATTAGAGATAATTACATGCTGCAGAAAATATTGCATAATTACGAACAAAAAAAAAATGTGGATTTGCCTGCCCTTGCCAAGAGGTTTGTGTAATGTGCATTTTTTATTCAAATTTGTTTCTCCATTGGAGGACAACCTGAGATGGGATGGCTCTCTAAAATGAATTGTGAAAGCAATATAAAGAAATACCTACTTCATACACCAATTATCCTACTCCTCAAGTGCAACAGAAGCACCTTTAACTGGAATCCTGTATTTGAAATAACATGATTTTTTTTCAAAGAGAGGAATGCAATAAAAGGTGGGCCTAAATAGATTTAATTTTTTCAATCTCAAAGTCACTTATTTTAATCTCTCAGCCATTAAAACTAAACTACAGGAGGATACACGTCAAAAGGTGGCTCCTATAAACAGTAGTCCAGGGGAACAAAAAGCTGCAGGAAAACATTTCAAAGATATTTGAGTCAATACATATAACTACCAAACTGATGTGTTCTGGAAGTTGACAGCTCCCTCACTTGTCATTGGTACCCTTGTATCCTGCACCCGCTAAGTCACCCATGATTTCACAAAGCCCTTCATTGCCTCTCATTTCCCAATGCAGTTTTCACCGACTTCCATCATCCCACTTCCAAAAAGGTCACCCATGGCACATCATTTCCAACTCCTGCTCCAAGTTTATTTCTCCCTTTCATCTCCAAAGCCCTTGGATTTCAGCTCCCTGCACAGTTTCCATCTAAACTCATTCAATTAGTTGACTTCAACCCAAAGTCCATTGTGACTCATGTTATCTTACCTAGTTTCCCCTCAACCTCTCCACAATGAGTTGATTACACCATTTCCCTCTACTACCTCTCCAGCATGCAGGATTGCCCTTGCATAGTTCCACTTCTATGTGTTCCAATACAGCAAGCACATCTCCAGAAACGAATTTACAACTTTCTTATGGTCTCCCAAGGATTCATCCTTCTTTACATGTTACTCTTCTGAACATTATCTGTAAACACAAGTGACTACAGATGTATATATACATCCACATGTATACTGATGACATTAAGCTGCACTTCTCCAGACCTGGTTAAATCTCATGACTGCCTCCATGCTGGCTGGCTGTCTTTTGGACATAAAGTTGGCAAGACTCTCTTTGATATTCCCAAGTACTAATGTCTAAAGTTTCACTTGAATAATATTTAACCATTAGATGCATATTGTTCAATAATATGAAAATTGGCCATAATTTCCCATTAATTAATATACATTTAGACTAGTGTAAACAAAGGAACTTCATGCAACCTACAAATGACAAACCAAGGCTAGTTTCTCATCAGCAACCAAACATCAAAGAACAGCTTTACAACAGGCTGAGAGTACTTAGTTTCATTTCAGTATTCCAAAATTCAATTTCAGTATTCATAGCGCACACAAATAATATAATTAACATAGTTATACTGCACTGTTCAATATTAAGAAAACACACAACACTATCTCTATTTAAATAAATGGTTTAAACACAAGACAAGCTAAATACAGAATACCTTCAAAATTCAGTGCACACACATCTGAATACCAAACTTCTATGTTCACTCAGCTGTTTAATGTTCAAAACTTTCCAACTTATTAAAACTACTTGCGAGGAATGCCAAGACAAGAAACAACTTAAGACGCAAAGTAGCTAAACAGCAAGAAAAATAAAACTAACTGCAAATTAACATTTCAGGGTTGAAAACAAAACTCAAAATACACAAGTTGTCCTCACATATCCCAGCGAAGTTTCCTCTGTTCAGTTCAGAATTATTCAATGCGAGACAATTGATGAAACAGTCATGGACAGAAAGAGAAGACATCTATATTAGGTGCCAGCACAAAGAAAAACACGTATGCACTGAAAAAGCATTAGGGAGCTGTCCAAAATTCACTTTTGAAGCAAGACATTTCTGGAAAGAGAAAACAGGCCAATTTCCTGACAGCCTATTAAATTTTGTAAAGAAATCAGAAGATCAGTAACATCACCTCTCCTCCCTACCCCAAGAATCAGATTCAGGAAAATCACTCACAAAATCCTTCTGGATGCAAATTTTTTCATATACAATCGATTTCACTAAAGCACAATCCTTGGATGCTACAACAAAAATTTTATAGTCAGAGTGTTTCATACAGCTCCTCACGAAATGCAGGAGCTTTAGGAAAAAAATGATGTTACTTCACAATCTCAATTTTGTTCTTTAAATTTGTTGCCGAGACGTGGGCAATACATGTAAAGCTGCATTTATGGTTCACTTCTGGAAGCCAAGAGAGAGGAGCAATGTGACATTTATTTAAATGATTTTTGGACACAACCCAAGTGCTAGTTATTTAGATGGTATTTTGCAATTTCTCAGGCACTACTTCTAAATTAAGTACATTTTACTTGAACACAAATGCAAATTGGATTATGTTTGTGGAAAACAGCAATATTTCTGCACCAAAAAAGTATAAATGGCATGAATACAACATCTAACTGTTCCGTACAACCTAATTTACAATATTCAGATACAGAAATTTGGAAAAAATTTCAGTTGTATTAAATAAAATTGAATTATTTATAAGTAAAACTGATTAAATACTCAAAAGATCAGCTTTAATGCATTTTAGATAGTTTGGGCAGAATACAGCTTTTTTTAAAGACACATAGCATAGGTAATTAATTAAATTTAAACAGAGAAAACACGTACTTGTGGCTGAAAACATACCATTGAAATAACTAGTTTCTGTAATTGGCTCTCTGCATTTAAATATCTTGGCATGTTATTAAAAAGGAAGGAGGAGGTATTTGAAACAAAGACAGTCTGAGGCACATAGAAGCTCCAGTCAGCTGAAATTTTATTTTTTTTTGAAAGGCCATCAGTGGTGCCTATGGCTTCATCATGCTCCTTCTCCCCTTTTTCAGGCTCAAAACATCACTCTTTTTGTCATACCTTACAGTGATTTCACGCTGTGGTGATTACAGTAAATTCGTTCAGGATTTATCAAGTATTTCATTACCACACATGGGAGGAAAGAAATAAAAATGAAAGTCATTCTCATTTGTGGGATCATTCAATATCAAGCTGCAACTGTTCAAGTACAAAAAAGCAATCTGTGTGCATTTTGCCATGAATAAAGCCAGTCTTCACTTTCTTTTTGATTGATGTTATGAGGAGGATATTCTTCCTAAAATATTCCGTTATATATTATCTCATGTTGATTTGAATAGTAGCTGAATATACATGTTGCACATCACTTTTTTTAAACCAAAATGCACATTGTAATAGAATTGAAAATGACCATAGATTATATTATACAGAATTTATTATAGATTTTTACTAATTTTTTTTTACACACTAGAAAAGTTTCAAAAATGCATATTGCATTCAGTGATCAAAGGTTTCAAACAGATATTCCAAATGTCATGTTAATCAGGAAGATGGCATATAAAACACAAAATTAACAAAGGAAAATGTTATTTTGGGAATTAAAGAAACAGCTATATTTGAATGTACTATTATACCAGATGTTATTTGAAAGTATTTGTCTTACTTATTCCTAGAAGAATAGAATGAAGATAACACAATGAAGAGTTGCCTAATTTATGCAGGGTTAAAATCGCACAAGGGGAAAGCCTTACTTTAAGATGTTTTTGATTTATGACACTAGAAACATGACTGTATGTAGCACAAAAGGATAGTTTCATAACAGTTGTGCTAGTCCATATTTGCCGGAAGTCACACGCAGAGGGAAAAAAAGCAATTAACAAAACGCCCTCCGTACAAGGCCCGGGAGGATGGCCAGGTGGCATTCCAGTTTAGGAAGAACACTTACCTTGTAAAATGAAGACGATCCTACAAGCTAGACTGCCCTTCTTAAGCTGGTATTCTCTGCATTGTTGGGGACATACTAAAGTAGTGCTTAAAGATGGAGGGGGAGGACTTTGAAGGAAATCTTAATAACCAATTGCATTTATATGGTCCTTTTAATGTAGTAAAATGCCTCATATCGCTTTATAGAAGTGAGTGTACAAGCAATCAGAGGACAGAAGTGGTGCAGGAGCTGAAGGTCAAGAATGTAGTTTGAGGAGGCTTTAAAAGTGGGAAACAGTATTAAGCCAATGGGGTTTGTGTTCCAGAACATAGACAAAGACAGTTGATTGCTCTACATCTAAAAGGTGGAGTAGGCAAACAAATGAGGACAAATTGGAATACAAATTATGGACCTACAAATGGCTGGATGAGATTGCAAAGGGTGAGGCAAGTTACTGGAGGGATATAAAAATGAGGATTTCGAATTCCGTGCATTAGGGATGGAGAGATAGTGAAGGCCATCGAGGGTAGGGAAACCAGCAATGTTTGCAGAGTAGAGACCGAATTTGGATATGCATCTTTCAGCAGCAATGGGGAAGTGGGCAAACTTAGCGTTGAGCGCTGTTGAGGAGGCAGAAATAAGCACTTTGGAGATAGAAAGGACATGAGAGTTTGGGATCAAACAGAATTTTTAAACATCACACACCATTGGGTTCAACTATAATATGCGGCTGAGAAGGGAGACAGATACAGGAGCTACAGTGGAGTTTCGGGAAGAAGTTATGTTTGGTAGAAAACATTCTGGTTCATCCACAACAGTCACATCACAGCAGGGAATGGTGGCTATGGGGTAAGAGCATGGATATACACTTGGAGACCAATACCATGCCTACAATTGATATCACCAAGAGACAGCAAGTAGACACCTCCTCAACAGTGCCCAACTCTAACTTTCAATGGAAATAGCACACCACAGTTGTAGTCACAAAAAACATCATTGGAAACTTTGACCAAGACTGTCACAGTGGGTTATAAGCCAGATTGAAGGAATTTAAATGGCAATAACAAGAAAGGTGGGTGTGGGTCTTGATGACAATGGTATGTTTGAAAATATTAAGAAAGGAACAGAGCAAAGATGGGCAGAAGATGAAGTAGACTTTCTAAGGCACAGGATGATGCCAGTTTTGGAGACAGAAAAAAAAGGGGGCCACTGATGATGTCAGTCGCTATGTGACCAGGAGTTGGGTGGAGGACATAGGAGGCGAATCTCAAAATTAGCCTGATGAGGGGCTAGTGGGGAGAAAAACAGAAGAGAAGGACTCTTAGATCAGGACTGGTCAAGACAAGAATTGCAGCCATCATCACTTAGTGGAAAGGAAAGCTGGGCGAGGTGCCTTGGGAATGTCTGAAGCACCATCAGTTTTGCACACTTTTGTGTTAAAATTTTACCTGATAATTTCAATAACATCTTAAAGGAGATCTTTTTTATGTGATGTTAATCCTTTGAGAATCTGGTCAGCTGTCATCTCACTTTGGCAATCCATTTAGGATGCTGAATGGGGACAGTTATAACAACTTCTTTAACAACAGAAATTATGACAATATTGCTCAACTGTTCTCAAAGCTTTGTTTTTCTTGAAAATTCAATTTGTTCCAGTCTTATTCTGGCTAATTTCTAGCTGAGAAGCTTCATGTCAGAAGCACAATAGCATAAAATCTATTATTGTACCTTTTGATTAATTAGCATTGCAATTACTCATTTTGTGATGTGAAGTGGACCTCTTTCAGAATCTCAGATTAGGTAATAGCATACAAATATTCTGCAATATTAGCTGTGGTCTGGTGTTGGGCTAGATATGTACCATTAGTGAGAAAAGAGAGCACACTCATGGCAAACATCTTGGTCAATGTAACAACATAATTGTGAACAAGTAACAATGAAAATTATTACTGCGATTTTCAAAGAAAAAAATAAACATGCAAGAAGAGTGTTTTATTAAGGATAAGCATATTAAGTTAAAAAAAAAGACAAAAAGAATTAACATTTTACAATAGCCATGAGCCATACTTACCTTTTCAAGCTGACTATGGACATGCTGGACAATCAGGTCAAGAGCAACAAAGTTTTCTCCACCTGATAAAATAGAGAGATACAAATGTGAATTATACAAACACTTGGGCCCAGATTTTGGGATTAGCAGTGAAGTGACGGTGCTTGCTGCTGATTTAAAAAATATGTCCATAAAGAACCAGCAAGCCGTTTGAAATGAATTTCACCTTTTCTGATGTTAATTCCATTATGGTGCCAAAGGGGATCACTAGCATCTAGCAGCAGTGATGTTATTAAGCAGGCTAA
Source organism: Carcharodon carcharias (assembly GCF_017639515.1). Lineage (NCBI taxonomy): Eukaryota > Metazoa > Chordata > Chondrichthyes > Lamniformes > Lamnidae > Carcharodon > Carcharodon carcharias. The sequence continues at coordinate 198,717,870 of NC_054471.1, forward strand.
GCAACTGATCAAACTGAAGAAATCTCACAGACAGCAAATCTGAAGTAGCAAGGTTTCACTACTCATTTTTATAATATAACCGAAAGCAAAATAAAGATTGGGAGATAAACATGGGATTAAGGGAGAAGCTGAAATCATAAACTTTAAAAAAAATGTTTCTTTCAAAAATCCATGGATTTTTTAAATCATAGAATGGAGAAAATTGACATTCCTCAAATATAGAGTTAGTTTTTCAGGGCCAGAGAGGTTGCTCAATCAATAATTATGACTTAGTATGCCATTAAAAACCCATTTACATGTTATTCACTAAGGTTCAATGCTTTCAATGTTTTGTACAACAAGAATAGTGTAAAATGTAGAAGCTCACGAATTCAGTGATGTCTATTTGATTTCCATCCGTGAAGACTTCAAACGTATAAGCTTTGGTGGAACAGTGAATCACTGATAGCAACTACTGGATTTCATGGGCAGAATTTTGCCCTTGGTGTGCAGGCTCGGCAGGGGCAGTCGGGAAGCTGACCGCTGCCCGCAATTGGTACTGCACTGCAATTTCACACTGGTGGGCCAATTAAGGCCTGTCCAGCGTGGAACCCGAGCAGCAGCGCTGAGCGCTACCTGTGCGGGCGGGGGGAGGTGGGCGAGCGTGAGTGAGCACTTCAAAGTCTCCCTGAGGCACAGAGCTACCCCAGGGAGATGGAGCGCGGTCTAAACATAAAATAAAGAAAATAGAAATATCATAAAACATGTCCCTCTTATGTGACATGAGCAAGGACATATTTTTTAATTCAAGTGTAAAATTTTTATTTGATTTTTATTTGCTTTAGTTCATGTGGATGAGGTTTCCTAAAAAGTGTAAAGGCTGCTTGGCCTTTTCGCCTGCCTGCCAACCGTTAGGTTGGACGGGCAGCATAAATTTGAATTTAATTACCGTTTTAATGGCTTAACAGGCCTTTTAATCATCGGCAGGCATGCTGCCGACTCTGGTGCACGCCCGTCAAATGAAATATCGTGGGGCGCTTGCCCAATGTCACTGCGTGTCATTTTACGTTTGACTGGGTTCAGGCGCGTGTGCGCCCGCCGAGCTTAATATTCTGCCCCATGTTTGACTACACATATGCAGACACCAGAGGTTGGGTCAGTTTCACAGAATAATAATGGTGAACACTGACAATTTTGCACCACAAAATCCAAGCTAATAATTCAGTGATAGATCAGATCATTGTTCTTATTTTTAAGTTATAAAGCTGCAACTAATCGAGTGACAAGTCCAACAACATTTTTTTGAAACTGAAGTAAAGAATATGGTGAACAATTATGTGGCAATATGATTGTGAACAAATATCCATGAACCTGGTCTTGCAAAAGTCAGATCCAGGTACAATGACAAGATTCTAGGGAAATCTGATTACATGGCTCATGGCTGTTCATTCTCGAAATCATGTGCATTCTCCATACATACTTATCAAGATAAAGTATACTTTCGCATCAAGGAACCAAAGTGCTGACTACACCGTAAAACAGAACAATGGCATTCCAGATTGTGAGGGCTAAACTTGTGGCCCCATCACACTGGCAACAGAAGAGTCTGTATCTCAAACACAAGTAAAATGATTATTTTGCATCAGCAGTTAGATATAACCACTGCACACACTGACCCAGATGCAGTGAGTGCAACTAAGTGTGGCCTGCAATAAGGACTGCTGAAGTAATTTGAAGATTCTGAAATACTTAAATGCAAACAACCTCAAGAGGTAAAAGCTTTTCCAGACTTCAGAAATATTGAAAATAGTTTTAAGATATTTGGCATGCTTTTGAAAGGCTGTGGGACAGAAAGGGGAGAGAGTGTAAGAGAAGGTAAACTCAGTGTAGAAGCACAAGACTGAGCCTGGTGGCACATGTTGAAAAACACTATTCAAACTAACTCTAATGACTGACAAAATGGACATGCTGCTGTATTAAATGGATAGGAGTGGTTGCCCTGTTCGACTGTACAGGGCATCCTCCTGACAAGACAGCAGTGCACCATGCCTAGGACTATGTACAGAACCTCTAGGATCCAGGAAACATTTACCAGGTAAACAGCCCAAGATTACATGCCACATAATGCTGTTAACAAACCTATTCCACAGTTACTACTTACTTATGCATAGCCTTCACACAACCTTACAGAAATTACATTGCATTTAGTGCATAATCCCACTGTGGCAAGGCATACGATTAAATTCGAACTTACAATTGAAAATGTTACAACAAACACCTTCCAAGAGTTTCACACATCAAACCATTTCAACATAAACACAGTCACTTACACTGAAGATGGCCTTCAGGTTGGTCATATGGCAGTCAATGACTGTACTGTCCGAAAAGCACCAGTGCAGTTATATTGGGCAGCTGTGCCATGCTGTATATTCAGTGGGAAAATCTTTTGTTGGGATGTCATTTCCTCATAGAAAGTGAGGAGCATGGTCAGAGAGGATGTCCCCCCCCCTTCAGAATCCCTATCAACGACTATTTATTTTGTACAAATAATACTGATTTTAAATAATTGGTTTACTTTACAAGGAATGAAAATGACAGTGATAGGTCTATTGTTGACTACGTTTGTTGTTTCACCCTTTTTGATTATGGTGTCCATATGGGGCAATTTCCAATCTACTGCTACTTGCTCCACTATTTGGTGCCTCCTCATAATGTTTGCAAAAGTTTCTCAAATTGCGTCTCTCATCCTTTACAGTAATGTGGGATAAATCACCGAGGGAGATTAAGGTGGGCTTGTTAAGTCTCTGCTAGCTGTGTAGCTCAAGAACATGATTATGGTATTTCTCGATTTTGTTAAGTCATTAATTTAAGCTGATTTGAAGTTTGGGGTCTCATTATAATATGGCAGACTGGTTGGATGATAGTACCAGCAGCAAGCTCCCAGCTGAGCTACTCCATGCAATTTCTAGTAGTGCTCACAAATTAGGATATTTGAAATACTAATGTACCTCTTAAAAGGGAGTTTGATTTGGGATGGAGGGGTGAGTGGTTTGACAGAGCGAGGAGATTTTACCCCTTCATAAACCACAAGCAATTACACCTTCAGCTAACTATAAAAAAACCTCAACCAGTACAGTTTGGCTTTACACATGAGAACGTTCAGCCTTTTTGCCATCCAAACTCTTTTCTCAATTCAAGGGATTTGTGAGGTTCTAACCCGCTTGCAGCAAAAAGCTTCAGCCAGCCACCTGGAAAGTATAGTTGCATGAAATGGAGCCAGCCACTCACTTGCCCCGTTCTCGACAGACAGGATGTGCTAAAAATTCCCTTAGGGGGTCAAATTAGATACGCTGCATACAAGTGATTTGCCAGTATATTTTCTATGCAAATTTATCATTTAATTCTGCATCATCAGAGGGGATATTATTTGAAATGAAATCAGAGCAGGCAGAGACATTCACAGCATTTAAATGTGGATTATCCACCCCCACAACAGCATGCTTGGAGTACAAAACTTGATTTGGAGGTACATAATTTGTATTACAGCTTGCAAGATCATCCAACGTCCCTCAGGAAAACATCTTATGTTTCGATTATACTTGAGGAATGAAAATTGTCACCTTTGGACACCATCAGGGCTGGCTGCCAAGATGCAAAGCAAGTACTGTGTGGAGAAGTTACTAGAATTTGTTAATGTGGACAGAGGGATAGATGGTGCGCTTGGACAAATATGAAGTGATCAAAGCCAGCATGAATTTGTAAAGGATAATGGAATTTTCTGAGGTGTCATTAATGTGGTAGGTAAGGGAGTATCTGTGGACTTCCCCAGGTGGCATTTGATAATGTTTCACAGAAGACACTATTAGGAAAATGAAGGTAACCTTTTGACATGGTTGCAGAATTGGTTAGGAGATAGGAGACTAGAGTAAGGGTAATGGGTATGTACTCCAATTGGCACACTGTGACTGGTGTGGTCCTCCAGGGATCTATACTGGGGCCTCAGCTTTCTACAATATTTATAAATCATTTAGATGAAGGAATAGAGAATCATATATCCAAGGTTTCCAACAACACTTAACTTAGGTGGCACAGTATGTAATGTGGATGGGAACTGAAAGTTGCAAAGGGACAATGATAGCAGGACAATGATACATGAAGTTTAACATGGGGAAATGCAAGTTTAACCATTTTGTACCCAAAGAAGACAGATAAGAACAGTTTTTAAATAGTGAGAAGGTTGGAACTGTGGAAAAATTACAAAAACTAGTGGAAAGATAAAAAATATAACTAAAAAAGATTAACTGAATGTCAGCCTTCAAATCAAGGAAGCTAGATGGCTCCTGTTGGATAAAACTCTGGTTAGACTCTGGTATCCACTTAATTCTGGGCAACACACCTCAGGAAAGATATACTGACCTAGGAGTGGTACAGAGCATATTCAGCAGAATGATACCAGGCTAAAGGTTAAAAATGATGAAGAATGGCTGTATAGACTAGGTTTGCATTCTTGGCATATAGAAGATTCAAGGGTGGGAATAAAAATTAACTAGCACAGTAGCTTAGGTCCTAGGGTTTTATGTAATATAGGAGTAAAAAACAATGTGCAATGCCATCTGTGGCAAGGCCACTTTGTGGTTGCTCAGTGTATGCTTTATCTAGAATCAATCAAGCTCATTATTACTCCAACAGCATACGGAAGGTGCAGAAAGTGGTCAATAGCGAAACATTTAGAGGATTATTAAATAAACCTTGGCAAATATTTACATTAAGTAGGCAACTACTCTAGTGATTTTTTTAGTCGACATTCCCAGAAAAATCAATGTTGACATAGCAGCACATAGATTCCGACTGAAATTACGGCCTTTATTTCTAGGGGAATTCTCCAAAATTTTAAGGCATGGCATCATTCTAGTGTCAATGAGCATTTAGTGAAGAACTGGGGTGTAGAGCTGACACCAAAGGGTAAATACATGCTACTTAAAAATACTTCAAGTTCTGTTCTCTCTATTGGGCAACTTGGAAATGCTTAAACAAAGCTCAAGGATATTTCACTTTTAATTTTAGGCCCAGTAGTTTAGTGAATAAAGTGAAATTCCATTTTTATAACACAAAAATCTGGGGTTTTTAACAAGTGCTTTGGAGGTTACATTCTATAATTTTTCCAATACATCACTAAAGAAGTTATTATGGCAGGGAAGCATTTGACTGAGTGCGGCATCAAGGAGCCCCAGCAAAACTGGAGTCAATTGGAATCGGGGGGTGGTGGGGGGAAACTCTCCACTGGTTGGAGTCATACCTAGCACAAAGGAAGATAGTTGTGATCTTTGGGGTCAGTCATCTCAGCTCTTGGACATCACTGCAGGAGTTCCTCAGGGTAGTGTCCTAAGCAAAACCATCTTCAGCTGCTTCATCAATGACCTTCCTTCCATCATAAGGTCAGAAGTAGGGATAATCGCTGATGATTGCACAATGTTCAGCATCATTCACGACTCCTCAGATACTGAAGCATGTTCAAATGCAGCAAGTCCTGGGCAATATCCAAGCTTGGGCTGACAAGTGGCAAGTGTGGTGCGAATGTTACAAGTGCCAGGCAATGACCATCTCCAGCAAGATGGAATCTAGCCATCGCCCCATTAAATTCAATGGCATTACCATTGCTGAATCCATTATCAACATCCTGGGGGTGACCATTGACAAGAAACCAAACTGAACTAGACATATAAATACTGAGGCTACAACAGCAGGTCAGAGGCTCGGATGCCTGCAGCAGTTAACTCAGCTCTGACTCCCCAAAGCCTGTCCACCTTCTACAAGGCACAAGTTAGGAGTGTAATGGAATACTCTGCACTTGCCTGGATGGAGTGCAGCTCCAACAACACTCAAGAAGCTTGACACCATCCAGGACGAAGAAGACCACTTGATTGGCACCCCACCCACAAACATTCACCCCCTCCACCACTGACACACAGTAGCAGCAGTGTATACTATCTACAAGATGCACAGCAAGAACTCAGCAAAGCTCCTTAGACAGCACCTCCCACACCCACAACCATTACCATCTAGAAGGACAAGGGCAGAAGACACATAAGAACACCACCACCTGGAAGTTCCCCTCCAAGCCACACCATCCTGAAATTAGAAATTTATTGCCATTCCTTCACTGTCGCTGGGTTAAAATCCTGGAACTCCCTCCCTAAGAACACAATGGGTGTACCTACACCACATGTACTGCAGCAGTTCAAGACGATAGCTCACCACCACCTTGTCAAGGGCAATTAGGGATGGGCAATAAATGCTGGCATAGCCAGCAATGTCGACATCCCATGAGTGAATTTAAAAAAAGGCAGATCTGTTATCAGTAACACCTCCAACAACCAGAAGTAGGCAAGTCATCAAAGAAAATAATCTAACAGAAGTTCTCCATGCAGATATGGCATTGCCTCTGAAGTGAAGATGGTCCATTTGCAAGAAAACTACCTCAGAGTGCAGTGGATGCCGGGACACTGAATAAATTTAAGGAGGAGATAGACAGATTTTTAATTAGTAATGGGTTGAAAGATTATGGGGAGAGGGCGGGAAATTGGAGTTGAGGCCGAAATGAGATCAGCCATTATCATAATGAATGGCGGGGCAGGCTCGAGGGGCTGAATTGCCTACTCCTGCTCCTAGTTCTTATGTTCTAAAACATCAGATTTTAATTTTATGACGCAGAGTTCAAAAGTCCCAGGTTAAAATTCTGATCTGTTCTCTACTCCCTTTCCCTGAGTCCCAATTATAACTTACATTTGTAGAGGACGCTAACTTTAAAAAAAGATCAACACTTCCATATAAGAAACCAGGTATATTTTTCAAATTCATGCATTATTCAATTCAACAACTGAACCAATCAAATCCCAGTTAATTGTATAGGTGATTCTTACCTCGAGGAACTACAATGTCTGACAGCTGTACAGTTGGCTCTATGTACTGCTCAAAGGCAGGCTTGACAAACTTGTTGTACTGTTTGATGACACCAACAATGTCACGACCCCTCTCGGATATATCTCTTTTTAAGCGTCGGACAAGTCTAATGTCAGAATCAGTATCCACAAAAACTTTCATATCCAAAAGCTGAAGACAAAGACAATTCAAAAGAAATTCCATCATTTTGCATGAGTGAAAAAAGTCTGCCATGTTTAAACTTACATTAACATTACAATGTTTCTACTGATACAACAAAACCCAGCAATACAAAGATACTTTGCTTGAGTAGTAATTATAACAGATGCATAGGAAACTAGCTAGCAGAAAACAAACCAGAGTCATAGAATGATACAGAAAGAGGCCATTAGGCCAAACATAATATGTTTGATGTATTATTACTATTAATTATTACATTCTACAAAGGATGCATGTGGGTTTTGAATTATACATGAAAATTTGGCAAGTTTGTATAAATGCTGCTCTCTTCATCTTCCTCTTCCATGAGGGTAATCCTGTAACAATTTCAGCAAGGATAATTAGATAGCAGCAACCAGGAATTTATGCTGTATTTTATCCTCTCTCCCAACCCAGAACAAAGAGTTGGCAGCGTTCCATGTTAAATTATAACTAAATAGCACCCTAAAATTCTTGCAATCCCATTAAGTACAGGAAAAAATTGCACCATTTTTGAATTGCTGTCATATAACATCTGTAAGGAAAAATCAAAAAATATAACCTGTCTCTGCATATTGTGATATAAATAACTTACTTTTAACTCTTTTTTCAATACCTTGTCCTTTCTTGTATGTAATGATCAACACAATCTGCTTGTGGTTTTCCCCAACTAGAGCTTACTTTGTGTTTCTTTTTAAGCTATCTTGCACTGCACAAGTCCCATGCACATATGGTTTTCTATTCATACTGGTGAGTCTTTAAATCAGGTCGCTGACACTCACATACTAAGTTCTTATTCCCATCTAAACTTTTTTGTAGATGCAATGCACCAACATTCACTTTACCATATGCGATGTGCACAGAGTCATCTAAGTCAAGTCCTTCAAAGCAAAATTATCTAATATACTATTTACCCTGGCAATTATGGTCCTGGGTGAGCAGGAATTTATAAAAATGACTTCAGTTTCAATGCAGGAATAAAAATTCCTGGTGGATTATGGGGTAAGGTTATGCTTCCTAAATAAATTTCCCTCGTTATCTACGCCATGATATTTGATTTAGCATTTCATTTAATACAAGCAGCTAATGCTGAGCATGCTGTTAATCAAATCTGAGGTAAAGTGATATAACTACCTACATTATTCTACTGATTGTAATATTCACCAACTCTAATGCGTACTCAATGTGCATCTTCTTTGTAAAAGCCTTGTATTTATTATTTATCACTTCTACTTATTTATTTGAAACTAAAACATTCCTGATGTTTCTTGTATTACAGTAATATCACACATTTGTAGAAAAACTTTTCTTCTGAATGGCTTCAATGAGTATGCAGTTAAGTTGCCTTCACCACAATGATAAACAACATCTTCATATAAGTTCACTAATTCAAGATTATACAACCCTGCCAGCAAAAGCAATAGTAAAAACTTCTATTACGAACAAATTAGTCTTGGGAAAAGTGGCTGCCTGTGTGCACTTCCATTTTCACCAATTTACTGGAATCTATAAAAATGTGTGACGGAAAATATGATTATGAGCAAGTATTTGTGGCATCCCCAACTTTAAAGACTTATGTACATCATGAAGCTATTAATGTATGTAATATTTTGGGAAATATTTTTCTTTTAAAATAGAGGTTTAGTCTGTGGGTGTTTCTTAATTGGATTAAAGCCAGCTGGTCTGGGTGCTTTGATGGGTACTAGTTTTGAGATAGGAGAGAGGTAGTATGCATTTACATTTTTTGAATAGAGCATTCAAGAAGTGGGGTGAAACTTCTACGCCTATCTAGCAGATACCAAGCAATATATTTATATTACTACTAAAATTGATACTATGAAAGGGGTTTCATTGTTAAAAGATGAAGTTTAAAGAGGCTGGTGAGACAATGGGTTGAATTCTCTCGCCCATTGGAAGGGTTGTGTGAGGGTGAGCAGGAGCGAGCGCAAACCTGATCGGCGCCCCAAATCGCGTGCGCACCGCAACTTTCCATGGGCGGGCCAATTAAGGCCCGCCCAGCATGACGCACACCCGGAAGGGCTGTGCACTCCATGGGGGGGGGGGATTCCCTGAGTTGGGGCCTGCGCTCTTTCGCACATGCGCGTGAAAGAGCACAGCAATCTCCCTGAGGCATGGAGGTGCCTCAGGGAGATTAGGTTTTGTCTTGAAAAATGTAGTAAAGGTTAAAAAATTTTTTAAGGGCATGTCCCCTCGTATGAAACTGTCACGTGAGCTGGGAGATGTCCATTAATTTTTTGTAAAAATTTATTTAATTAATGATCTCTTCATGAAACCTCATCCCGCCTGTGGATGAGGTTTGATGAAAAACACGAAGGCCGCCTGGGCTCTTTGCCTGCCCGCCAACCTTAAGGTTGGACGGGCTGCATTCTTAACAGCTTTAATGACTTTGTTAATGGCCTTATTAGGCCATAACAATTAAAATTATAGGTTATGACAGTTGTTTAAAGTTTCCCTCTAGGATTTTTAAATAACTCAGCGTTACCAACTGCATCGGTCATAACAATTGGGGGCTCTTGCCAGGATAATAACATTTCTAATTTCTCGATTGGTTGGAATTGTTGAATCTTAAGCTTACAAGTATGAGAGGCACTTTGGGTTCAGGAGTTGGTGAGGTATTTTAGAAGTGGTGAGGCTGTAAGATGGTTTTGGCAATTGCTAAGACTTGTCTGGGAGTAGAAGAGATAACTCTGATTGGGTTGGAGAAAATAACCAAAAGTAAGTTAACGGAGTTGGCGGATAAGTTAAAATTGGGGCTACCTGCGGGGGCTAGGAAATCTGATATAAAAAGTAGAGCACAGCATCTACAGTTGGGAGTGAAACCTGACACTAGTGAGTCACAGCTGGAGGGAGCAAGACTTCAGTTGTGAATGAAAAAGCTTGAATTTGAAGCAAAGATCAGAGAAATGGCTTTTAAAAGGAAATTAGAAATTGTGAAGATGGAGAAGGAGGAAAGAGAAAGAGAGAGAGAAAGAGAATTCCAACTGAAAATGTTGGCAGTTAGAAAACAGATGCCAATAGATGAGGAAGGATTCGTCTCCAGAGTAGAACCCAGTGGGGATATGTTTAAATTTGTACAAGCTCTTCCAAAGTTTGAGGAAACAGATATTGAAGCTAGCTAAACAGATGAAATGGTCACAGGAAAACTGGACATTATTATTACAGTCTAAGTTGTCAGGTAGGGGGCTTTGCTTTCAGGAGAAATGTCAGTGAATTATGATGTGGCGAGAAAAGCTATTTTGAGTGCATATGAGTTGGCTCCTGAAGCATACAAGCAGAAATTTAGGAATATGAGAAAACAACCTGGGCAAACTTATATCGAGTTTGAAAGAGTAAAACAAAGTAATTTTGACCAGGCATTAAAAATAGAGGCAACATATGCAGCTCTTAGGGAAGTCATTCTTATGGAAGAATTCTAAGATTCAATCCCTTCGGTAGTGAGAACTCATGTGGAGAAGCAGAGGGTATGTCATGTAAATATGCTTAAAAGGTACTCTGACAAGAAAGAGGAACAAAAAGAGTTGTCAGTGATGGTGGATGATGAGAAAGGGCTAGAAGTGCAAGACCCTGAAATTGATTTTCCTCTATTCAAATTGGATAATGAGGGGGTGCTTGAAAATTTAAATGCAATATTGAGTTACCTTTCAAGTGTCAAAGTGATTGGAAAAGCTATTGCTGTCACACAAATCTATTTGTGGAAATAAGTTGGGAAAGACGCATTTAGCTTAGTATGTATAGAAATATCACCTTCAATAAGGCAACAACCTTATAGATTGAATCCGGCAAAGTTATCACAAGTACAAAGAGAAATTGATTTCATGCTTCAAAATGATATCATTGAGTCTAGTTGCAGTAACTGGAGTTCGCCTGTTGTACTGGTACCGAAACAAGATGGAACACAAAGATTGTGTGTGGACTATCGAAAGGTGATTCAACTGCATCGGTCATAACAGTAAAGCTCAGAACATGCACAAACCTTCACTATAGTCTTGTAGGAAATCAATTAAAAAATATATTTAAAAAGAGAAATGTGATGCATGCAATGCATTTTAAAACCCTGCATTTTTTAAACTTTTCACCTTGATACATCAATCCACACTAACATTCTTGATCAGGTTTGACGGAGTCTACACTGTGGGTATCTCCCCACAAATCACTCTCATTCTATGATCCCACACTTGCCACTTTGGCAAATCCGTAGCATGAATTTCAGTTTCAACTAAGATCTAATCTGAAGTAAATTATGATATGCCAACTATGAGAGGAATGTTTTAAAAATAAACTTCATTTATACCCTCTGAAATGGATTTTAAAAAATCAGTTCCAAGCTATTTTTGTAGTACCGATGAATAAAATGTTTAAAGGTAGGTGTGCTTTCCCACAATATCCTTAACATACAGAATTGCTACATTCGCTTCAGTTTTCACTGTTTTATTCATACAACAAAATGAAAGCTTAAGCCTTCTTGCCCAGACATAACATTCATACTGCTGCATTAACTATATTATAGTCAGCCTCCACAGATCATTGTGGTTATAACTCAATGGGATAAAAATAGAGATATATTGATGAAGGCAGAGGCGTGGCTAAGGTGCTAATTGAGTATTTTGTACCATTGTTTACCATGGAAGAGGGCAATGCCAAAACTATGGTTAAAAAAACCATGGTAAACGAGGAGGCTGCTGGGATACAGGATAAGAGAAAAAATAAAGAAGCAGTACGAGAAAGGTTGGTAATTCCTAAGGTGGATATGTTACCTGGGTGGGTTGCGTCATAGATAGTTGGAAAGTAAGGATAGAAATTGGAGAGGTGTTTGTAACCATCCCCACTTCCTCCTTAAATACGGTGGCGGGGTGGGGGGGGGGGGGGGTTAGTTGCAAGGGACTATGGATTGCAATTATCACACCCTAGTTCAAAGAAAGGGAGTGGGATAGACTTGGCAATTACAGGCAAGTCAGTTTGATGTGAGTGGTGGGCAAGCTTTTAGAAGCAATAATCCAGGAGAAAATTAACAAGGCACGTGGCCACTCATGGATCAATAAAGGAGAGGCAGCATAAATTTTTCTGAGGACAAATCATGTTTGACTAACTTGGTTTAGTTTTTTTAATAGGTAACAGAGAAGGTAGAAGAGGGCAGTGCAGTTGATGTTGTGTATATGTAGACTTTCAAAATGCCTTTGATAATAGCCTGTTAGCAATATTGCAGCCTTTGGGACATAAAAGAGTCAGTAACAGCATGGATATAAATTGTCTAAAGGATATAAAACAGATTTATGGTGAATTGCTGTTTTTTGGACTAGAAGGAGGTGGAGGTCCCAAGCTTCAGTACAAGGGCTACCACTGTTCTTGACATAATGGGGGTTCAGGGAACAAATTCAAAATTTGCAGATGATACAAAACTTGGAAGCGTAGTAAATAGTAAGGAAGATAGCATTAGACTTCAAGATGAGGTAGACAGGCTGGAGGGATGGACAAACACACGGTAGATGAAATTTAATGCAGAAAAATGTGAGGTGATATATTTTGGTAGGAAGAATAGAGAAACACAATATATGCTAAATGGTACAATTTTAAAGAGGGTGCAAGAGAGAGACCCAAGGATGCTTGTGCACAGATAACTGAGCATAGCAGGGAAGATTAACAAAGCAGTTAATAAAGCATAAAGGATCCTGGGTTTAATGAATAAAGGATTAAAAACGAGAAGGTTATGTGAAACTTATATAAACACTAGTTCGGCACCAGCCTGAGTATTGTGCCAAATTCTCGGCACCATACTTTAGCAAGGGTGTGAAAGCTCTGGAGAGGGTACAGATGATTTTTACTAGAATGGGTCCAGGATTGAGAAATTACAGTTACACAGATAGATTGGAGAAGTTGGGATTGTTCTCCTTAGAGCAGGGAGGACCAAGAGGAAATTTCTTAGGGAGGTTTTTGATAATGAAAGGGCACAGACTTAGGTGTTTGGCAAAGCACCCACTGGCGACATGAGGAAAACTTTTCTTTTTTTGCACAAGTGGTTAGGATTTGGAATGCACTACCTACAAGATGGAGGCTGCAGTTTAAATATTAGTCTTCAAAAGGGAAGTGAATAAATATTTGGAGGAGAAAAACTTGCAGGAATGTCTGGAAAGGCCAAGGGAGCAGGGGCAAAATTCCCCTCCAATCTGTGTGTAAGTCTGGCCATGCGACAACCAAGAAGTTACCACGCAGGCAGCTTACAAGTTGTTCCCTTTAGAAATATTATGCTGAACACCAAAACATATCTTTGTCACTATCCTTACTCTTCTCATATATGCTCCTCCTTCAAGCATCTAATCTTGTTCCTAGTGGTCAACCTTCAAAATCCTTGTTAGCTACTGTGTAAGTAACCATACATTTCATCTAAAGCTACAAATTATGTTATCAAGTAAAGCACAGGGTAACAATCGTGTTTCTGTATTTTTGATTTTCTGTATGATTTCACTTTTCCATGATCATTAACAACATTGAACCTTTTTCAAATCAAATGCAGTGTACTTTAATGACCAGAATAGCAGTTGATAACCATCTTCATTATCAATCTCTAGGGGCAATTAGGGATGGGCAATAAATGCTGGCCTAGCCAGCGACGCTCACATCTCAAAAATGAATAATAAAAATTCTTGTCACTTGAGAACTTTTTTGATGGTAAAGAGAAAGGAGACAATTCACAATGTTTCGGGGGAGTATGAGATCATAAGCCACCATTAAGTTATAAAGGTAGAACAAAGTTTCAGTTCTGTGACAAAGAAAATAGACTGGAAACTACATTTTGAAAATGAAAATTCAGCTCCTGTACTGAATTTAAAAGACTATATGTTATGATACATTGACCACACTGGATTTTTAAAATATATTTTAAACTTCTGAATTAAGGAGATTTTGAAGGAACTTAAATTCTGACTACTTAAATGGAATGACGGGCAGCTAAGTAGAAAGATAGTTCATATAGAAAAGTGTAACATACGACAAGAATACAGAATTTAGATAATTCCCACTCTTTCATCAATTATTTGGTTTTCATGCAAAATCAATTTTGTATTCAAACGTATTACATTCAGCTTAAGGGATTCAGAGCACTAAGTTCCAGAAAACATACTTTGTAAGTACTTTTACTTTCAACATACTACTACTCAGTATTAGACACAGTGGTTTTCAATGGGTTATGGTGCTTAAACAGTTTTTGTTTAAATATTCCAACAAAAAATAGCTATGCACCTTTAGGAGTTCCTTGTTGGCAAATGAAAGAATCCCTTCGAAGATCACAACATTTGCTCCATATACCGTTTTCTGCAAAAACAAACAAAAGTTAATGCACAGCATAAAATACTAACACATTATAGATTATGCTTAATGCTACCATAAAATAGACTATCAGTATTAATTTAACAAATGACTGGCAAGCACTGGCTGCATGGGGGCAGGGGAGAAATGGTTAGATCATCACCTTTCTACTTCTGACATTGAATCCAGTGAGACACAACAATTTCTGCTTACTTTGTTAGCTATAAGGGTGCTTCTTGTACAGAATTATTTTACTCAGTTTCAGCTTGATTTCAATTGAACATGATTGCATATACATAATTACACACAGATTAGGATATGACTTGGGGACCAGAATAAATATTTAAAAAATGAAGTGTTTTGTTTAAACCGATTACACTTATTTCACTAAACCTGAAAGCAATCATTTTTTACCATATAAAATTGAAACTGATTTGATACTCAAAATATTAAATGTTGAATTTCCAATTTTTATCATGCAGACCATTTATAAATACATATATCATTATCCAGGACATCACCTCAATCTTTCCAAATGTTTTCTCCTTAAGCTAATTACGACTATGGTCAAAAAATGTATTCCTTAAATCTGGAAAAGCTATTCTCTTTCAAATGTATTTTCTCTTAACAGTAAGACATTTTCTTAAGAATTTATCCTAATTTGGTTCAATATTCCAGAATCCACAAATGAGAATTTAACAATTTAAGTTTTAAGTATAATACTAAATATTTTCTATTATTACATATTAAAGTACAAATTTATTTATTAAAGACACAAAGAGAACTATGAACTGATATTAATGCTAACATTGTGCAACCAACAGATCTAGCACTACTTGAAAAATGTGTTTATATTTCATATCAATCATTTCATTTCAATCATTAAAACCATTCTGGTCAGCCAGGCCATTTGAAATCTAAAATTGGCAATAGAATAGCCAAAATGTGGAAAAAGAACTAAATTAAAAATATTAGGCCATTTTACAAATAACCTGTTAATTGCCTTTTACTCACACAAAGGTAGAATTACAATCTGCATTAAGGTTTCTTAATGTATATAGTAAAAGATTACGTAATAAGTGCTAAACAATTACAGCTAATCAACTCTTTTTCAGGAAATAGTAGTAGTGTCCAACAACTTTCACGATTAGTGGCTGATTCCTTATCCCCTCAAACATTAAAAAGATCTTTAACAGACTTGGTATGTTATGAAAGTATGTCATCAAGTTTCAGGATTATCTAACTCTACAGAAAGTTGAAAAAAGATTCTCAATAATAAAACACCTCAAATTCCAGAGATAAAGCACTGCCCTTTAATGGTTAATTCAGCAACAAATCAACACTTAAGTTTTACAATTCATCAAAATTAAATCTCAACATAGAACTCTTAGTTCCTTTTGCTGGGATAAATTTAAAGCTTGGAACATAGGCATCTTAATACTCTTATTGCTGGCAGTTTAATGTATACGTCACTGTGCTTAATCCATTTGCTAGCCTGCTAACGCAAAAGTTAGCAAGTATATTTTATTCATTGATGGGACTTGATTTGAATTTTCTAGAAGAGCTTCAAAATTGTGTCCAGTATGTTAATTATATACTAATTGGCTGCTTAATTGTATTCAGGTGGTGGCGTTTCAATGGGGAAACACCTATGCTCATTTTTAAAAAATATATATATAAAATAGGAACTATGGTTCTTAGATCAGAGATGAATGTGTAATGAAGTGTCTGTAATGTGTGTCTCCGTAAATAAAACCCTATAAATATATGAAGTCTAGGTTCCAGTTCTATTCTTCACTGTCTGGCCATCTGAGTTGTACCTCAATAACCTATGAGGTTAGTGTCAACTTTAAACATGATTTTTTTTTTGGAATCCATTACTATTGAAAGGACTTTGAGCAATTTCAATGCTATTGCCAGCAAACCATATCTTTAAGCAGGTTTTGACAAAATGGGAATAAATCATTCTCAGCAAAACCACATGGTTAAGCAAACTGGACGACAGTAAAGTTACACTGGCACAGATGGTGATGCCCTTTGCTCAGCAGGAGTTCAGAACACAATTGCTGAAACATTTGTATAAATCTCAGCATACTTGTGAAATGAAAACAGCATCTGAATTAGTGAGTCACTGTAAATCAGAAACCTCTGTTGAATATAAGTCATACCATAAGCTCGATTTGAATGTATCTAATAACGTCATAGTTATATATTTTAATCTTGGATCAATAAAACTGAACAAGGGAAAAAAAAAATACAGCAAGTGTATTTGTTGTATCATCAGAGGGCCAACTACCGCCCTCAAGCACCTGTTACAACCCTCACTAATGGCAAAATTCAAGGCAGTAACACTTATCTGTCATAAGTCCCAATCCTACACCCACAAGATTCGTGCTTTGACTGTGTAATATCAAATTCAAATGCACGTCTTTTCAGAAAGAAAAAAAACTACTTTATATGCAGAGAGGAATAATCAGAAGCTGAAAATACTGGTAGATATTTGTGCATACAATAATTTGTCGGCTATTAATTACAACTCTACAGATATATTTTCTTTCTGCTACTAGGCGTGAAATGACATGCAAGCCTGTCTGTATGGGGCTGCCTAAAAGTCAATCAGGAAGCAGCTGCCTGTGGATAATCATATGAAACATAAACAGCCACTTAATTTCTGATATTTTAAAAATTGAAACAGACACCATTTAATGAACTCTCCAATATCACTGATATATCGCAAAATAAGTAATTGCATTAGGGATAGGAAAGTATATGTTTACACTTGAGAAAGAGGGGGAAAAGCATGGCTGCATTTGGGGAAGACACTACACTTTGTTCAGTTTCTTTTGGATGGAGCAGAGTAAAATTGCACTACTCTAAAGGATGAATATGGATGGCAGTTGCGCTAGCACAAAGAATAATACAAGGGACAAAATCTTGTTTAAGTGCATGTGAACAGGAAGATTCAAATCAGTCATGAACATTTCTTCTAAGAGTAATTGACACGATAGTGTTCCTCGCTACAACAGCACTTCTGTAACAATGTCTTCTTGAAACAGTGCTTGCGTCACTCTGATCTTGCTTGCACAGGGTGGTTCCCTTCTTCATGGTTAAGCTATTGTGCATCACTGATGTGTTATAAATTATATAGAATTTCTATATATAGAACAAATTTATTGTATTTCTTCAATCTTCCTCTCTCAATAGAGCTTAACTCATGATAGGAGATACCTGCTCAGGCGGCAATAATCCACAGTGTACCCCTCAACATGCAAACCAAAAGGTTTGTGCTGCTTTGACTATGCATAGTACCTAATATTTTATTTCTAAACTATGATTTACATTACAGTTGAGTTAAATTCAGTGCTTTGGTTGTAACAAACGAATCAAGGGATCTTGGTCCAAGATAAACTTGGACTCATAAAATGAAGGTACTAATGTTGATCCTTCTGAGTTTGAAGGGTATGGAAAAAAATTGAAAAATTTTCAAATATGCTTTATTCCCCAAGCTGGGGAACCTTTATAAAATTTGGGTACATTATTGCAAAGTCAGGACAAGATTGAAATTCACCCCCAGGTTGGAACAGTTCAGAGTTATCCTTCTCAAGTGGCCATTCTTTGGCTGAGCTTGAATAATGTATGCCTGCAAGTTATTCTGATGAATGCTAATAACACCAGCTTTTCCTCTCTTATGTCTCACTTGTTCCCATACCTTTTGATTGTCTGACAGGAGTCCAACAAGACATCAAGACTGAAGCTATCATTTCAACTGATTAACTCTGTTTCCTTGTCACCAATTCCCCAGCTACTTTCTTATGTTGTACCAGACTGTGGAAAATCTAATTACCCTGCTTGACTCCAACCAGAATCTCAAACCCTCCAGCTCACTACCAGGGCCCCCTAATTTCAGCTTCATGTCACCACTTGCATCTACCCTCCTTCAGTTCATACCTGGAAAATCTCAGCAGGTCGGGCAGCATCGGCGGAGAAGAGCACAGTTGACGTTTCGAGTCCTCATGACCCTTCAACAGAACTAAGTAAAAATAGGAAAGGGGTGAAATATAAGCTGGTTTAAGCGGGGTGGGGGTTGTTGGGACACGCAAGCAGTGATAGAAGGAGATAACCAAAAGATGTCACAGACAAAAGAACAAAGAGGTGTTGAAGGTGGTGATATTATCTAAAAGAATGTGCTAATTAAGAGCGGAGAGCAGGACAAGCAAGGTAGTTCTAGTGGGAGTGGGGTGAAATAAACAATGGGTGGAATACATTTAAAAATAATGGAAATAGGTGGGAAAAGAAAAATCTATATAAATTATTGGAAAAAACAAAAAGGAGGGGGAAGAAACGGAAAGGGGGTGGGGATGGAGTTCAAGATCTAAAATTGTTGAACTCAATGTTCAGTCCGGAAGGCTGTAAAGTGCCTGGTCGGAAGATGAGGTGCTGTTCCTCCAGTTTGCGTTGAGCTTCACTGGAACAATGCAGCAAGCCAAGGACAGACATGTGGGCAAGAGAGAAGGGTGGAGTGTTAAAATGGCAAGCGACAGGGAGGTCTGGGTAATGCTTGCGGACAGACCGAACGTGTTCTGCAAAGCAGTCACCCAGTCTGCGTTTGGTCTCTCCAATGTAGAGGAAACCACATTGGGAGCAACGAATGCAGTAGACTAAGTTGAGGGAAGTGCAAGTGAAATGCTACTTCACTTGAAAGGAGTGTCCAAGGGCCCAAACACTCTTCTCAAGTGAAGCAGCATTTCACTTGCACTTCCCTCAACTTAGTCTACTGCATTCGTTGCTCCCAATGAGGTTTCTTCTACACTGGAGAGACCAAACGCAGACTGGGTGACTGCTTTGCAGAACACCTGCGGTCTGTCCGCAAGAATGACCCAAACCTCCCTGTCGCTTGCCATTTTAACACTTCACCCTGCTCTCTTGCCCAAATGTCTGTTCTTGCCTTGCTGCATTGTTCCAGTGAAGCTCAACGCAAACTGGAGGAACAGCACCTCATCTTCCGACTAGGCACTTTACAGCCTTCCGGACTGAATATTGAGTTTAACAATTTTAGATCTTGAACTCCCTCCTCCATCCCCACCCCCTTTCCGTTTCTTCCCCCTCCTTTTTTTTTCCAATAATTTATATAGATTTTTCTTTTCCCACCTATTTCCATTATTTTTAAATGTATTCCACCCATTGTTTATTTCACCCCACCCCCACTAGAACTACCTTGCTTGTCCTGCTCTCCACTCTTAATTAGCACATTCTTTTAGATAATATCACCACCTTCAACACCTCTTTGTTCTTTTGTCTGTGGTTTGGTTATCTTCTCCTATCACTGCTTGCTTGTCTCAACAACCCCCCCCACCCCACCCCATCCCTACCCCCCTACCCCCCCTCCCCCCCAAACCAGCTTATATTTCACCCCTTTCCTATTTTTACTTAGTTCTGTTGAAGGGTCATGAGAACTCGAAACGTCAACTTTGTTCTTCTCCGCCGATGCTGCCAGACCAGCTGAGTTTTTCCAGGTATTTCTGTTTTTGTTTTGGATTTCCAGCATCCGCAGTTTTTTGTTTTTATCTCCTTCAGTTCATAGCTGCTGAAATCCTTATCAGTTTTCTTATCACCTCTCGGCTCAATTTCTTCAACATGTTCCTTGTTGACTTCCCAACAACTGCTCTCCATAAATTCATCTTCCACATCTTATCCAAGTCCCAATTACTCAAGGTCCATATATCCAAATTAGATCTGTGTTTTCCAATGCACTGAAGTTAATGTTCTCATCCTCAATGTTTTCACCCCAAAGAATCTTTACAACTGCTTCTTGCCTTACATTTCACTTTCAAAGCTCAGATACTGGCTTTCTGCGCTTCTCCGTTCTTCTGGCACACCCACGAGTAGCACAGCCTTCATCTGTCTCAGCCCTACTCTCCGGATTTCCCTCCCTAAGCTCTCCACGCCTTTGAAAAAGAAAATTCTTGCAACTTTATTTCTTACAAACTTTATGTCATCCCACCTAATCTCTTCCTATACTGAAGCATAGGATTCACTGCTTCATGTCTTCTATGATTTTTATCTTCCTGCTCTGAAAAAACACTTTGGGATTTTTTTTAACATTAAAGGGACTTAAAAAAGCAAGTTGTTATTTAGCCCTGGGGGTATTTCTGCTGAGTCCATGCTGATGCTTACATCCACTCTTTTCAGCAGTCACCAAAATCAATCAGGGATAGGAATTGATTTTCTTTTTTCATATCATGATTGCCTGATTGGTACAGTCCAAGCGATAGAATTTTTTTTATAGCCCACTACTGTGCACATTTATTCTTCTGGGCAACTGCATACAATAGTGATTCAGCTAAGGAAAAAACAGGACATTTGTTTCCTAACAATAAAGGTGCATTATTAGCCAACATGCTGTATTAATAGCTATGTAGGTTATAATTCCAAACTGTAATTTTCTGCAAAATAAATAAGGAATTAGAACTATTTTGCATACCCAATCCTTTCTTCGGCTGTGTGTAGTGAAGTCATAAACTGGAACCTTCACACTTTTCCCTTTCTTCAGCTTCCTCAATGTATGTATAATTAGGTCAAAATCAAAGGCATCAGGATGGTCAAAGTTATATTCACTTTTGGCAGCTAGTTCTTGTTCTTCCTTGTTTAAGACCTGGTGACAGAAAGAAAACAACTGAGCCATTGCCATACTTATGTTTATGAGTAATAAATCTCAGGGTTTATTCACAGCTTGACACAGACAATACAGTATGAACCAGGGGAGGTCACGAATACAAGTAAATCCTTAGAGTTGTGGTTGCGTTCCTGAAAATTGTGACAAAGTGAAACAACTTGGTTCCCATAGGAATCAATGTTAAAGCCGGAGCTAAGTTCCTTCGAGCACTTCTTGCCTGGAAAAACCAACGTACAAGTTGAAATACAGTACGTACGTGTGTTGGAATAACTTGCAAACTAAAATAAATCACGGAATATAACAGAAATGTTGTACAAATTCAAATTAAATAATATTAAATCACCCAAGCAGCACAGCTTATGTGTTTCATCCACAGCACTCCTGAAACTCAATTCAACATTTTGCTTGCTCCTTCTCACCCCGCCTGATTCTCATCACCACTCCACCTGGATCTCATCCCCGCCCAGGGCAGTGACTCAACAACTCATGGCTCTGGCCAACTCCCAGTCCGAAGCTGCACCCGGGCCCGAAGCCTGGACCTCTTCCTGACAGTCTGTAGGGGGCCAAGCCTCTGTCCCAGGCCAATTAAACCATGGGGGGGGATAGACGGATTGAGCTTGAGGGGGAGGGGAGAGGAGGAGTGGGCGGGAGAGTTGGGGTTAGCTGCAGACTGAGCTAGGGGTCCTGCCCACTTCTCTGGGTTACTCAAATTTTACCACCCAATTGGCAAGTCTGCAGCTTCCCATCCCGACCGAGCCTCTGAGTCAGGCTCCCTGCCCTGTGCTTCTGCTCCTGGGTCTCCAGCCTCGCTCTCTCCCACAGCTTTAGCCGCTGCCAACAGCAGCTCCGGCATCAGAACATGCGGCGGCTGGCCCAGAGTGCAGCGCTGGGGGTGGCAGGACCTGAGTGCAGATGATGTAAAAAAGAAAATGACAGTGCACTTTGGAAAAACAGGCCCTTATGAATAAATAATTTTTAAACAAAATGATGTTAAGTAGGGTGACTTAAAGCAAAGACTTACTGTAATTTAAAGTTTCTTATAGTCACCATCTCCATGATGGGCAAGGGAAACAATAGATATTATATATTTAGGTTTGCAGAACTCTATGATGAAGTAATGACTAAGGTATAACTAAGTCATGGATGAGGAAGGGAATGATTGAGTGTCAAGTACAAAAATGATAAAAACAGGAAACAGCACAGCTATGTGACAATTTTTCAAGCAGGAAAGTAATCTGTTGAGCACCAAAGCTCCTGGGATCTCTGTTAATTGCAATTTATACAATCAAAGCTTGGATAAAAGGATTGAAACAAGATCACTAAGCTCACAGGTGATACAAGAATAGGCAGAGAAAGTAATAAGGAAATACATAACCAGATTCAGGACATGAAAAAGCAAAGAAGTCAAACTAAGTGATGTGTATCAGTCTAGAAAATACTTGTCAGGAAAAGGGATTGCAGAAAAATATCTTGGAAACCACTGGCCCAATGAACTGCTGCAGTGGAAAGAGCGAATCAGGTTCTAGGCTGCATTAGCAAAAAGACAGGAAACAAACCAAGAGTGATGGTGTTGCTCTTGAGACACTGGCTGGGCTCCAATCTGAAATAAAGGACTGATGACCATACCAGGAATATTAGGACCATCAAGATGCTAGCCGATTTCAGGAATCATAATTAATTGAATGGTTATGAAAATGGGCTCAGTGCAGAAGAACGACTGATGTGATCTAATAAAAGCTTTAAAAATTAAGAAGATGATAAGTTTGAACAAGCCAAGTTGTTTATCTTGGCCACAGGTTCAAAAATAAGGACAATTTAAAAATTAGGGGTAAAGAGGGAACTCAGATAAATATTTTGCACAAAAGACAAGAAAAACAGGTAAAGCCAATGGCATAAAATGGTTTCAGAAACAACTTATGTTTTTTGGAAGGAAGAGAGATGGATGTGGGAATAGCTCATACTGAGATTAACCAAAAAGGGTCAGGTTTGCAGGGTATCTATTAATTTTAATATGTTGAAAGCTATCCATAACTATGTAATTTAAAAAAACCAAAGTAGCATCAAATTGCAATTACAACGGCCC
Organism: Carcharodon carcharias; assembly: GCF_017639515.1. Taxonomy (NCBI): domain Eukaryota; kingdom Metazoa; phylum Chordata; class Chondrichthyes; order Lamniformes; family Lamnidae; genus Carcharodon; species Carcharodon carcharias. The sequence goes on from NC_054471.1 coordinate 198,741,062, forward strand.
CGACTAAAAATTTATAGATCTTGGTCATTAGGGACTTAATAAAATAGAGTGTTGCTATCATGCACTACAAGCCTGCTATGGTTATTAATCTATATTCTCCCCTCTCCACCACCCACACTCCCCTCCAAAAACAGTTCTATCTCCAATATCAGAATGGAAGAAGCATTATAGCTCATAAATTGTAATGACATCTATTCCTGAAATAAAGCATCTTACTAAAACTCAGCCCACATTTTGAGATTATTTCAGAAGTTTCAAAGAAGCACTACTGTTTCAAAGTTTCTATTGTTTTAAAAAACGGTATGTATATGTTATATTAAACATAACTTTCCTTTCATTAATGCCCTGGGAAGGCTTATTCCAGGGATGACCAAACCACAGCTCATAACTACATGCAGCTCTTTTAACCTATAAAGTGTGGCTCATGGAAAAATATGGGTGTAACTCATCCTCAACCTCCACATACCGTCCCTCTCCCTTGGTTACAGAAACATCTGTAGGAATGGAACTGTTGGAATTACAGGAGGACCAAGGTTTAAAGATGCCGCATAAATTCCAATCAACAAGAGCTCTGGAAGCAAGTGCCAGAAGCGAAATATCCTCAACTCAAGGCTCTTGTGTGACTTTTTTCAATTTTTGGCGCAATATACTGCTGTAAGTCGCTGTATTCTGCAATGAAGTTCATAAAATCAAAACATCATGCAGCCCTCAACACCTGAAGGAGCTCCTGTGTATGACCATGGCAACATATCAGCTAGATTTTCAAAGATTTGTATCTAGGATGGAAACGCACAAGGCCTCTACCTCTAGCAGTGATTAGCTCTGATAACTGCAAGTTATAAGTGACATTACTATTATAATACTTTAAAGTGGAATTTAATCTAAGCACACATATCTTGAACACAGGCCAAATTTAACAATTCAGATTTAGAAACTGTGGTATGTGCACAATGGTTATTGAATTTAAGAGAAAACTTAAAAAATAAATAAATACATAGATTAGAAAACATGCATAAATTTTTTTTTACTATTTGCACTTACATTTTTGATAAATATATTTTCTTACATAAGTGTGTGCAAAGTAATAAAAATGTGTCTGTAAAGGTTGCCCATCTTGCAGCTCTTGCATATCTGAAGATTGCCATATGCAGCTCTATGGTTCAGAAAGTTTGGCTATCCTGGCTTATTCCTTAACTGCTCACAGCAGGAAATGAGCAGGACTTCAGGCCTATTATAACTGGGTGCAGACCTAGATTTTAAGAATCCCCAGGGAAGAGTGGGTACAGATCACTTGCAATACGCATAGGCACTGTGTTGCATATAATATGAAGCAGGATCATTCACACTCCTCTTTCTTCTGCTTTCAGTAGCAAGATGGTAGAAGAATCAGTCTCAAGACCTTTCCCACAGCTTCTACCAATAGCAGAATCAGAGTGCTGCAGGCGTCCCTTTCTCTCCCTTTATAAGCATCAGATAGAGGTTTTAGAATGTGGGCAGAAGGCCCTGACCATGGCAGTCATTGCTTTTATTGAAGGCCCAACCGATATGCATCAGCAGTTGACTTTCCTTCCCTATTTATAGGCTCTAGGCCCTGCAAAGGGTGAAAACCATGGAAATGACCAGCTCAGTAAATTTGGACACATTCAATGACATGGACAGGCACAGGCCACTTTGAATAGTCATCACTAAAGCAGGACTTTTTTTTTAACCCAGTAGCGTGCCTGGATTAGCAAACCAAGACACTTCAAAATCATTTTAAATATAGGCAAATGCAGAAAGTGTCTATCTAATGATGTAAAATGCTATATCCATTAAGAGCAATAAATTAATTCATTTTTATAACAAAATTTGTGTCACATTTTTAATCTTCTGTTTGTATTTTACTGAAGATGTTAACGGCGCCAAAAAAGCAAAGGAAAGAATTTCACATGAATACTGTAGTATCCTGCATTATAATTTGAAGACCTAGATATTTGTAAAGAGCATATTCAACACCAACAAACAAAACTATGCTACCTTATAGAAGGAATCCATAGATAGCAGGACCACCCAGGGAACATCCAAAGCCTCAATGATCTTGTTAGCCACCGTGGTTTTGCCTGAAGAACTTCCTCCACACAAACCTGGAAAGGAAAACATTCTGTAAGCACACTATGAGGTTAACAAGTGGAGAGGGAGGGAACAACAACAGGGCAGAAGGTTGGGGGGAGGGTGCTATTCAGAACTGGAGTGCATTATGAACCCTGGGAATTACATTATAGCTGAAGTTATGAGGTTTCCTTTAAAGTTGGTGTTTGTGATTGTTATAGTGGGCCAGGACTGCGTCTTTCAAATAGGTAATGGGCTTACAAAAGAGGTGTAGAGGAAGAGAGTGAACTATGGTTGTCAGGTTTGGAAGACAGATGGACATTTAGGCCACTTAATAGATTTTTTTATGAAAATATTTTTTATTAAAAGGTGGGGATAAATTATATTTCTTTTCCTCATTTCCCCACTCTAAATTATGGACAATCAACAATTTTTTTATGAGCAGTGTTTGGAGTCTAGCACTAATGCAGTGATCATACATGGACTGACACTTGAATTTTTTTCTCTCTTTTACTGTCTGATCTTCTCATGGCAAGTAACTGAAAAAAGTGCAAATAAAATTTAAGCCACTTTACTTTGTTTTTCTGTGGCAAAGATTAAAGTTATTTCTGTATTAGTCAATGTCTACTTACTTTTATAGGAATATTTTCCTTTGCTCTATATCTAAAGAGTAATTTGTGGCTACTCCCTACCCAACACACAAGTCATCAAGTTGGCTACAAGTAATTGTTGTTCAAATGTGGCACGTATCTTGACATACTGGCTCGCTCAAAGTTTAAGGACATGCACAAGCACACACACAAAACACATGGCTGCTACACAGTTGTAAAACAAGTTCAAGAGGAAGCCACAGTACCTAATTAGTTGCATACAATAAGACCAGTACAACTGAAGCAACATTTTCCTATGTACCCCAGAAGCAAAACTTGTGCTAACAGGTTAGATCTAGCAGCATTGAGCCAGTTTACAAATTAATCCTTTACTGTGCAGATGGTGTTTAACGTGGGAAGGTGTGAGGTCATCCACATGGAATTCAAAAAGATACATGAGAGTATTTACCAAATGGTAAGAAGTTAAGAAATGTGGAGCAGCAGAAAGATTTAGTGGTTCACGTACAAAAATCACTAAAAACTCAATGGGCAGGTACAAAAATAAATTTAAAAGGCTAATGGCATGTTGGCCCGCATCCCAAGGAGACTGAATAAAAAGGGGTGGAAATTATGCCACAGCAGTTAGACTACATCTGGAGTACTACGATTGGTTCTCGAGGAAGACAAAGCCTTGGTGCAGGTGAAGCACAGGTTCATCTGAATGATGCTGGGGCTAAAATAATTCAATTATAAGGAAGTTGAAAGACCAGGCTTGCATTTCCTCACCATAGAAGATTCAGGAGTGATCTAAAAGAAGTGTTTATGATAATTAAAGGATTTGATTGCTACGGTGCAAAATCATTTCCTCTAGTGACAGAAGACCTTAATATTAAATCAAAGCTATTCAGGGGTGATATCAGGAATCACTCCTTCACTCAAAGGGGAGTTGATATCTGGAAGTCTCTCTCTCAAAAAGCTGTTGGAACTTGGTCAATTGAAAATTTCAAACCTGAGAATGACAGGTATTGGCTAGGTAAAGGTAATATGGGGTATGGAATCAAGGTAGGTAGACGGTATTGAGGTACAGATCAACCATGGTCTAAATGAATGCAGAACATGCTTGAGATTCTTACTCATAGGGACATATGGCTTAGAATTAGGAGTCGACCATTCATTAAGATCATGGTTGCAGGAATTCACCAAGGCTCCTTCGACAGCAACTTCCAAACCCACAACCACTACCATCTAGAAGGACAAGGGCAGCAGGTAGATGGGAACACCACCACCTGGAAGTTGCCCTCCAAATCACTCACCATCCTGACTTGGAAATATATCGCTGTTTCTTCTTTGTCGCTGGGTCAAAATCCTGGAACTCCCTTCCTAACAACACTGTAAGTGTACCTACACCACATGGACTGAAATGGTTCAAGAAGGCAGCTCACCATCACCTTCTCAAGGGCAGTTAGGGATGGGCAATAAATGCTGGCCCAGCAAAGCCCACATCCCTTGAATCAATAAAAAAAAAGCAAGTGCCGCTTCTCTCACATCAGCCTTTGAGCCAAGCATTCATCTCTCTAATCTTATTTACCCTATGCCAATTTGCTTGTGGCTCAGGTAATAATCCAGAGATTATTACCTTTCAGGTTCTGTTTTTTAATTTGGCCCCAACTCCTGTTCTACATTCCATAAGCATTACTGCTGCCAAGTTTAAATCATGTTTTACTGTATTTTTCATTGGCAATGTGTAAAACCTGAGTATTACTTACCAATGACAAAGGCTTCTTTAAATGGGGTTCCTGACTCATTATACCAGGGAGGTCGCCCTGCAGTATAGATGGTGCGCTTGCTCGTCCTCAGGAGTGGTGGCTCAGATTTACTTTGGCTTGTTGTTCTTTTCCGTGGAGAAAGAGATGGAGTTAATGGTAGCCGAGAGAACAAACTATCCAAGGAATCCTCACCACTGCCACTAAGATAGAATAATTACAATATTAGACACATACTGCTTTGCAGTTACAAATGCAATTATTTTCCAAATTTAGCCTTAGAACTTGTAGCATTTATCCGGCTGAACACCCAAACATTTGTGCCTCTAAGGTCAAGAATTTTGCACACTGTTTTCTGCTAAAGAGTAGTTTATTGCTCCAAAACAAAAACAGAATTACCTGGAAAAACTCAGCAGGTCTGGCAGCATCGGTGGAGAAGAAAAGAGTTGACGTTTCGAGTCCTCATGACCCTTCGACAGAACTTGAGTTCGAGTCCAAGAAAGAGTTGAAATATAAGCTGGTTTAAGGTGTGTGTGTGGGGGGCGGAGAGATAGAGAGGTGGAGGGGGGGGGATGTGGTTGTAGGGACAAACAAGCAGTAATAGAAGCAGATCATCAAAAGATGTCAACGACAATAGTACAATAGAACACATAGGTGTTAAAGTTCAAATTGGTGATATTATCTAAACGAATGTGCTAATTAAGAATGGATGGTAGGGCACTCAAGGTATAGCTCTAGTGGGTTTTTTTTTTTAATATAATGGAAATAGGTGGGTAAAGGAAAATCTTTATAATTTATTGGAAAAAAAAGGAAGGGGGAAACAGAAAGGTGGTGGGGATGGGGGAGGGAGCTCACAACCTAAAGTTGTTGAATTCAATATTCAGTCCGGAAGGCTCTAAAGTCCCTAGTCAGAAGATGAGGTGTTGTTCCTCCAGTTTGCGTTGGGCTTCACTGGAACAATGCAGCAAGCCAAGGACAGAAATGTGGGCAAGAGAGCAGGGTGGAGTGTTAAAATGGCAAGCGACAGGGAGGTTTGGGTCATTCTTGCAGACAGACCGCAAGGACATGTCTGTCCTTGGCTTGCTGCATTGTTCCAGTGAAGCCCAACGCAAACTGGAGGAACAACACCTCATCTTCCGACTAGGGATTTTACAGCCTTCCGGACTGAATATTGAATTCAACAACTTTAGGTCGTGAGCTCCCTCCCCCATCCCCACCCCCTTTCTGTTTCCCCCTTCCTTTTTTTTCCAATAAATTATAAAGATTTTCCTTTTCCCACCTATTTCCATTATATAAAAAAAAAACCCCACTAGAGCTATACCTTGAGTGCCCTACCATCCATTCTTAATTAGCACATTCGTTTAGATAATATCACCAACTTTAACTTTAACACCTATGTATTCTATTGTACTATTGTCGTTGACATCTTTTGATGATCTGCTTCTATCACTGCTTGTTTGTCCCTACAACCACACCCCCCCCTCCACCTCTCTCTCTCTATCTCTCCGCCCCCCACACACACACCTTAAACCAGCTTATATTTCAACTCTTTCTTGGACTCGAACTCAAGTTCTGTCGAAGGGTCATGAGGACTCGAAACGTCAACTCTTTTCTTCTCCACCGATGCTGCCAGACCTGCTGAGTTTTTCCAGGTAATTCTGTTTTTGTTTTGGATTTCCAGCATCCGCAGTTTTTTTGTTTTTATTGCTCCAATACCCATAATCAGGAACATGAATGAATACAGTAAAGTCCTGTCGTTCGCAGGGATTACGCTCCTGCAAATTCTCACAATAGGCAAATCATGAACGGCAAACATACTTTATAATGGGAGTGAATTAGATAGGTTGCGGCCATCCCAAAATTTGGATGTTAATCGGGTTTTTTCTCCCCCATTGAGAGACTTTCCTGTACTGAAGGGACCAACTGCTCCTTTTGCTGTTACACACAGTTCTCGCTCCGATCCAGTTCCTCCCTCCCTTTCTTCCTTATTTATTTTCTCCTTTGCCTTTTGAATGACAGAAAACCGAAAACAAAAAGCATGGCCTGAGCCGGTTCCTTTCACTCCACCATTACAGAGAGAGAGATGAGAAAGCGGGGTTTAAAGGACTAGGCCTCTCTCTCTCTCTCCCTCCCTCCCAAGTTATTGACAACATCACATTATTGTCCAGTATGGAGACAGCTCACCACCTGTGATCCCGGTATTTAACCCTCTTTACACCTCCTCTCCCCAACATTTGACTATGGCCTAATGCTGGGGTCCCGTCTGTCTGAAGGCCCATTTAAAGGCTCTCCCTCTCTTCAATGAGTGCTCTCTTCTCCCCACCCCAGCTCAGGGTGACATTGGGTGAAGAGTTGCCGCTTGTTTTATTGCTGGTTGTTGTTGTGCAGGTGACACTCAGGACGATTGAAGGAGAAGTTGCTGCTGTTGCTGACCCTCTCTCTCCTGTTTGGACAAGGGTGAGAAGCTGCCACTACAACAACATCTCTATATAAACGTGCGTGCATACACAGCTAACCTGCATCTCTTTCCCCCCACACCCCCCTCGCCAGTGTTTCACTCTCACACGCACACTGCTGCCGCAATGGACGATCGTGTGTAAAAGGACTTTCACGCAGATAAACAAAATCACAAAAGGCAAAGTTGCAAACTGTGGGACTTTACTGTATTGTGCTACAGTAGCCTCTTTCATTTTATCAGAACTAGCCTTTTATTTCACATCAACATTAACGGTTTCCACTCTTATCTTACATTAACAATATATGTGCAAGATATTCAGAATGCAACAGCCATAACTCTCAAGCATGTGTTATTAGTCACAGTGAACTTCAACTCCACGTATGCAATGGACTTTGGAGCAGAAAACCGTCAAACCTTCAATACTTTTCCATCATCAAAATTTTCTAAAGGCAAATATTCCTAATTGTATTGGAAGTCCTGTATCTGGCCACAGTAAACCAGGCACAGGTATGTTCTTTCCCCAGTCCTGAGAAAGGATTTGTCACAGAGATAAGTGGTTCTTGGGATCACCGGAGGTACACCACTCAACACTTTTCAGATGCCGTTAAGTCCCATAAGGAAGTTCCAGTGTTGCAAATTGGTCCTCAAACTCTTTTTTACTTTAAAACTCATTTCCCATTATCCATCTACTGCCACAATTCTTTTCAGTTACTGTGCTCAGCCTTTTTGTCACCCATAATGCAGGACACTGCCAGGTTTTAAAATGTTAAAATATTTTGGTCAGATAGTTGAAGTGCCTCTTATCTTGATCATCATCCACTACAAATAGATATCCCAAGATTAAAAGTTCTATTATGTATGACTAATGATGGAAATGCAATCATTCTGAACTCTAGTATACTAATTATATTCCAGTTTGTAACATGCTATTCAACTCAGGACCAAGAATTTTAGGAAAAACTGATCTGTACATAGTACACTTTAGAACTGTTAATATAAGCTATTCACACTCTTGTATTCTCATAAAAGGTACATCACACTACAGCAATCTAAGATAACTAAATTCACTAAGATGCAAGAGCTTTGATGCACATCTAAATGAGTGAAGCTACTGTATTGCTTTGGTAATATTTCCCAAAAAGTAGAGGGCATTCTGGCAAGGCAAATGGTGGGGGAGGGTAAATGAAGGGAGATGCCACTTGACAATCTCAAGTTAAAACTACAAGGATGATTTTACACATCAACATTGTTAGTGAGGTTCCTTGCCCTCTGGCAGTTCACATCGTCGTCAGCTATCCCTTGATTCAAATATGGCATCAGAGTCACAAGTTTTGCCATGGATCTTCATGTGACTGAACAGGTGGATTCTCAAATGCAGGTCTTTGGGCACATGGGGTAGGACATCCCATGAGGTAGTTGGATCCAGAGTGAAGGATTTGCTTCCTTTACTCTCCTTCTCTGCTGCATCATTAAGACTTTGTCACAGTGTGTGCGATGCAGCTTGATGGACAAGTTGGCTGGCAGAATTCTCCAACCAGTTATTAAGGGCAATGCTGCCGTGCTTCAGAGAGAGCAGCAAAAGCATTTTCTTCGTCTTCCTCTTGAACGTTGGCCATTTGAGAGTTGAGAAAACAGGGTGGGGGTCGTTTTCAGCAATCCAGATAGAGTGTCTGGTCCATTGAATTTGATTTTGCAGGAGTTTTGCCTAAATCCCTGTGAAGCTGGCTTCAAGGAGGACATGAGCATTTGTTCCTCGGTCTTTCTATTGAATTCGTAGGAGGCGGTGGATACACTGCTCATGAAATTTCTCTTGTGCTCTTATGTGTCACTGATACACAGTTCAAGTCTAACTGCAGTACAGGAGTGTGGTGAGGACAATTGCTTTGTACATTAGGACTTTTGCTGACTTGCAGAGGTCTTTGCTGTCAAACATTCGCTATCATAGTTTGTAGAAGGTTGAGCTGGTGCAGCTAATCTGGTGTTGGGTCTCCTCATCAGCGTAGGCCGTTAGAGAGATGTGGATGTCAAGGTATGGGAGGTGTGAACGTATTCCAGAGACTCTCCTTCAACATATGAGGTAGTGGAATATTTGGCTGACCAGGTGTGGACTAGTACACGAGTTTTGTTTTGGCAATATTCAAGGACAAGCTGAGTTTCTTGCATGCAAAATTGAAGAGATTGAGCATGCTTGGAAACCTGGCGCAGAGTGGGCAATGGCAATGCAGTCATTCCCAAAACGTAGATCATATATACCGATGGTGGACAGTTTAATTTTGTCATGAAGGTGATGGAGGCTAAAGACTTTTCTTGCTAGGCAGTATTTAATACTGGCACCACAGGGCAATTGATCTTTGATGAGGTGAATAGCCACTGTCAGACAGATTGCAAATGGTATTGGGGCTATCACACAGCCTTACTTGACCTTGGTCTGGATTTTGAAGGCATCTGTTTCAGATCGCAGGTCACATCACAAGTTATCTATAATTTGAGCCAGTGGAATTTGAGAAATCATGTACAGTATAGTATGGCATCCCAAAGTAGAGAAGTTACCTTCTGGGTTCAAGTGAATTGTTTGTACCTAGAAGCAAAATTCCCTGCCAGTCCTTTTTCAGCATTACAAATACATCCCACCAGCAGAGGAAGCATCTGACGCCAGACAAGAATCTCACAGAAGAACTGATAGCCAACTCTGAAGCAGTGAATATCTGAGCACTGGCTCCATGTTGCAACAGCCAACAAATGCAGAAATTTGAATCAACGGTCCATGTGAACCTGTGGAATTCCCTGCCCCAGAAAACTGTGGACGCTCAGTTGTCAAGCATATTCAAGTCAGGGACAGTAGATTTTTGGGTGTTAAGGGATTCAAGGGAAATGGGGATTGTACAGGAAGATGTATTTGATGTAGATCAACCATGGTCTTGTTGAATGGAGCAATAGGCTCAAAGGACCAAATGGCCTATTCATGTTCCTGTTTCTTATATTTTTAATGAAACCTGCATTAATCATTAGCAAGGTTGTTCTGCAAAGCCTGTGACTTGGAAAACATAAAATTATGGTGTTTAGGCTCAGATGCTTCTGGGTTCAATATTCAAAGGATAGTTAAAGGGATTGTGAGCCAGAGAATACTGGTGTATAGTTTTGAGTATCCTACTTCAGGGACAACATCAAAACACAGAGAGGGTGATTAATAGATTCACCCAGATGATACCAGAAATAAGAAGCGAGAAAAGTGAGATTAAAAAACAGAAAACACTAGAAACAAACAGAAGATAGCATCTGTGGACAGAAAGTTAACATTTCAGGCCAATGACCTGTATCAGGAAACCTTAACTCTATTCCTCTCTCCACAGATTCTACCAGGCCTGCTGAGAGTAACCAGCATTTTCCGTCTTTCTTTCAGATTTCCATTAACTGTAGTAATGTGCTTGCATTTTAGACAAACTGGAGCTCTTTTTGTTCAAAGATGATTACAGGGAGATATAATTTAAAACACATTTATTGAAGTTTTGATAAGGCAAATGAGAAAAATATATTTATGCTAGTTGATGAGTCAGTAAGGTGAAATGCAGAAATTTCACAGAAGGGAGAGTTCAGCAGATTTTTTTCACATTCACACAGAAGGTAGTTAGAACACGGAATATTGCATTAAAAACAGTGGTGGAAGCAAAATCCATTATAATTTTTAAAGAACACAGACATAAGAATTAGGGCAAATTAGTATTTGAAACTAAAAATTCAGCACAAGATAAGACCGAGCTGGAATGGAACTGAATCGATTGCTGTGGCTACATTTTTTTCATAAGAATGGTATTAAGCTCAACGTTACTACTTTCAATGTTAAAAGGGCCTTTAAAAGAGACTTTGAACAGGAAAGATAAAACTGAATTGCTTCTCGTTCAGACAAAGCAGAAGTCATAAATGAAGTCATGCTGCTTGTGTTGGTGCTTTCCTACATTTTGAATTGAGGAGACAGTGATGAAGGAATGTTTTCAGCAAACTTCCAACAATTGGTTAATAAGATTAATTCAAAATAATTTGCAGGATAGGCTTTGACATGGAATATATTCGCTAAAAATATTGGGTGAATGGGCAGATACAAAAGGAAGAAAAACTTGCATTGTTTATATTCTTCTTCTTAGGCAGTTCCTTAAGATCACGGATGACTTGTTTCCACTCTGGTTCGATGGATTAAGAGATGGCTAATAAGTCCAATGCACAAAGCTGTAGACACTACCAAATGTGGGGCAGGTGGTGCTTGAAGGGTTGGGCGAGGTGAGGTGTTTGCAGCTTTATGCGCTCTCTCCCATGCCTCAGATTTGCCACTGCATGTCCTTGGCAAAGTCTATTGATGTGCTCGGCATGGTTGAATAGGTTGAACAGTTTCACATCTGTTCTTCAAATTATCCCCAGGCCTGTGGGCAATTTGCTGGAGACGAATGAGGTGCAATTTTGCAGGGAAAAAGATGAAGAAGAGGGTTGGTACAATGACAGATCCTAACTTGACCCCAGTCTTCATTGAGAAAGAGACTCTGTTGGTGAGAACCACAGCTTGCATGTCATTGAGGAGCAGTCAGAGGATGATGACATTTATATAGCACTTTTCATGACCATCAGATGCCTCAAAGCGTTTACAGTAATTAAGTGCTTTTGAAGTATAATCACTGTTGTAATGTAGCAGTACAATGGTGTAGCTTGTATCTGGCATCAAACAGCCTCTTAATTATCTGCAAACTTACAAGCTTGCAAGCTGCAAGGTACTTCACATATCAGCATTGTAGCTTCAAGTGTCTTGAAGCAACCATACCAAGTACCAAAGCTACAAAGGGGGTCTTGAGCAGTGACAAGGAAAGGGAAAAGAACTTGCAGTCTCATAGCATTTTAAATTATCAAACATGCAAGGCACTTAACACAGAGAAAGATAAAAGATCAAATGACTGGATGGAGTGGGTGGAGAGAGATTTGGATAGGTATCCAAAATATTGGTTGAAATAGTAGTTTTCGGGAAATCAGTGGAGAGGTAGAAACTGAGGCACTTAGAGAAGGAATTCCAGAGTAGGACAGCAGCAGTTAATGGAAGCATTTTTCAGTTGAAAGCCTCAAACTTTGTGAACATAAATTAGGTAGACGAAGCAAAAGAACATTCTGTTGGAAGTTTGTGGTACATGTAATTTACGCCAATGTCATTATAAAGAACCTTGAATTTGGTGAAAAGAAATTGGAGGTTCAAATGATAAAATCCCATAGTTTTTTGTAGGTTGTTTAAATCAATATTAGGATTGAAACAATCTTATGAAAATTGGAAATCAATTTTTTTCATACTTCCCACATTCCAACATTAATTGTTTGGAAGGGGACTGGAGTTAGAAGACCAAGGGTGGAGTTATACTGTTGGAAAGTGCAGAGTTAAGGTTGAGATGCAGCAAAGGAATGTGAAATGGAGTGGCTGAGGAAATGCATTGGGGATAAGGCAAAGTTGGAGTCAGCCAAGACAAGCAGTGTAGAAAATAATGCAAACAGAATATGTACAGCTGAGATTTGGGTTTTTTGAGAGTGTAGACTAAAAGGTCAGCAGAAATGGAAGAAGTAAAGATGATGATAAAGCATGGATAAAGGCTTCAACAGTGGATGGACAGAATCAGGCAATTTTATGGAAGGGTTATTGGTGATCTAAAGAATGTGATACCTGAAGATCAGCAAAGCACCAAGATTTTGCCTGATCTGGTTCCGGGATAGCTCTTCCTAGGATTGTAAAGGTCACGACTGTATTAAGCTTTACACCAGTGGATCTGTCCAAGATGTTGTTACAAATACTTGTTTTTAATGCTGTAAAACATCCAAAGGCACTTCACAGAAACATTCTCAAACAAAATTCGACACTGGGTCACTTAAGGAGACATCTGAGTGCTTAATCAAATAGTAGTCTTAAAGGAGCAAGAGAATTTTTTCTTTATTCGTTCTTGGAGTGTGAACATTGATAATGAATGCTTGCTTTGCCAACAATCTCTAATTGCCTTAAAGTGGCGGTAAGCCACATCCTTAACTGCTGAAGCCCCTGTGGTGTAGGTATTATCTCCGTGATTTTTGAGAGTGTGTGCCAGGATTTTGATCCAGCAGTGAAAGAATGGTAACTCAGGGTGATATGTAACTTGGAGGGGAACTTGCAGGTGCTGTTCTCATGCATCTGCTGCCCTTGTTCTTCTAGGTGGTAGAGGTTTGGATGGTACTGTTGAAGAAGCCTTGGCAAGCTACTGCAGTGCATCTTGTAGATGGTACATAATGCAGCTACTGTGTGCCAGTGGTGGAGGGAGTGAATGTTTAAGGCGGTGGATAGGGTGCCAATCAAGCAGATTGATTTGGCTTGAATGGTGTCAAACTTCCTAAGTGTTGTTGGAGCTGCGATTATCCAGGCAAGTGGAGTATTCATCACACTCCTGATCTGTACCTTGTAGATGGTGGATAGGCTTTGAGGAGACAAGGAGTGAGTTACTTACTGCAGAATTCCCACAGAATTCTTGTAGCCACAGAATTTATATTGTTGGTCCAGTTAAGTTTCTGCTGAATGGTAAAGCCCAGAATGTAACAACGGTAATGCCGTTGAATGTCAAGGGAAGATGGTCATTGTCTGCCGTGTGGTGTGAATGTCACTTGCCATTTATCAGCCCATATCTGAATGTTGTCCAAGCCTTGCTGCATGGGGATATGGACTGCTTCAGTATTTGAGGAGCTGTGAATAGCACTGAACACTGAAATCATCAGCAAACATTCCTACTTCTGACATTATGTTGGAGAGAAGGTATTTAAAGAAGCAGCTGAAGATGGTTGGGCCTAGGACACTGCCCTGAAGAACTCCTGCAGCAATGCCCTGCACTAAGATGATTGCGGTTGAGGGCCAATCATCTTCCTTTGTGCTAGGTATGACTCCACCCAGTGGACAGTTTTCTCCTCGACTCCCATTCGCTCCAAATTTTGCTAGGGCTCCTTGCTGCCGCACTCAGTCAAATGCTGTCTTGATGTCAGAGGCAGTTACTCAGCTCATCTCTGGAAGTGCTCCCTGTTGTCCATATTCGGACCGAGGCTGAAATGAGATCTGGAATTGAGGTACTACAGGACTAAAGATTCTTGCTCTATTTTGGTCAAAAAACTTGCTCCTCCTCCTTATAACTGCATCCTAAGATGTGAATAGCTGTGTTAATGCTTGCACGCGAACAAAGATGCTGTGCTGTTCTGCCTTGTTCTGTTCTACAGGCAGTGCTTACAGGATGTTTTTGAAGACTTACAATTAACAAAATTTTGGCTTGTTGGGTGAAACCTTGTGAAGCTCCCAGGACCAGGGAACAAGGTGGGCGGTGACACTTAATTGAGCGGGAAGCAAAATGTCAGCTTCCCAACAGCAGGATGAAACTACAGAATTAAGTTGGCAGCAGATCGAGCTTCCCAGCGGCAAATGTCGGGCACTTCATTTTAATATATTTGCATGTTATGTATGCTAAGTAAGAAGCAACATCACCAAAATTAAGTGTACCTTCTCATTTAAGTAATCAGAAAACAAAAAACACATGCTTTCAGATTTATGAATCCTTAAACATGTGGTACAGCAGGTGAGGTTGTCTTCCTGGTGGATTTGGGTTGAGTAGGAGCTGCTTTTTCCTTTATAAGAAGCTTCATTCAACAACTGGAGAGGAGGCATTGATAATCGAGATTGGGTGACGGCAGTCGAAGGTGAAAAAGAGGAATGAGGCATTGCTGACCGAGGGAGGGAGGGAGGGGGAGTGGAGTGTAGGTGCAAGTCAAAGGAGAACAGGGTATGGTTGACTGAGGGAAGGAGGGAGACAGGTGGCAGCCCTATGAAGTCTCATGAGTGAGGGAAGAAGCTGTGCTAAGCAGGGAAGGTCAATGTCAAAAGGAAGCATGGTTGTGGAGAGGTCAAGGATGTTAGAGAGAGGGTTGAGGATGATTGATGGCATGGTACGGTTGAGGGTAAGGGGTAGGGAGGTGGGCAGATGGCATAGTTCCACTGTGCCAGGGGAGAGCTCGACTGAAAATGATAGCTGGTCAAGTGTGATTGGGGTGGATCAAAGGACACCAAAGGCAGGGCAAGGGTGATGGACTGAGGGTTGAGGATGATGGAGGGAAGATCAAAAAGGGGACTGAGGGGCATTGGAAGGCGATGGCTTCCAGTTTCAGGGTCACTGTGAATGTTCACGGACATGGCTGTGTTAACACGAAGAGTTCTCTGCAGTGAACCTTGAGGATGAAGTTGACAACAGTGGGGTGGGTGAAAACCAGGGTGTGGCTGATGTTAAGTATAGGCCTTCCCATTGATCAAGTGCTCAGGACAGGAGGGCCTCCTGCTGCCACGCCTTGGAAAGCAGGACCTGTCCTGGGAGTGTTTCTTTCTTTTTTGTTCCTGGATGAGCTGGAGGAGAACCTGCAGGGTGGCATCGCTGAATGGTGGGACCAGTCTTGCATGGCTCTCAAACATTTTCCAATTTTGTATGGAGTGGCAACAGCTCCAGGGATCCAAGGATTGCAGGTGGAGAGTGGGTGGCAACAGTTGCAGATCCCAAATCCTACTCTCTGACAGCAAGAGTAATGCTTCTGGCATGCAGGGAATGAATGCTTGTCCAAGTGCCCTTTAAAATGTGGTACCCAGGCCTTCAACCCCATAAGGTAATGTCAGGAGTGTCAACTTCCTGTCTACCCCTGTCACATGATTTGCCACACTTCTCATGCATAAATACTCAATTGGTTGGCTGCTGCATGATCGCGTGGCCAGCTGGCCCACCTACGAGAAGTGTCACATACTTCCGGTCCCACTGTCACCGACAACCTTGCCACTACCAGAGGATTCCGCTCTCTAACACATTTCTGATACCAGACAGTGTTTTGGTATTTATATGTAAACCTGTGTGGAGTAAGGGAGAAGATAGACAAAATCATCAGAGCAAGATTGTACTTGGCCTGAGCTGTATGTTTCCCCAAACCCTCCATTTTGATGTCTTCAAGAAAATCAAGAACCCGCAACTTCTTATAGCTATGACCGGAAGGGTATGCAGAAACGGCAGACAGTTCCACGATAGTTAATATTTGGTCATTCCTAGGGTGGTTCATTCTGTTCCATCCAATCCTTATGATAAATGGCCCTTTAACGAAACCCAGGCTTCATTAATTTCCTCAACTGGCTTAATTCTGCCATTCATGGAAGAAGTTTCTCATTGTTTAGCTATGGAAGTATTCTTGTACCATTTCATGACAAGATAATAAATTTAGAATGACAAAGGTTTCTACAAGAATGTTTTAATTTTTCTTTTTGCTTAATAATCTCAGTTCAGGGACTGTGGAGCTAAGAGATGCGCTGTTGAGAGTTAGCATCATATTTTAATGAAGCAGACACACCAGTGTGTTGGCGATGACAGACTCTGACATGTTCTAGGTTCCAGGGATGAGACATTTCAGTTATGAGGAAAGATTGGAGAAGTTGGGACTGTTTTCCTTGAAGAGAAGGCTGAGCGGAGACTTGATAGAAGTTTTTAAGATAATGAGGGGCCTGGACAGAATAGAAAGGGAGAAACCGTTCCTGCTCATAAACGGATCGAGAACCAGAGGGTACAGTTTTAAAGTGTTTTGCAAAAGGAGCAAATGGAAGGTGAGAAAGAACTTTTTCACACAGCAAGTAGTTAGGGTTTGGAATGCATTGCCTGGAAGTGTGGTGGAGGAAGGTTCAATTGAGGCAACCAAGAGAGCATTAGGTGATTATCTAAATAGAAAAAATGTGCAGGGTTACAGGGAAAAGGCAGGAGATTGGTACTAAGTTAAAATCCTCAGAGAGCCGGTGCAGACACAATGGGCTGAACGGCCTCCTTCTACATTGAAACAATTCTGAGATTCTATGTGTACGGAATATGTAGTTACTATTGTTTTCAATTCTAGTCTTTTTGTTAGGTCAGGCTTCTTTCTGCTTCTGCAGTGTGCAGAAAATCTGGCACTTAAAATATATAATTTTGTGTAGTGCCTCATCACATGTAAAAAGATCTCAAAAGTATTTGATAAATTGAATTAGTTCCAGAGACCAATAACTATCAGTAGAGTTACAAATCCCCTCTAAGCACAGCTTCAGTGCCCCCCCAAAAGGTGGGTGGGGAAGAATGTTAGAAATTTGGTAACTCAATAGAGGAGGAAACTTAAAGTTCCTGATGCAAAGGTTTTGTCTGCATATTACCTAGTTTTCAGTTAAAATGTTCCTGACCCCAGTTATTACATCAAATCCAAGCTGTATGAGAACAAAATACAGTAAACTCTCGATTAATCAAATCCCAGGGGAACCACCTTGAAATCTGAGTTAAGCAGAACTGTGTGATAGCTGCAGAGGCCCACTGTGCCAAGCGAATGCGTCTCTATGTAGCCCGATATGCCTAAAATGCATTCTATTTGAAATGCCACATATTGGGCCCTCACTGCAATGCATTAAACACCGCCCTAATGCCAGAGATGGGCATGTACTCTGATCAGGCTGCCTTGAATCACATTAGCAGAGTTCTTCAACTTTGGGATAGGCAGCCATTCTCATCTTCTTCCTTGCTGGAGAGGATGCTTGTTTGATGAACTGTTCCAAGATGTTCTCCTTGGTTTTCAGAATGGTGGACAAATTTATGGGGTACCTCCCACTTTTTCATGATCCCCATTTTCTGCTACACACCATGCTCTATCAACATCATCTTCTCTTTGATCGACACTTAGCTTTCTCTCAGGTTTTGCCACTTGCACATTGCTTCATAGAGAAACCTCAATGCAAAACAGCTTGTTCAGCAATTCATATTTGAGTGCGCTTAGATCTATCCACTCCTCTCTGATTGGCTGGTACAGTCACATGACCAATGGCAAAGCAGTCAGCTTGGCGCGCCGCAGAAACACCTCTATTGCGAAGGATTTCGGCATTATTTTTCTTGCTGGCACCAAACAAAAGTTTTGCTAAACTGGATCGATCACTGTGGAATTTCAGCTGATTATGGGCGTTGTTTTATGGCTTTTGCTATTCTGCTGGTAGGAATGGTTGAGAACTTAGACACAAGCAGAATTTCGTGCCATCTGAATCTGACTCAGGGATTTTACTGTAACACTACATATGAAACCATTTGGCCAATCATGCCTGTGCCAGGTCTTTGAAAGAGACATCCAAAAAATCCCACTCCCCTGCTCTTTCCCCATAGTCCTATAAATTCTTTCCCTTCAAGTGTTTATCCAATTATCATTTGACAGTTACTACTGAACCTTTCAGTCATAACCTGCTGCATAAATAAAAAAATCCTCATGTCACCACTGGATCTTTTGCCAGTCATGTTAAAACTGCACCTTCTGATTATTGACCCTCTGTGTCTGGAAACAGTTCTTCATTTATTCTATCAAAACCATTCATGATTTGAACATCTCCATGAAAACTCCTTCACTGCTCTAAGCAGAACCATTCCAGCCTAACTGTAGTCCCCCATTCCTAATACAATTCTAGTAAATCTCTTCCGCAGCCTCTCCAAGGGCTTGACATCCATGCTAAAGCTTGGCCCAAATTTGAACACAATACTCCAGCTGAGGCCTAACCAGTGTTTTATAACAAAATGTAACTTTGTTTTTGTACTCTATACATTAGTAAAGCCAAAGGTTCCATATGCTTTATTAACAGCCTTATCAACTTGTCATTTCACCTTCTAAAATGTGTACACATACACCCCGAGGATTCACCTGTTTCTGCACCTCGTGCTTCTCATTCTTCCCATCAAAACGTATCACTTCACACTTCTCTGCATTAAATATTAAATGCCACGTGTCTTGCCTTTTCGTCAGTTTATGTCCTGGATTTCTTTTTTCAGTATATTATTTCATGGATGTGGGTGTCGCAAGTAAAGCCAGCATTACTTGCCCCTCCATAAGTGCCCTTGGCAAGCCAATTTCTTGAACTGCTGCAGTCCATCTGGCTGATGTTTCTGTAGGGGTTTCTGGTACAAGAGTGACTTGCTAGACCATTTCAGAGGGCAGTTAAGAGTCACCTACATTTCTGTGGATCTGGAATCACAGGTAGGCCAGACCAGGAAACGTACAAACATATGAATTAGGAGCAGGAGAAGGCCACTCAGCCCCGCAAGCCTGCTCTTCCATTCAATAAGGTCACAGAAAATGTTGGAAAAACTCAGCAGGTCTGATAGCATTTGTGGAGAGAGAACCAGAATTGACGTTTTGAGTCCGTATGACCCTTCTTCAGAGCTACAGAGAAGTAGAAATGATTAAATTTATACTGTTTAGCGTAGGTGGAGCAGTGAAGCTAGATAAAAGGCTAGTGATAGGTGGGTGCAAAGGAGAGTTTGATAAAGATGTCATGAACAAGAGGACAAAGGGAGTATTAATGGCAGTGGTAAGGGCTAAAGAAGTTGCTGACAGTGGCAAAGGTAAGAAAGCAGAATGTGATAATAGCAGAACAAGGGTCAGTGCTCTGAAAAGAACAACATGAACAAGTAACAGATGGCCCTTGTGGGAGTGGGGTGGGGGAGGGGTGGTGGGGAAAAAAGGATCAAAAATGGGATAAAAGGGGGATAAAACAATTAATAAATGAATAAAAATAAAAATGAACAACAATAAAAATAAGTGGATAAAAAATAAATGAATTTTGGAAAAAAAGGGGATTAAAGAAAACAGGTGACGATTTGGAGAGTGTTCATGGTCTGAAGTTGTCGAACTCAATGTTAAGTCCAGTAGGCTGTAAAGTGCCTAATTGGAAGATGAGGTGCTGTTCCTCCAGTTCGCGTTGGGGTTTACTGGAATATTCCAGCAGGCCAAGGGCGGACAAGTGGGCATGTGAGCAGGACAATGTGTTGAAATGGCAAGCAACAGGAAGGTCTGGGTCATGCTTGCAGACAGGCCGAAGATGTTCCGCAAAGCGGTCACCCAGTCTGAGCTTGGTCTCTTCAATGTAGTGGAGACCACATTGGCAGCAGCAGATGCAGTAGACCAAATTGAAGGAGGTGCAAAGGAAGCACTACTTCATCTAAAAGGAGTGCTTGGGCCCTTGGACGGTGAGGAGGTAAAGGGGCAGGTGTTGCACCTTTTGCGATTGGATGGGGAGGTGCCGTGGGAAGGGGGTGAGGTGTTGGGGGTGATGGAGGAGTGGACCAGGGTGTCCTGGAGGGAACGGTCCCAATGGAATGCTGACAGGAGAGGGGTGAGAGGAAGGTGTGTTTGATGGAGTTGGCGGAACTGGCGGAGGATGATCCTTTGAATGCGGAGGCTGGTGGGGTGAAAAGTGAGGACAAGGGGGACCCTCACATGGTTCTGGGAGGGAGAGGAAGGCATGAGGGTAGAGGTGCAGGAGATGGGTCGGACACGGTTGAGGGCCTCGTCAACCACAGTGGGTGGGAAACCTCGGTTAAGGAAGAAAGAAGACACATCAGAACCGCCATTTTGGAAAGCGGCATCATCGGAACAGATGTGACGGAAGCGAAGGAACTGAGAGAATGGGTTGGAGTCCTTACAGGAAGCAGGGTGTGAGGAGCTGTACTCGAGATAACTGTGGGAGTCATTGGACTTGTAATGAATATTGGTGGACTGTTTATGACCCCACATTCTCTATTTCTGGTGAAAGAAGGGGAGGGAAGTGTCGGAGATGGATCATGTGAAGGTGATAGAGGGGTGGAAATTGGAAGCAAAGTTGATAAATTTTTCCAGGTTCAGACAAGAGCATGAAGCGGCACTGAAACAGTCATCAATTGTTCAGTGAGAAGTAGTTCAGCCAGACAGAGGAGAGTAGTGGTGGATGAGAGGCCCGAACAATCCCCATCTCTCACTGAACAATTTCTCCTTTAACTTGTCTCACTTCCTCCAAATAAAAGGTGTGGCTATGGGTGCCCACATGGGCCACAATAATGCCTGTCTCTTTATGGGATATGTATCCTTGTTCCAGTCCTGCTCAGGCCTCCTCCCACAACTCCTTTCTTTGGTGCATCGATGGCTGTTTCGGTGCCGCTTCATGGTCTTGTCTGGACCTGGAAAAATTTATCAATTTTGCTTCCAATTTCCACCCCTCCATTACCTTCATATGGTCCATCTCCGACAATTCCCTCCCCTTCCATGACCTTTCTGTCTCCATTTCTGGTGACAGACTGTCCACCAATATTCATTACAAGCCCACCGACTTCCAGTTACCTCAACTACAGCTCCTCACACCCTTCTTCCTGTAAAGACTCCATCCCATTCTCTCAGTTCCTTCGCCTCCGTCGCATTTGTTCTGATGATGCCACTTTCTAAAACTGTGCTTCTGACATGTCTTCCTTACTCAAGGTCTCCCATCCAATGCGGTTGACAGGGCCCTCAACTGTGTCTGACCCATCTCCTGCACCTCTGCCCTCACACCAACCTCTCCCTCCTAGAACCATGATAGGGTCCCCCTTGTCCTCACTTTTCACCCCACCAGCCTCCGCATTCAAAGGATCATCCTCCGCCATTTCCGCCAACTCGAGCATGATGCTACCACAAACACATCTTCCCCTCACCACGATCAGCAGCCCGTAGGGAGTTTTCCCTCTGCGACACCCTGGTCCACTCATCCATTATCCGCAACACCTCATCTCCTTCCCATGTAATCGCAAAAGGTGCAACACCTGTCTCTTTACTCCTATCTCCTCACCGTCCAAGGGATCAAACGCTCTTTTCAGGTGAAACAGTGCTTCCCTTGCACCTCCTATAATTTGGTCTACTGCATTCGCTGCTCCCAGTGTGGTCTCCTCTAACTGGGGCAGACTGGGTGACCGCTTTGCGGAACACCTTCAGTCTGTCCGCAAGTATGACCCAGACCTCCCTGTTGCTTGCCATTTTAGCACACCATCCTGCTCTCATGCCCACATATCTGACCTTGGCCTGCTGCAATGTTCCAGTGAAGCCCAACTCAAACTAGAGGAACAGCACCTCATCTTCCAATTAGGCACTTTACAGCCTTCCGGACTTAACATTGAGTTCAACAACTTCAGAACATGTTCTCTATCCTCTACCTTCACCCTTGTTACAAAATTCATTTTTATTTTTATTCATTGTTTTATTCCCATTTTTATCACATTTTCGATTCTTTTTTTCCCTATCACTGCCCACTACCCCCACCCCACCCCCACAAGGGCCATCTGTTCTTTGCTCATGTCATTCTTTTCAGGGTGCTTACTCTTGTTCTGCTATTATCCCATTCTGCTTTCTTACCTTTGCCACTATCAGCACCCTTTTTAGCCCTTATCAGCAGCATTAACACTCCCTTTGTCCTTTTGTTCATGACATCATTATCAATCTCTCCTTTGCCCTTTGACCCCACCTATCGCTTGCCTTCTATCCAGCTTCACCTGCTCCACCCACTTTGAACAATATAAATTTCATCACATTTCTACTTCCCTGCAACTCTGTAGGAGGGTCATACGAACTCGAAACGTCAACTCTGTTTCTCTCTCCACAGAAGCCATCAGACCTGCTGAACTTTTCCAGCATTTTCTGTGTTTGTTTCAGATTTCCGGCATCTGCAGTATTTTGCTTTTATTTATTCAATAAGATCAAGGCTGGTCTAATTGTAACCTCAAATCCATATTCCTGCCTACCTCCAATAACCTTTCACCACCTTGCTTATCAAGAACATCTGCTTTAAAAATATTCAAAGACTCCGCTTCTACCACTTTTGAGGAAGAGAGCTCCAAAGACTCACGATGCTCATAAAAAATTTCTCCTCATCTCTGTCTTAAACGGGTGCCCCCTTATTTTTAAACAGTGACCCCTAGTTCTAGATGCCCCCACAAGAGGAAACATGCTCTCCACATCCATCCTGTCAAGACCCCTCAGGATCTTGTATGTTTTGAACCCAATGCCTCTTACTCTTCTAAACTCCAGCGAATACAAGCATGTCCAGCCTTCCCTCTTGAGACAACCCTCCCATTCCAGGTATTATTCTAGTAAACCTTCTCTGAACTGCTTCCAACACATTTACATCCTTCCTTAAATAAGGAGACAAATACTGTACAAAGCATTCCAGATGTGGTCTCACAAATGCCCTGTATAACTGAAGCATAACCTCCCTACTTTTGTATTTACTTCCCCTTGTAATAAACAATGCCATTCTATTAGCTTTCCTAATTTCTTGCTGTACCTGCGTACTAGCCTTTTGTGATTCATGCACTAAGTCACCCAGATCTCTCTGCATCTGAGCTCTGCAATCTCTCACCATTTAGACAATATGCTTTTTCATTTTTCCTCCCAAGATTGATAATTTCTCATTTTTCCACATTATACTACATTTGCCAGGTCTTTGCCCACTCACTTAACCTTTCTATATCCCTTTGTAGCCTCCTTATGTGCTCATCACAATTCCTTTCCTACCTATCTTTGAGTCATCAGCAAATTTAGCAACCATACCTTTGGCCCCTTCATCCAAGCCATTTGTATAAATTGTAAAAAGTTGAGGCCCCAGCACTGCTCCCTGTGGCATACCACACATTGCATCTTGCCAATCAGAAAAAGACCATTTATGCCTACTCTGTTTCCTCAAGCTAGCCAATCTTCTATCCATGCCAACATGTTACCCCCTATACCATGAGCTTTTATTTTCCACAATAACCTTTGATGGGGCACTCTATCAAATGCTTTCTGTAAATCTAAGTACAGTAGATCTACCGTTTCCCCTTTAACCAGAGCACAAGACTTCTTCAAAAGAACTCCAATACATTGGTTAAACATGATTTCCCTTTCACAAAGCTGTTGACTCTGCCTGATTACCTTGAATTTCTCCAAGTGCCCTGCTATAACGTCTTTAACAACAGTTTCCAACATTGACAGATATGAGGCTAACTGGCCGGTAGCTTCCTGCTTTCTGTCTCTCTCCCTTTTTGAATAAAGGGGTTACATTCACTGTTTTCCAATCAAATGGAATCTTCCCCAAATCTAGGGAACTTTGGAAAATTAAAACCAACACATCAACTATCTCAATAGCCATTTCTTTTAAGACCCTATGTTGAAGCCCAATGGGATTTGGGACTTTTCAGCCTGCAGCTCTGCAGAAAGGATGGCAGATTTCCTTCTCCAAAGGATATTAGTAAACCAGCTGGATTCTTACGACAATCAACCATCACTGAGACTAGTTTTGAATTCCAGATTTAATTAATTAATTGAATTTAAATTCCACCAGCTGCCATGGTAGGATCTGAACCCATGTCCCCAAAGCATTAGCCTGGGCCTCTGCATTACCACTACACCACTGTCTCCTCACTACCCTCCCCGCACCTCAACCCCCCACCGTTTCCTGTTAAAATCTTCATTATTGTTTACTGTATTTCCAAGTTTTGTATTATCTGCAAATTTTGAAATTATGCCCACTATGCCCAAATTCACATTGTTCACATGTCAAAGAGAGAAGTGATCCTAATACCAACCTCTGGGAACCATCACTGTATACTTCCCTCCAGCATGAATAACAATTGTTCACCACTACTCTCTGCTTTCTAATACTTGGCCAATTCAATACACAGCCGTTATCCTTTTGATCCATTGACATCAGTTCTCCTTATAGATCTGTTTTTTGGTACTTGGTCTATCACATTTTGAAATTTATATAGACATCAAAAGCCCTATCCTCATCATTCCTCTCCGTTACTTATTCAAAGAACTCAGTTAGCTAAATATGATTTGTACTGGCTTTCATTTATTTGCTCATTATTTTCTGAGTGCTAATTAACTTTGTCCCTGTTTACTGTCCCTTAAATTATCCTCCCAACGTTTGGCCAACTGGCCTTTAATTACTGGGGTTATCACTCTCCCATTTTATTAAACAGGAGTGTAACATTTGCAATCCTCCAGTCATCTGGCACCACTTCCTATATCTTAGGAAAAGTGCAGCCAGGCCCTCTGCAATTTCCAGCCTTACTTCTCAGTAAACAAAGACTCAACCCACCCAGAATGGATGACTGTTCCACTTTGAGTACTGCCCATCTTTTAAGTACACCCTCCTGATCATTTTCTTATCCTATCCAATGTGGCTATCAAGGAATCCTTTACTGATACAGTGGCAGTACCTGCTTCTCCAGTAAAGATAATGCAAAACACTCATTTAATACTTCTGCTATACCCTGTGCTTCCACAAGATCTTTTTGGTCCCCGATTGGCTCCACCCTTCTTCTGACTACCCACTTACAGGTTTATAAAAGACTTCTTGGTTCACCCCTCTTATTCCTTTCTAACTTTCCCTCTGTAATTTCTGTATCCAGATTGATTATCTACGTATTATGAACCTTAAATTTATCAGCCCCTTTCTGTCTCATTTTAACATCTATATTTTAGTCACCCAGGGAGTTTTAGCTTTGAATTCCCTTCCTTTCCCCCTTGTGAGAATGTGTCTACTATGTTCCTGAACTATATCCTGTCCGACAACCTTGCTTTGTTCAATTTCTGTAATTTCCCCATCAATTTGCAATTCTAATTCACTTGGACTAAATACCTTTTGAATTCACTTAAAATTAGCCCCCCTCCAAGCTTTGCACTTGATTGTTCCTTGTCCTTCTCCATGACTATTCTAACTTGATATGCTGTAACCTCTCCAGTCTAGAATGCTTGGTAGTCATTTCTGGATTTCAGAATTTTCTGGGTTTTAGAATGTGCATGACCCAAAAAACACCATAGATATAAATATTTACCTGAATAATAAACCAGGGGTGAAACATTATAAAATAGTAATAAAAATTACTTTACTTATCCAAATACTGTATCTCCCATGTTTTGACTCCAAATGTACTGTACTAAAATGATACCTTGCGATGTTTGGGTCTGCTCAAACAAAATTCTGGACAACTGCTTCGAACACTAGATTTCGGCTGGAGGGGGTTATGGTGTATTATGATCACTGTTCCCGAAATGAGCCCCGACTGAAAAATGCTCCACTTGCTCCATTCCATTCCCCAGAAGCATACAAAGCACTGCTTCACACACATAATCACAGAATTGCTAGGGTGCAGAAGAGGGCCATTTGGCCCATTTTGTCAGCTCTCCTTCCTCAGTGGGCTGTAAACACTGATGTTTAGTGATGGAGTTCACATTAGGAATAAATATATGCAGGAAGATGACGTCTTGTGCAGCTAGATGGACAGAAGCAAAGGGAAGATTTTGTGGATCAATTAAGTTACAACCATCCCCACCGTTTAGAGGTGTAAATGTTGTAGAGCATGGTGTCCAACTTCCTTTCCGGGCTCTCACACGCACATACCAATCAAGAGCAGGAGTAGGCCACTCAGCCCCTTGAACCTGCTCCACCATTCAATAAGATCATAGCTGATCTGACTGTAACCTCAACACTACATTCCCATCTACCCCCAATAACCTTTCATCACTTTGCTTATCAAGTATCTATCTAGCTTGGCCTTAAAAATATTCAAGGATTCTGCTTCTACCACTTTTTGAGGAAGAGAGTTCAAAAGACTCAGGACCCTCAAAAAAATTTCTTCTTACCTGTCCTAAATGGGCGAACCCTTATTTTTAAACAGTATCCCCTAGTTCTAGATTCTCCCACAAGAGGAAATATCCTTTCCACGTCCACCCTGTCAAGACCCCTCAGAATCTTAAAGTCTCAGTCAATCACCTCTTATTCTTCTAAACTCCCGCAAATACCAACCTAGCCTGTCCAACCTTTTCTCATAAGACAACCCTCCCATTCCGGGTATTAGTCTAGTAAACTGCTTCCAATGCGTTTACATCCTTCCTTAAATAAGGAGACAAATACTGTACAATACGCCAGATGGGATCTCACCAATGCCCAGTATAACTGAAGCATAACCTCCCTACTTTTGTATTCAATTCCCCTCACAATAAACAATAACATTCTAATAAATTTATAATTAAGGGAAGCCAGCCATGAACTCCACCCCCTTGCCACCAACACCATTCCTGTCCCTGGCAACTGTCTAAGGCTGAACCAGACTGCTTGCAAATTCTGAGTCATATTTGACCTAGTTGAGCTTTCAAACACATATTCATACCATCACTAAATCCACCCATTCTCGCCTCCATAACACAGCCCAACTCTGCCCCGTATAAGACTTTCTGTTACTGAAACATTTACCATGTCTTCGTTACCTCCCGACTTGACTATTCTAATGCACAGAGATAAAAACAAAAAAACTGCGGATGCTGGAAATCCAAAACAAAAACAGAATTACCTGGAAAAACTCAGCAGGTCTGGCAGCGTCGGCGGAGAAGAAAAGAGTTGACGTTTCGAGTCCTCATCTCCTTTCTCAATGACTGTCTCCGTCTCCGATTTACCCCACGTGGATTTCAACTGAAATTCCACCCCTCATGTTTCGAACCCACCCAGGATTACAGGTATCTCCAAGACATAAAATGTTTCTCGGACTGCTGTTCCTGTCACATTCTGAAATCCACACTCAGTGCCACGCGCCGCCACATGAACACACTCGACCTCTCCCTCCAGCAGCACTGCCGTACCCTTTTTCAAAGCTGCGCGTGCCCCCAGTTTCATTTTATTCTTCAGCTCATCCGACGCCTCAACAAGAAACTTTTTCTCTTTCTCTCAAGTGCTAAGGAACGCAAGCTCCAACAACTCATCGACACCAACACCCATCTAGGACCCTCCACCCCTGCCCGTCCCTCCGTCCCCACCCCATCTTCCAATCCCAACTCCAGCCGTGTATTCACTATACCCCCTGACCTTCCCCTCTCCGATGCTGAACGTTCAGTGCTCAGCAAAGGACTTAGTTTCATACCCTTACGCCCTCACCTCAATGAATTTCGGGCTCGGCATGATGCTGAACTCTTCTTCCGCCGTCTTCGTCTCCGGGCTCACTTCTTTGGGCAGGAGTCCTCTCCCAGTTCAACGGATCCTTTTACCCATCTCCAATATTCTCCCTCCACCTGGACCCCTCCCTCTGGATCCTTACCTTCTCTTGATCTTTTCATTGAGAACTGTCGGCGCGACATTAGTTGTCTCAATTTCTCTGCTCCTCTTACCCATTCTAACCTGTCTCTCTGAACTTACTGCACTCCATTCTCTCAGGTCCAACCCTAACATTGTCATCAAACCCGCTGACAAGGGTGGTGCTGTTGTTGTCTGGCGCACTGACCTCTACCTCGCGGAGGCTGAGCGTCAACTCGCAGACACTTCCTCCTACCTCTCCCTGGACCATGACCCCACCACTGAACATCAAGCCATTGTTTCCAGGACTGTCACTGACCTCATCTCCTCTGGGGATCTTCCTCCCACAGCTTCCAACCTGATAGTCGCCCAACCTTGGACGACCCGCTTCTATCTCCTACCCAAAATCCACAAACAACGCCCTGGTAGACCGATCGTCTTAGCTTGCTCCTGCCCCACAGAACTCATTTCTCGTTATCTTGACTCCCTTCTCTCTCCCCTTGTCCAGTCCCTTCCCACCTACATCCGTGATTCCTCTGACACCTTATGTCACATCAACAATTTCCAGTTCCCTGGCCCCAACCGCTTCCTCTTCACCATGGACGTCCAATCCCTCTACACCTCCATCCCCCACTAGGATGGTCTGAGGGCCCTTAGCTTCTTCCTCGAACAGAGGCCCGAACTATCCCCATCCACCACTACTCTCCTCCGTCTGGCTGAACTTGTTCTCATGCTGAACAATTTCTCCTTCAACTCCTCTCACTTCCTCCAAATAAAAGGTGTGGCAATGGGTACCCGCATGGGCCCCAGCTATGCCTGTCTCTTTATGGGCTCTGTGGAACATTCCTTGTTCCAGTCCAACTCCGGCCCCCTTCCACAACTCTTTCTCCGGTACATCGATGATTACTTCGGTGCCGCTTCATGCTCTTGTCGGGACTTGGAAAAATTTATTAATTTTGCTTCCAAACTCCATCCCTCCATCATTTTCACATGGTCCATCTCTGACACTTCCCTTCCCTTCCTTGACCTCTCTGTCTCAATCTCTGGTGATAGACTGTCCACCAATATCCATTACAAACCCACCGTCTCCCACAGCTACCTTGACTACAGCTCCTCACACCCCGCTTCCTGTAAGGACTCCATCCCATTCTCTCAGTTCCTTCGCCTCCGTCGCATCTGTTCTGATGAAGCTACCTTCAAAAACAGTTCTTCTGACATGTCCTCCTTCTTCCTTAACCGAGGTTTTCCACCCATGGTCGTTGACAGGGCCCTCAACCGTGTCCAGCCCATCTCCCGTGCATCTGCCCTCACGCCTTCTCCACCCTCCCAGAAACATGATAGGGCCCCCCTTGTCCTCACTTATCACCCCACCAGCCTCTGCATTCAAAGGATCATCCTCCGCCATTTCCGCCAACTCCAGCATGATGCCACCACCAAACACATCTTCCCTTCACCCCCCCTATCGGCATTCCGTAGGGATCGCTCCCTCCGGGACACCCTGGTCCACTCCTCCATCATCCCCTACTCCTCAACCCCCTCCTGTGGCACCACCCCATGCCCACGCAAAAGATGCAACACCTGCCCCTTCACTTCCTCTCTCCTCACCGTCCAAGGGCCCAAACACTCCTTTCAAGTGAAGCAGCATTTCACTTGCATTTCCCCCAACTTAGTCTACTGCATTCGTTGCTCCCAATGTGGTCTCCTCTACATTGGAGAGACCAAACGTAAACTGGGCGACTGCTTTGCAGAACGCCTGCGGTCTGTCCGCAAGAATGACCCAAACCTCCCTGTCGCTTGCCATTTTAACACTCCACCCTGCTCTCTTGCCCACATGTCTGTCCTTGGCTTGCTGCGTTGTTCCAGTGAAGCCCAACGCAAACTGGAGGAACAACACCTCATCTTCCGACTAGGCACTTTACAGCCTTCCGGACTGAATATTGAATTCAACAACTTTAGGTCTTGAGCTCCCTCCCCCATCCCCACCCCCTTTCTGTTTCCCCCTTCCTTTTTTTTCCAATAAATTATATAGATTTTTCTTTTCCCACCTATTTCCATTATTTTTAAATATTTTAAAATCTATTATACTCTCCCCACCCCCACTAGAGCTATACCTTGAGTGCCCTACCATCCATTCTTAATTAGCACATTCGTTTAGATAATATCACCAACTTTAACACCTATGTGTTCTTTTGATCTACTATTGTTGACATCTTTTGATGATCTGCTTCTATCACTGCTTGTTTGTCCCTACAACCACACTCCCCCTCCACTTCTCTCTCTCTCTCTCTCTCTCTCTCTCTCCGCACCCCCCCCACACACCTTAAACCAGCTTATATTTCAACTCTTTCTTGGACTCGAACTCAAGTTCTGTCGAAGGGTCATGAGGACTCGAAATGTCAACTCTTTTCTTCTCCGCCGATGCTGCCAGACCTGCTGAGTTTTTCCAGGTAATTCTGTTTTTGTTTTTATTCTAATGCACTCCTGGCCAGTCTCCCACATTCTACTTTACGTAAACTTGAGGTCATATCCAAAATTCTGCTGCCCATATCTTAACTTACACCAAATCCCATTCACCCATGCTCACTGACCTGCAATGGCCTCTGGTTAAGGAACACCTCATTTTTAAAATTCTCACCTTGCG
Source organism: Carcharodon carcharias (assembly GCF_017639515.1). NCBI lineage: Eukaryota > Metazoa > Chordata > Chondrichthyes > Lamniformes > Lamnidae > Carcharodon > Carcharodon carcharias. Next base: position 198,771,519 of record NC_054471.1, read on the forward strand.
TTTAAATCCTTCCACAGCCTTGTCCCCTCCCTATCTCTATCATCTCCTGCAGCCCTACAACCCTCCAAGATATCTACACTCTAATTCCAGGCTCCAATGCATCCCCAATTCTAATCATTCCACCATTGGTGGTATGTTTTTAAATGCCTAGGCCTGAAGCTCTGGAATTCCCTCCTTACCCCTCTCCACCTTCTTTAAGACACTCCTTAAAACCTCTCCCTTTGGTCAAGCTTGTGGTCATCTGGCTTAATATTTCCTTATGTAGCACGGTGTCATATTGTTTTTTTAAAGCCTTCGATAAGCATTTTTGTGCTTTTACGACTTTTAAAGGCACTATATAAATACAAGCTGTTGTTTTTAACCCCATGAACACTTTACCAATTTTAAACAAAGTCAAGCATAGACAAACTGAAGGGGGATTCGAGGATTGTCCATAAGACGGAGGAGCAGAAGGCCATTCGGCCCATCAAGACTTGCTCCACCATTCAATGAGACCAAGGCTGATCTGATAATCCTCAACTCCTTTCCTGCCTTTACCCCCCCCATAAACTTTGATTCCCTTACTGATTAAAAATCTGTCTATCTCAGCCTTGAATAAACTTAATGACCCAGCCTCCAGAGCCCTCTGTAGTAAAGAATTCCAAAGATTAACTACCCTCTGAGAGAAGAAATTCCTCCTCATCTCTGTCTTAAATGGGCGACCCCTTACTGTCGAGATTATGCCCTATGATCCTAGACTCTGCCACAAGGGGAAACAACCTCTCAGTATCTACCCTGTCAAGCCCCCTAAGAATCTTACATGTTTCAATAAAGTCACCTCTCATTCTTCTATACTCCAATGAGTACAGGCCCAACTTACTCAACCTCTCCTCGTAAAAAAATCCCACCATACCTGGGATCAACCTAATGAACCATCTCTGGACTGCCTCCAGTGCCAGTACATCTTTCCTTAGATAAGCGGACAGAAACTGTTCACAGTATTCTAGGTGTGGTCTAACTAGTGCCTTGAATAGTTTTAGCAAGACTTCTCAATTTTTATACTCCATTCCCTTTGAAATAAAAGCCAACATTCTATTTGCCTTCCCTATTACCTGCTGAACTTGTAGGTTAGCTTTTTGTGATTCATGCCCAAGGACCCTCAAATCTCTCTGTACTACTGCTTTTTGCTGTCTTTCTCCATTTAAATAATATTCAGCTCTTCTATTCTTCCTGTCCAAGTGCATAACCTCTCATTTTCCCACACTACATTCCATCTGCTAAATTTTTGCCCACTCACATAATCTGTCTATATCCCTCTGTAGACTCTGTGTCATCCTCACCATTTGCCCTCGTACCTACTTTTGTGTCATCCACAAACTTGGCGATAGTACATTCACTTCCTTCATCCAAGTCATTAAAATATATTGTAAGTAATTGTGGCTCCAGCACTGATCCCTGTGGCACTCCACTAGTTTTCCACAGGTTTCCGTCCTGAAAATGCCCCCCTTATCCTAACTCTCTGTCTTCTATTAGTTAGCCAATTCTCTATCGATGTTAACATACTATCCTCAATACCCTGGACCCTTATCTTAAGTAGTCTTATGTGTGGTACTTATCGAACAGTATTTGGAAATCCAAATATATTACATCTTCTGATTCCCCTTTATCTATCATGCTTGTTACCTCCTCAAAGAATTCTAATAAATTTGTCAGGTATGATTTCCCCTTCATGAAGCCAACCTGACTCTGCTTGACTATATTATCCATTTCTAAATGCTCTGCTATAACATCCTTTATAATAGACTCTAACATTTACCCAATGACGGATGTTAAGCTAACTGGCCTATAGCTACCTGTTCTTGTCTCCATCCCTTTTTGGCAGTTTTCCAATTCTCTGGGACTTTTCCAGAATCTAAGGATTCTTGGAAGATTACGACCAGTGCATCCACTATTTGTGTAGCTACTTCTAAAATATGCTAGGATGCAACCCATCAGGTCCAGGGGGCATTTCGGCCGTTAGCCCCATTAATTTCCCTAGTACTTTTTCTCTAGTGATAGCTATTGTATTTATTTCCTCCCCCTGCCCCCCTTTTGCCCCTTGATTATTTAGTATTTTTGGAAAGCTATTAGTGCCTTTTACGACGAAGACTGATGCAAAGTATTTATTCAACTCCTCTGCTATTTCCTGCTTCCCCATTATTATTACCCCAGCCTCATTCTCTAAGGGGCCTATGTTCACTTTGGCCCCTCTCTTCCTTATATATTTAAAGAAGCTCTTACTGTCCATTTTTATATTACTTGCTAGTTTATCCTCAAAGTTTATTTTCTCCCTCTTTATTTTTTTTTGGTCAGCTTCTGTTGATTTTTAAAACTTTCTCAATCCTCTGGCTTACCACTAATCTTTGCTACATTGTATGTTTTTTTCTTTCAATTTGATACACTCAGCTTCCTTGGTTAACCATGGTTGGTTTATCCCCTTCCTAGAATTCTTCTTTCTCACTGGGGTATATCTTTGTTGTGAATCATGAGCTATTTTCTTAAACGCTTGCCATTGTTCATCAAATGTTTTTGTTGCTAAACTGCTTTCCCAGTCCACTCCAGCCAACTCTGCCCTCATTCATTTGTAATTACCCTTATTTAAGTTTAGCACAGTTGTTTCCGACCCAAGTTTCTCACTTTCAAACTGAATGCTAAATTCCACTATGTTATGGTCACTGTTTCCTAGGGGATCTGTTAGTCTGAGGTCATTTATTAAACCTGCCCCATTACACATTCCCAGATCCAAAATAGCCTGATCCCTAGTTGGATCCATAGCATATTGTTCTAGAAAACTGTCCCAAATACACTATGAATTCTTGCTCATGTCTACCTCTGACAATTTGATTTTCCCAATCTACAAGATGATTAAAGTCACCCATGATTAACGTTCTGCCTTTTTTACACACCCTCATTATCTCCTGATTTATCCTCTGAACTACATCATAGCAATTATTAGGGGGCCTACAGATTACTCCCACCAATGTCTTCTTCCCCTTGTTATTTCTTACCTCCACCCGTATGGGATCTACACCCTCCAATTCAAAATCATTTCTTGCTGTCATACTTATTCCATCTCATACTAACAAGGCTACCCCACCACCCTTTTCTTCCTGCCTGTCCTTTCGAAAAGTCACATACCCCTGAATATTTAGTTCCCAGCTTTGATCTCCTTGTAACCACATCTCTGTAATGGCTATAAGATCATACCCATTAACCTCTATTTGTGCCGTTAATTCATTTAATTTGTTCCAAATACTACATGCATTTAAGTAAAGAGACACTAATTTTGTTTTCTTTATAATTTTTCCCTCCTTTGACCTTATTTGCTGCTTTTTTTTTAGTGTTTAGACACTGTGCCTTCCTGTCACACTCTGGGTATCATTGCTTAAATAGCCACTCTGCAATGCTGCCATATCCGTTTGCTTTGTAAGCCTACATATACCCTCTCCAGAACCAACCAACCCCCCCCCCCCCCCCCCCCCCCCCCCCAAACTATTTAATTTAAAATCCTCTCTACAGCCTTAGTTATTTGATTCGCCAGGAGACTGGTCCCAGCACAGTTCAAGTGAAGCCCCTCCCACTGGAACAGCTCCCTTCTACCCTAATGCTGGTGCCAGTGACTCATGTGTGAAAAACACTATTTGGTGTTAACGCTTCGAGTCCGTATGACCCACCATCTACGGACTCGAAACGTTAACTCTGTCTTTCTCTCCACATGATGCTGCCAGGTCTGCTGAGTTTTTCCGCAATGTTTGTGTTTGTTTCAGATTGCCAGCATCTGGAGTATTTTGCTTTTACTTCACTCGGTGTGTTTGATAGATCTACAAAAAATCAAATCTTTGATTTCACAAATTTCATGTCGTCGTGTTAATTAAAAACACGAAGTGGCCTTCAGATTCAACCATTCCCCCAAAGCAAGTGAATGTTTAAAAATGACAAGCTTGTAACAAGGTCCCTGGCGTTCTGTAACCACTTCCGGCAATGTGGTTCAATTTCAACTTCATTTTCAAGGATAAAAAGGCTGTAGCATGGCCCATATGAGACGGATGCTCCCTATACATGCCAAAGATCTGACCTGCTTCTTATATTACAATCACTTTAAGCAGCAGAATCGGTGTGACTTTCAGCGTCCACCCTTCACTTCTACATTGTTACCAGCTTAAATTGCCTGTCAATGTGGTTATGGTGCAACCAGGTAGATTTGGCACAACAAAACCAGGCCCAGTGAACCAGGTATCCAGGAATAAACTGCAGCAGAGAAGTGGCCTTCACATTCAGCCAGCCATTCCCCCGAAGCTCATGTTACACCAAAAAGGGGCAAGTGGGGGTTGCACCTTGACCCCTGGAGGGGGCACGAGGCGCCCCGCCCCGGTCCCGCCCCCACCCCGGTCCCCTGGAGGAGGCACGAGGCGCCCCGCCCCGGTCCCGCCCCCACCCCGGTCCCCTGGAGGAGGCACGAGGCGCCCCCACCCCGCTCCCGCTCGCGCTCGCGCTCGGCGGCGGCCCCGATAACCAGGTTGCCCTTGGTAACCGCCCGCCCCAGTCTAAGGCCCGGCTTCCTCCTTCACCAACTGCCATTACCCACCCCCCACCAGGTGTAGGGAATTCCACAGCCGCCGCGACTCCCACAAAACCGCGTTAACTGTGTCGGGAAGCACACTCCGTCCCGGCCCGGCCCGGCCCGGCCCGGCCCTGCCCTGGCTTTTGTTCTACCTGTCCGACCTGGAGATGCTCCTATCCTCCTCCTCTTCCTCTCCCACCATTGCCATCTGGTCCACGTTCCCCGCCATGGCTTCCCCGCACTCCGCTCGCTTGCGTAATGCGTACGCTGGGTGACGTCATCACGTCGGGCTGCTTTCCCTCATGGCCTGTTGTGGCTTTGGTGTTGAATTAAAATGATCTCGTCTTTATCAAGGTCAGTGTACATTTAATCAAATGTATAAACACGGCATTGGAACTTCCCCCCCCCTCCACCCTCCACCCTCCCCCCCTCCACCCCCAGGGAATAAATCTGAAAAGCGACCTTCCAAAAGCTGACCACCAAATCCAGTCAGATGAAAGGTTGTCCACTGTCTTCCTCTTCCCACCCATGCTGCCAGCCTTGCTGGATATTTCCAGAATTTTCTGCTCATGACTTAAAATCGGCCCCGGCCATGGGTTTAGAATGTAAAAGTCATAACACTGAACGTGCCGTATTTTTTATTTTTTGTTTTCAACATAGACTTTATTCATGAAATATCTGGGAGAACGTTACAGAACATCTCAAAATCGCCATCACAAAGGGTACGATCAGATTCAGCTTTTACGCATGGGCCACCGGGTGCATCAGTACAATCAATGAATGTTGCAACCACAAAAATACCTGGAAAAGCTCAGCGGGTCTTGACAATCATTTCCATCTGGTCATTACAGACAATCAGACGATGGTACTGGAGTTATCAACATACGTCATGTTGCACTCTGGGGCGCTTCAATACATTTATAATACAACTAGTATTCAATGCATACATTCATTGTGAGATGTACAGCCCGAGGGGCTCTCAACAGTTCCCAGCCCCTTGGTGCCCTATGGCAGAAAGGTCTTAGACAGCGACCTTTCCCCCATTGCGCCTTTGTGGCGGCTGCCCCAAGCTTTAGTGCATCCCTCAGCACGTAGTCCTTGGACCTTGGAACGTGCCAGTCTGCAACACTTGGTTGGGGACAACTCTTTGCGCTGGAAGACCAACAAGTTTCAGGCAGACTAACATGCAATGGGACATGGGATTGTAATTTGAGTTGTGGATATACTCAATCTTTCTTCACTGCCAATGGGAGCAGTAATGCCCGACAACAAAGTTAAGGTGCCCTCATTTTTTTTAAATGTGAAGATTTAATTGAAGATTCCCTTTTAATGCCTGTTCCAAAGGAACAATGTGTGTCCAGATCACTGCTGATTTGCCCTAACCATGTAATGGACTGGATGTCACATTTAAATAATACAATTTGGGCCAATGAGCTTGGAGGAGGCAGTGGTGTCGTTCGTGTTAATGTCACTGGACTAATAATCCAGAGGCCTAGACTAATGGGGGTAAGTGTTCAAATCCCACTGTAATAGCTGGTGAAATTTAAATTCAATTAATAAAGTCTGAAGTTCAAAGCTAGTCTCAGTAATAGTGACTATGAAGCCATTATCAATTGTTGTAAAATCCAATCTGGTTCACTCATGTCTTCGATTGTGGATTCCTAAGTCATCCAGGTAAATAAACATTGCAAAATGTCATTGATGCCTAAACGTTACCACTTTCTGCTCATTTTAATAAACTTATGGAGCTTCCAACTGTTTTGACCAGGATCTTATGCTGCCACCCAAGGCTGGACCATTGGAGCTGATACAGTCGGTGAAATGGGTGGAGACCAATTGAGACTGATATCACACTCTGTAGCTTCCATTTCCAGGGTATAATGCAAACTAACATAGTCACGTCTGATTGGCAAATTGACCTAAGTCACATTAAATAGCAACTGAATTATTGACAATATTTACCCCTTTAATATATCACAACCAATAATCTAAACAATTCAATTATTGCACTAGCAATCATCACAATTAAAACACCTGTAATGGAAAGTAATAAGCGTTATGGGCCTTACATGTAACCCCACAGTAACTCCATAGTAACATAGTAAAGCTTGCGGCATGAAGGGCAAAAAAGTCGACAAAGGTTTGATTTAATGAACAAAGTTTTTTGATTGGAGAAGCAGATCAGGGGCACCAGATTCGGAATCAAGTCTTCATTCATTGAATAAAAGTCTTCGGGAAGGTTCTGTGGTGAACGAATGGCATCTCCAAAACAAACAAAATGCATAGGTTCGTCAAAAGGTTCAATCTGTGCTTTACAGTCAGGTGTAAAGTGGTAGAATATGCTTTTCCACTCCTTGATTAACCACAACAGGACTTTTTTTTAAAGAATTTGCTTGCTAATTCAGAGACTAATTAACTGTTTAAGTGCTGGGACTATAAAAGACACACAGACAGGTTTTTTTTGTAAGTTTTAAAAGAAAAGGAAATTAATTATACTTAACACCCAACCTAAAAAAATAAAAACACTCCATCTCTCACCCACACATGCATTCAAGAGTTCACACACACACACAAAAGTAAGTTACAAAGTGGAAGGGTAGATTAAATTGATGAAGAATCCTAAAATAAGTCAGTTGTATATGGATCCTGTGGATTGATGACTTGGATGGTTTCAGACTGGGCTCGATGATCTTTCCGGATTCTGTGTTGAGGCGATTTAAAGATGTTGATGGATGATTTCTTCCAGAGTCAGCAGCTGCTGGGTTGATATTTAAGATACTGCCTGCAGCGAGTGGCTGGTCAAACAATAGACAGAAGCTTGCAGGATGGATGGAGAGAGAGACAGAGTGCAGACTCAAGGTCTTTCTGGTCTCACTCTCTGACCTTACTCTAGCTGGCCTCAAAAGAAGCAGTTTCATAAAACACAAAGAGGGTTTGCTTGCTCATCACGTGATCTCCTCTCACAAGCTGGCCAGTTACCCAAACGTGGTTATAGCAAGCTGATTCCAGGTCCATTATTTAGAAATTGTTAGTTTGTGGCTGGAGGAGTTCTGTTCTCAGCCAGGATCAATTGTCCAAAGTGATTGGGTCTATTGTCCTGTTCTACACCTAGTTGAATGCACAGGTGATGTCTGGATGTTTTGTGAATGATTCAGGAGATGAATTATTCATAGTATCACAGAAAGTTTATGGCACAGAAAGAGTCCACTTGGTCCATCGTGTCTGCGCCAATTGAGAAACAAGCCACCCGGCCTAATTCCACTTTCCAGCATTTGGTTCATAGTCCTGCGGGTTACGGCACTTCAGATGCATATCCTTTTACCTTTTGAATGAGTTGAGGGTTTCTGACTCTACCACCTTTTCAGGCAGTGAGTTCCAGACCCCCACAACCTTCTGGGTGAAAAGGTTTTCCTCATCTCCTCTCTAATTTTTCCACTAATCACTTTAAATCTATGCCCCCTAATCAATGACCTTCCTACTAAGGTAAGTAGGCCCTTCCCATCCGCTCTATCTAGGCCCCTCACAATTTTGTACATCTCAATAAAATCTCCCCTCAGCCTCCTCTGTTTAAAGGAGAACAACCCCAGCTTATCCAATCTTTCCTCACAGTTGCAATTTTCCAGCCCTGGCAACATCCTTGTAAATTTCTTCTGTACCCTTTCTAATGCAATTACATCGCTTCTGTAAAGAGGTGACCAGAACTGCATACGGTACTCAAGTTGTGGCCTAACTAATGTTTTATATAGTTCCAACATAACCTCCCTGCTCTTATAGAAACATAGAAAATAGGAGCAGGAGTAGGCCATTCAGCCCTTCGAGCCTGCTTCGCCATTCATTATGATCATGGCTGATCATCCAATCAATAGCCTGCTCCCGCTTTCTCCCCATATCCTTTGATCCCTCTCGCCCCAAGAGCTACATCTAACTCCTTCTTGAAAACATACAATATTTTGGCCTCAAATACTTTCTGTGGTAGCAAATTCCACAGGCTCACCACTCTCTGGGTGAAGAAATTTCTCATCTCAGACCTAGATGGTCTACCCCGTATCCTCAGACTGTGACCCCTGGTTCTGGACTTCCCCACCTTCAGGAACATCCTTCCTGTATCTACCCTCTCTAGTCCTGTTAGAATTTTATAGGTTTCTACGAGATACCCCCTCATTCTTCTGAACTCCAGCAAATATAATCTCAATCTCTCCTCATATGTCTGTCCTGCCATCCCAGGAATCAGTCTGGTAAACCTTCGCTGCACTCCCTCTATAGCAAGAACATCCTTCCTCAGATAAGGAGACCAAAGCTGCACACAATATTCCAGGTGTGGTCTCACCAAGGCCCTGTATAATTACAGCAAGACATCCCTGCTCCTGTACTCGAATCCTCTCGCTATGAAGGCCAACATACCATTTGCCTTCTTTACCGCCTGCTGCACCTGCATGCTTACCTTCAGCAACTGGTGCAAGGACACCCAGGTCTCCTATATTCTATGCTTTGGCTAAGAAAAAAAAAGGATTCCATATGCCTTCTTAACCACCTTATCAACCCATCCTGCCACCTTCAGGAATCTGAGGACATTCACTCCAAGGTTTCTCACTTCCTCTACTCTATCCTCCCATTTATTGTGTAATCCTATTCCTTGTTTGACCTCCCTAAGTGCACCGCCTCACATTTCTCTGGGTTGAAGTCCATTTGCCACTTTTCTGCCCACCTGTCTAGCCCACATTCATCTAAGTTGATTGTTGGTGGTGAGCTATTTCTAGACAGGCTGACTCAGTTCTAATGGCTTAGAAATTTGTAGGGTACAACTGTGGAAATATGTGGCCATCATAGAAGTTGCTGTTTTAAATCATTTAAAAATTATGTTGTTCAGTCTTTTTACTTATTCAGTGGTTTCAGTCCACTCAATATATAGAGGCATTTTCGATATAAAACTTTGGTTTTATACAGCATACAACGGGAAGAATACTTACATAAGCATTATGATCTTTTGCTAAAATTCAAAAAGTATAGACTGCATGTGTTGTCCATTAGTTGATATAGTAACTTCCTGCCAATAAGTAGAAATAATCTTCTCGGCGCATATGGATATGTTGTGGTGTGATACAATCCTACTTTAATACTTTCCCACCTGTGAACCTGTACCATCTGGAGTTCAAACAGACACCACACAACTCAGTTCTACAATGCAAAACCATCACTATTGCAAGCAGCAGAACAGAGATTATGGTATCTGCATCAACACTTGTTCCTGTATCAGCACAACGTAAATACCTCTCTGGCATAGAGGATATATTTGAGGAAAGTGACTTTTAGGTTGGAGGTGTCAAAGGTTTCAGTTGCAGATGGGTACAGAAATGAACTGGCACATTTTCAAGATAACAGCAATAGTACTCACAATTCTCTTGGACAACTTCAGAATTTTATGAATCAAAGGGTAACAGAGCTATTTAATTCGACTCAGTTTACGTGAAGAAGTGAGGGCAGAAATTAGGCAATATTCCAACTCCTAATCACTATTGAGTGACTAGCTATAGAAATGTATGATTTTAGAAATCAAGAGGCTCAAGCTCTTTTACAATAGCTGTCACAGTGTGGTACTTGCTATTCTGCTTTAGAAGAGGAGGTTAGGCATTTGATGAGGTACTAGAGGACCACTGACTTCCTCAGAGCTATTCTACAACATGAATATTGCTTACTGGCACTATATGATTTTCAAACTCAATTACATCACTTATGATGCTTGAATGTAATTGGTGATTAAGTCCCAAATGTTTCTTTAATCTCCTAACACTTGCTAGCTTGGGGTTTAACCACCATATCAAAGAGCATCCAGTGAATATGACGCCACTTTTAACCAGGCTAGTCACCTAACAAATGTATTTCAGGGCATTTGCATTGGGAAGCAATTTTTTAAGTGCACACTGCTACCAGCACATAATGAAAATAATAGGCATGCATGATATACATTTGACACAGGTGATGTTTCCCACTGCCAGTGTATACTCAGAAAATTGCCTCCTGTAAGTCAAAACAAGTTGCTGTCAACTTACATAGATCATTGGTGAGGCCATAATCAGAATATTGACTTGAGATTTTCTGCTTTAGTGTTCCTATGGCATATTATTTGGAAATTCCATAGTTCCTGCCCATGGCCTTCTGGTCATTAAAATTAATGGATGGAAAACCACAGCCTGAGGACTTTCATTTTCCAGATATGCTTTTAGCATGCACCAGGAATATATCCTGGCTATCATGTGTACTTCGACAGGATATCAATACATTGGAAAGAATTCACAGCTAGTAACAAGGATGCTTCTGGCAAATTGGCTGCTGCATTTTCTCCATGACAACAGTGACCACACTTCAAAAGTAATTCATTTGTTGTAAACCAATTTGCAATATCTTTAAGTCATGAAAGGCGCTGTATAAATGCAAATTTTTCTTTCAATTCTTATTTTTCTGACACATGATTGTACAACCTTTACTCAGAAGGATTAAATGGGTTTGGGAGAATCCAAAGAATTGTGTATTGTTTATGATCTATAGGACTGGAAAGGACTGACAGACTGAATATTCTTTTATCATTCAGAGCTTCATTCCACCACAATTACATGGTTTCCCCCTATTCTTAGCTCTTCTGAAAGTTCCTCCAGGTAATTCATAAAAAGGACAAGCACAAGTATTATCATGATAACAATCTATCAAGGATATATCTTCTGAACATGTCCACTTCCTAGTTTTAATGTCAGTAGGTAAGGTGAGCTTATATGTTGATCACAAGCTATCTTTTGAACTCAACTGCCATCAGGCTTTTGCTAAAACAAAAGTTTGCCTCACAGCTTAAAGACATTGCCTGATTTGGTACCTCTTATGTCCAATAAACAGTGAACTTAGTTTGTAGTGTAATATCTGCTTTTCTAGAGGAGATTCTGGAGTGTATTTGCTACAGTGTTTTTGCTGCCAACAGATGCTGCCTAGTGTTCAGTTAACTGTGCAAGTACAATACCTACCAATACTACTCATGTAGGCCAGAAGGTTCTTTTTTGCTGATTGGGCAGATTGCTGATTTCGGCGCCTTCCCTCCTACCGTGTTATGGAGGTGAGCTCGGGCACGGGTGCAAAGGTGGTGGGCTCAGCACCTGCCCGATTTTCATGCCCTCTTGCTGAAAGCACACCCATCAGGGAGCACGTAGAATCTAGCCCACTGGGTGAGGATACAGTTGGACTGGACTTTGATGCCTCCAATGGTCTGCTGGTACTCACTGTCCAGGCCCACACAATGGCAATCTGGACAAAGCACTGGAGAACTGCTAATGCTATTATAACTGGTAAATAATTGGTAAATAAATAGGTAAATACATTTGTAACAGAAGTAACTGAATGAAAGGTAGCAGAGATCTTCCATGTGGTTGGCATTACAGCAGAGAATACTGCTTAAGCAATGAAATGTACAAGATTCTGAAGGGTAGATGCTGAGAGATTGTTTCCAAGGAATCTAAAATGCAGAGGCCCAGTCTCAGGATAAGGGGTAGATTAGTTAGGACTGAGATGAGGAGGAATTACATCAATCAAAGGGCTGTGAATCTTTGGAATTCTTTGCCCCTGCAGATTGTGGATGCTCCATCATTGAATACATTTAAGGTTGGGATAGCCAGGCTTTTGGTCTCTCAGGGAATCAAGGGATATGTGGAACAGGCAGGAAAGTGGAGTTGAAGCCCAAGACCAGCCATGATCATTTGGAATGGCGGAGCAGGCTCGACAGGCTATGTAGTCTACTCCTGCTCCTACATCTTGTGTTCATGTGTTTTTGTGTTCAATGGCAAGACCAATGATATAAGAAGAAATAGGAGGAAAACATGAATCTGGTATTTTCTTCATTTTAGATATCTTACGAACTATTATACTAGCTATCTTACACGAGCACAGTAAGGTGGGTCATTATCAACCAAGTATCTGAATATTCAGACGAGGGCATTTTTGCAAGTTACATTGAAATTGAAAATTCCGAGAAAAAAATAAAAACATAGACTGACATCCATGATGAACAATTTTGTGGCTGGGAGGATAATGAACAGAGAAATTATGTCGCTGGAGATCCATACTTTACTCCATTCCAAAAGCCCATTTAAGATGCCAAATCTTTCCTGATGACTTTCAAAGTATACCAGGAGTTATGGTGCTCCCCAGGACACACATATTCCATTTGAGCCTCTAGCAGTGGCCACCAAATCCTGAATCTGGCAATTACCTAGCAATCCTGTCAGACGTTCTTACCGTCAAAGGGAAATGAGCTGTCCTTTTTAAAGAATAGAGGGGAATGTCGGAAAAATCGGTGCATACAGCCCCATTGCATGTGTGATTGAAATATGTTGACAGAAATGTCCCACTTGTGATTTCGTGTTGTGTTACCTAATCTTAGCTAGGGGAGCAACAAAGTGAATGCTGAAATCTGTCAGGATCCCCAACTTTGGCTACTGTCCGGAAACCTATATTGCAATTTTGTGTATGTTGATATTGAATGAGCGAATGGTCTAGCTTGAGTGATGTCCAACCTGCTTCATTATCCAGTTAAAAATCATAGTCTTGGTTCACATATTAGGAATTATGAAATTATACCCTAGCACAATTAATCAGCATAAGAGAGAAGTATGATTTCTTTAAAAACAGTTGGAAGGAAGATCCATTTTAAGTGAACAGAGACGAAAAACTATGAAAAAGCTTCATGTTTTAGAATTGTTGGTTCTTTTTACTCACCTCCCCCCCCCTCAGAGAATCAAATCAATTAGGCCTTTATCATTGTTTATGTACATTTGAAAGCTTTTAGGGCTAAATTTTATTCAACACTTTTTTGTGTGGTAAGTGGGAAGAGGCAAAGAAATATCTGTGTGGGTAGTGACAGCAAAGTAAATGGCAATATGTAGGAAGTGACAATGACAGAAATGGCAAAGAGTGGGAAGTGACAATGAATAAAATTCATTGGCTTCACTGTATTTTATTCTTCCCTTTATAATACCGTGCAAGTTGCTGCTGACTAAGTTTTTGCTTGTAGAATACAGGTATATAATTTGTAAGGCTACAATAAATTTTGAACAATGCATCATTATAGACACAGCAGAACTACGTGAGAACATAAAATTTTCAAAAAAACTTACAACAGTTTTTTTATTAACACAATAGGTAAAACTTAATGTATGATTTTGAACAGTTTAATTTTAAAAAAAGGAAGATCAAAAAGAGGTAATTTGTACTGCACTGTTCTTGTTGGTCTATTACCTGCCATTAAGTGGTAATATTGGTGACAATGAGATTTTTTTTCATTCATGGGATGTGGGCTTCACTGGCTGGGCCATCATTTATTGCCTGTCTCTAGTTGCCCTTGAGAAGGTGGTAGTGAGCTACCTTCTTGAACTGCTACAGTCCATGTGGAGTGGTTACACCCACTGTGCTGTTAGGAAGGGAGTTCCAGGATTTTGACCCAGTGACAGTGAAGGAATGGTGATATATTCCTAAGTCAGGATGGTGAGTGATGTGGAGGGGAACTTTCAGGTGGTGGTAT